>NC_058080.1:344210525-344562941 GCF_014858855.1 Bufo gargarizans
ATTTTGTTTAATCTCTCGGGAGTAAAGTACCATTGTAGTAACATTTTAATCCCCGCTTCATAGTGGAAAACCAATTAAAAATTTGAAGAGGAATTTTATAGCTGCTGCCAATGTTTCGAGAAAGAAAGAAAGGAAAAAAAAAAGAAAGAAAGAAAAATAATTTATTTTGATAACCTGGCGCATTACTCTTTGAAGGAAAAGGCAACTGGCGTGAATTAGGCGTATAAATGTTAACCAGCGTGTATGTAATAGTGTTAATGGAACATACCAATATGAAGTAGCGACCTCCAGGGTCAGCTCTGGTAAAGATCGAAGTGAAGGCAACTTAGTTCTTAATGGCTATCAATACCCCCTGGACTTCTTACTGAAATGGGAATGCATAACGTTAGGAAAAAGGTGGTGACGTGTTCTCACCGCATCTCCTTGCAATAAGTGAGTTTTCCTGAATATATAAAATATCAGCATTGGATGCAGATGCTTCTTTCCAGATATAGGACCGTTTTTGAGGGCAATTGAGCCCCTTGGTATTTAAAGACAGAATTTTAAGCCCCATAATGGTGGAGAGAAGGCTGCTGTACACATAATGTAATACCTGAAACGCAATGTAATACGAAGATCACAGAAAACTAGCTGAACTAATTAAAACCAAAACACAAACACACACCAAAAGAAAAAGAAAGAAGAGAAAGAGGAAAGATTAGATTGGTTGAGTAATCGACCTCTTTTGGTATAGGGCGTGAGGATGAGAATAGTAGGTATAGTGTGGTATGCAGAGGAGGGTCGGCACCATACTAGGAGATGCTATGTCAGTTCCCAAGAGATGTATTCCATAACGCTCCCTTCTGCTCAGCGCTAGGTAGAGGAATAGCAACACAACAGCTGGAGTCCTCATATCAATACCAACCACGTACCAGAGTATGGCAATCAGTCCTCCAGTTTATTTTCAACATGGAGTATTCGGTCTTCTGCTCCTTGCACTCTGGCAGTGAGAGGATTAATCAAATCTGCTATGTCTGCGTGCAGGGAGGAATTCAGTGCCAAGAGGATATTCTTTAATGTGTCCTCCAACAGGGGTTTATCTGAGGTGGGGTAATCCTGGAAGGAGGCAGGTATAACAGTGTTGCTGCTTACACTGACCTGAGTTTTATCCCCTCTTCTCTCTCCCCATTCTCAGCCGTTGCTGGATGAGTGATGGAGGTTCCATCTGTCCGGGCGCCATTTTTGATCTTGTGAGCGGCGCCTGTGGGAGCTCTGACATCCTCCGGCGTCACAGGTAAGGAGGGAGGTGTGATATCCAATGGGATATGTGCACCGGAGGTCACTTGAGGAGACAGCGATCCCAATGCTTTGAGGGAGACAAGCTGCAGGGAGGTGCTGGCGGGACAATGCTCTGCAGAGCTCGGCACCATCTTTAGCGGGTCCCTTGTCAAAGTACTCATCCAGACTACTGCCTTTGGAGTCTAGGTAGCTGGCTCTACAAATTCCCCATAATGTCAGGGAGGGTATTGGGCATTGAAGACTAATGCTGAGAGTGGGTTTGCTACGGTAGCAGTCGCTTCAGTGCCGGAGCGCCTCTCTCATGCGACCATTTCTCTCAGCAGCCTAGCCACGCCCCCTCAATACTTTAAGGTATTGAAACCGAATCAAAATTTTGGTATCGAAACAACCCTACCGGAAGATGCACACTCCTCATCATAAATTAGGAGCATCCTCCTGCAGGTTGTGCGCCTAACGAGAAATATACGACAGCTCAGAGCAGTTGTAGATTTCAGTCTTAATTTATGCCAGTTTTCCAGCGTAAATGAAGATAAATTTGTCGCTGCCTCTTGCCACACAGCCTTTTAGAAAGGTGGCAAGGATGGCGAAAAAAGAGGATGTGACAATTTTTATTTTTTAACGTAGTTAAAATGTCACCTACAATTTTTTTTACTCCTTTTAGGGAATGATAAATCTCCTTAAGTTTTTATTTTAGGTCTAAGCCCATCTACTGGTTTAAAGGCTATGTACACATTTTTTCTCACTCATTTAACCCATAAAAGATGATGATGATAATAAATAGATAATGATAATAATAATAGATAAAAGATGATAGTAATAAAAAATAATAATCATCCTTACTATATTGAGAATAGTGGGGGGGGTTTTGGCCTTAGAAACCTGAAAACTAATTCACAGGCACAAAATAGGATTATAAAGAAACCAGCAATATTAGCTTTTTAAGCCTAAAAACATTCTCAATACGTTAAGGATATAGACTTATGGGTTAAATTTAGGAAAAAAAAAACCTGGAGGTCTCTGGCAGGATTCAAACCTGGGATTTCTATATATGAAAAACCACACACTTACCACTAAGCTATCGCATTACCGCAGAGAAGTATGTTTTTTCCGCCTATGCATACAAGTTAACGCATTACTGTTGTCTAATCATAGTGCTTATGAGCTTTCTGAGCAGACCTCAGTGAAGTGAAACTATAGTACAGGCATCCTCAAACTGCGGACCTCCAGCTGTTGTAAAACTTCAACTCCCACAATGCTGTCGAGCATGCTTGGAGTTGTAGTTTAGCAACAGCTGGTGGGCTGCAGTTTAAGGATGCCTGCTATAGTACATAGGAGTATGACATATGCAGGCTAGGACACGGGCTTCGATGGGCATTAAACGGTCACTTTAAGCTGACGCCAGTATTCTTTGATGGCCGCATATTTTATAGTTTATGATGGTTATTGCACTGATGGTTATTCATAATAACACTATCAAGAATGCTGACAATTCAAGTGATACTTTTGACACTATTGCTCTGAGTTATCAATTGCGTGATAGAAAGTAACAACTTTCTATCACGCAATTGATAACTCAGAGCAATAGTGTCAAAAGTATCACTTGAATTGTCAGCATTCTTGATAGTGTTATTATGAATTTTCACTTATATATTTATTATCTCGGTTTGATCTTCCTTTTATCATCATGAATTTTGCACTTTACATGGATTGTCTTTACTACTGACCAGTTATTTGGCTGGCCATAGGATAATCCATCTTTCTTGTTACACTATGGTCTAATCTATGGTATACACTATATATTCTTGATCATGTATTTTTCATTTGTATATATGGATTGTTTTTTAGCGGATAATTTATTGTTTAGATTATGGTTTAATCATGTAATTTATGTAATATATTACGGTACAATAATTTTATTGAGGTAAAAATTTTTTTATGTATGGTTATTAGATTTACCAATTTATCCCATGTTATGCAGTGATCGTCTAAAAAAAAAAACTAAGTCTATACCTCTGTCGATATCTATATTTAATTTATATATGTATTCTAATTTCTGGATGGTTTATATTTCTTATGTGCCAGACTCCCTATTGTTGGGACGGCTGTGCTGGGCATACTCCCTTTACTCTGGTATCCTGGTTACCAGATCAGCTGATGTAGCGCTCTGCCGTGGTGCGCTGTGCACCAGGTCACGTGGTGACCCCGTTATGTTTCCTAAGGAGGCAGGCTGGAACGGCTGGTGTGCGTTCCACCCCTCCTCCTGACTAGTGCAGCGTCTCCATTGCTGGCTCGGCATGCATCACCAGGTATGAAGCGCTCAGTGTTAGGCATCAGCTGTTGTGACTTTCACGTACGTCATATGCACCTGGGACTCATGGGAGATATAAATAGGGGCTTATGGCTACATGTCACTTACCTCCCAACAAAGCTGAGGCGAAACGCACCCCCCCCCCCCCCTTATAATCATGTCTTGTGGTATATATATATTGATTTTGATTTTCTGCTGGGCTCAGTTTACCCCCGATCATAGGGTTTTGTATTGCAACTTTTTGAGGGACTAATCTTCCCTCTTGTCTCCAGATTTAGCCTCTGCTCAACTTCTGTCTAGTGTATTTTATCATCTCTATAATTCTTTTTGGAGATTATACTTTATCAGATGGGACGCAGCTCTAGCTATATTTAGGTGATGATCAAATGTTCCATATTGAGTTACAGAAGCATTTTTAGTGTTGCTTTTTAGGGACAGAATTAATATATACTTTTGGTGGGTTGGGTGACAGCAGTATAGGCCAGTGGATTGCGGCATTTGCCTTTTCTGCTGGTTCTCTTCCAAGTAATTTTTATTTGTATATTATGGTAAGTTTACTATAATAAAATGAATTATATTTTTTGATTACTTTGGGCATTTTTTGTTGTAATTTGGTAATTAACATTGTAGGTTTATAGGACACAACTCTGCCCTCAGCATGCTGATGTCTAGTCCTGTCAATCAAGTGGAGGTAGGAGTGTGTGTGTGTGTGTGTGTGTGTGTGTGTGTGTGTGTGTGTGTGTGTGTGTGTGTGTGTGTGTGTGTGTGTGTGTGTGTGTGTGTGTGTGGTGCAGTAGGGCTGAAACGATTACTCGATTGAATTGAGTAATTCTAAAAAAAAAAAAAAAAAAAAAAAAAAAAAAAAAAAAAAAAATCCTCGATACCAATTCTTGCATCGAGGATTCGTTTATGTCAGGTGACCACGGATCGGTAGTGAAGTGCTTGCTATAAATCAACACTCCGTGGTCACCCGCCCCGCCCTGCGTCCTGACATGTTCAGGTCATAGTGCACGTGTGAGCGCGCACTATGACCCGACGCTGTGTGACGTAAGGACGATGGAGGAGCGCCCCTACAGGAAGGGTAAATGGAGGCACTGGGGGTACCGCAGCTGGAGACACTAGGGGGGCAGCTGATGGCGCTTTTTTTTTGGGGGGGGACGACAACTGATGAGTTTTCATAGTTTTTTGCAATTAGAGTACTCGATTAATCATTACATTAATCGAAATAATCTATAAAAATAGTTGATAGCTGCAGCCTTAGTGGGAGGACAGGTGGTATTACAAAGCAGTGCTCAAAGGATTTAGCCCTTCCTCCTGGTGCTTGAACTTCTCATAAGCATATTATTATACTCACTTATATTGTCCTGACATATTCCACAGCACTTTACAGACTATTGCATCAGGCTGTCCCCAAAGGCGCTCACAATCTTGCATATACAGTGGTGAAAATAAGTATTTGATACACTGGCGATTTTGCAAGTTTCCCCACCTACAAAGAAGGGAGAGGTCTGTAATGTTTTTTTATCGTTTGTACATTTCAACTGTGAGACAGAATCTCCAGATATTTCAGGTTTTGGGGCTGTCGCTGGGCTGCATCGAATTTCAGCTCCCTCCAAAGATTTTCGATTGGGTTCAGGTCTGGTGACTGGCTAGGCAAATCCAGGACTTTGAAATGCTTCTTACGGAGCCACTCCTACGTTTCCCTGGCTGTGTGATTCAGGTCATTGTCATGCTGGAAGACCCAGCCACAACTAGGGTTGGGCGATATACCAGTGTTCACAAAATACAGCGGTATTAAAAAACAGCAATATGACGATATCGCTATTTCCTAATTACCGCAGTATTTTCTGTCATCAAAGCAGTCATGTACGCTGACCGCTTCAAAAAAAGCGTCCGCGGCCACCCGCCCCTGCATCATTACATACCAACTGCTTCCCGCAGCGGCCGACCAGGCTCCTCCTCGCTTGCTCCCATGGTGTAGTCTCCGCCCGCTGACATCCAACGTCTTAATCAGATGACGCCCAGTGCAGTACAGGTGCAAGTGACAGGAAAGTCAGTCAGAACTTAGTCCCACTCCGTCCGACCCCCACAGAATTCACTTTGCCTGCGGAGACTATAAATCACAGCTGCCGGACGGGTAGCTATTAAAAGTGTAATGTCTCTGCCCATCAGATTACCCGAATTATATGTCTTCTGTCCGACCTTGGCCTACTCAATTAGGGCTGAAACGATTATTCGAATAACTCGATTAAATCGAGTCAAAAAATTCATCGATGCAGTTTCCCTGCATCGAGGAATCGTTTAGATCACGTGATCACGGAGCGGGAGTGAAATTAAGCGTCTCACTCACCGCTTCCGTGTCCTCCGGAGGCCAGAGAGGCAGGACTGAACCGGCCGGCACAGCTGAGGAGGAGGAGGGAGTCTCTCCCTCCCCACTGTGCACGGCTGCCGCTGAAGACCAATGAGGACAGAGTAGGAGGAGGAGGGGAGGGACTGTGGCCACTGCGCTACCAATGACTGTGCCGGCCATATCCCACAGGGTCCCCCTCCCCCCCCCATCATTGGTGGCAGTGTCAGTTCCGATCGGAGCCCCAGCAGTGTAATGCTGGGGCTCCGATTGGTTACCATGGCAGCCAGGACGCTACTGAAGCCCTGGCTGCCATGGTATGTTAGTGAGCAGAGAGCAGCGCATTATACTCACGTGCGCTGTGGCCGGCGGTCGCTCCTTCTCATAGGTCTGTGCGGCGCATTGCTAATGCTGTAAGCATTAGCAATCCGCCGCACAGACAGAAGAAGGAGCGACCGGCGGCCACAGCGCACGGGAGTATAATGCGCTGCTCTCTGCTCACTAACATACCATGGCAGCCAGGGCTTCAGTAGCGTGACTCCTGGCTGCCATGGTAACCGATCGGAGCCCCAGCATTACACTGCTGGGGCTCCGATCGGAACTGACACTGCCACCAATGATGGGGGGGAGGAGGGGGACCCTGTGGCCACTGCCACCAATGATTAATACTGGGGGGGGAGGGGGGGAGGCAGATCAGAGGCTGGGGGGAGGGGGGGAGGCAGATCAGAGGCTGGGGGGAGGGGGGGAGGCAGATCAGAGGCTGGGGGGAGGGGGGGAGGCAGATCAGAGGCTGGGGGGAGGGGGGGAGGCAGATCAGAGGCTGGGGGGAGGGGGGGAGGCAGATCAGAGGCTGGGGGGAGGGGGGGAGGCAGATCAGAGGCTGGGGGGAGGGGGGGAGGCAGATCAGAGGCTGGGGGGAGGGGGGGAGGCAGATCAGAGGCTGGGGGGGAGGGGGGGAGGCAGATCAGAGGCTGGGGGGAGGGGGGGAGGCAGATCAGAGGCTGGGGGGAGGGGGGGAGGCAGATCAGAGGCTGGGGGGAGGGGGGGAGGCAGATCAGAGGCTGGGGGAGGGGGAGGCAGATCAGAGGCTGGGGGAGGGGGGAGGCAGATCAGAGGCTGGGGGAGGGGGGAGGCAGATCAGAGGCTGGGGGAGGGGGGGAGGCAGATCAGAGGCTGGGGGGGGAGGCAGATCAGAGGCTGGGGGGGAGGCAGATCAGAGGCTGGGGGGGAGGCAGATCAGAGGCTGGGGGGGAGGCAGATCAGAGGCTGGGGGGGAGGCAGATCAGAGGCTGGGGGGGAGGCAGATCAGAGGCTGGGGGGGAGGCAGATCAGAGGCTGGGGGGGAGGCAGATCAGAGGCTGGGGGGGAGGCAGATCAGAGGCTGGGGGGGAGGCAGATCAGAGGCTGGGGGGGAGGCAGATCAGAGGCTGGGGGGGAGGCAGATCAGAGGCTGGGGGGGGAGCCAGATCAGAGGCTGGGGGGGGAGCCAGATCAGAGGCTGGGGGGGGAGCCAGATCAGAGGCTGGGGGGGGAGCCAGATCAGAGGCTGGGGGGGGAGGCAGATCAGAGGCTGGGGGGGGAGGCAGATCAGAGGCTGGGGGCAAGCAGATCAGAGGCTGGGGGCAAGCAGATCAGAGGCTGGGGGGAGGCAGAGGGAGAGAGAGAGTGGTTAATGGAGGCTGCAAGCACCACCTTGGCATGTATAAAGTTATTGGTTTAGAGAGGGGTTAATGATGGCACCTCCAAGGTGCTTTCATTAACCTCTTCAAACCAATAACTTTATACATGCCTAATGCCAAGGTGCTTCCATTAACCCCTCCAAACCCAATGGGCATGTATAAAGTTATTGGTTTGGAGGGGTTAATGGAAGCACCTTGGCATTAGGCATGTATAAAGTTATTAACCCCTTCAAACCAATAACTTTATACATACCTAATTACGTACGTTATTTTAAGTAGCTTTTTCTTATTAGATTACTCGATGAATCGAGAAATATAAATCGATAGAATACTCGATTACAAAAATATTCGTTTACTGCAGCCCTATACTCAATCCTTCATGCCTGCAAATAGCTGCATGCTCCGCAATACACATTGAAATAACAACCAGCGGGCAGCCAGGGAACAAGCCATCATGAGTCCCTCCCTCCCCATGACATGACCAACAAGAAAGAATTACTGACCCCCATATAGTATAACTTCTTGTGTTTTTTCTTTTACATGGGTGTTATCGCGATTTATATAGTTATCGCGATAAATTTCTTATTATCGTTATCTGAATATTTTTTATATCGCCCAACCCTAGCCACAACCCATCTTCAATGCTCTTACTGAGGGAAGGAGGTTGTTAACCTCACGATACAGACCCCATCCATGCTCCCTTCAATACGGTGCAATCGTAGTGTCCCCTTTGCAGAAAAAAACCCCCATGCTTCACGGTTGGAACTGTGATTTTGGGGTTGTACTCATCATTCTTCCTTGGCTAGTGGAGAGGATACCAAAAAGTTTTATCTTTGTCTCATCTGACCACATGACCTTCTCCTGTGCCTCTTCTGGATCATCCAAATGGTTATTGGCGAACTTCAATAGAGCCTTGATATGTGCTGGCATGAGCACGGGGACCTAACGGAATTCTATGATGGTATGCACAACTGAATGCCTTTAAGAAGCATTCCGGTTTGCATTCAGTCATCAGAAGTCTATGGGCCGCATAACTGATCAATCTGGTTTCTGCGTACGGTCATAGAATACCATTATGCACCGTGGTATCGGAATAGTAATAAAACCTAAACGCAGAACTCAAATTTGTAAAACACAAGTTCGCTCATCCCTAGATACATGTACACTGTACAGTTTTTGCTTCTGAAGGTGATTTCCTGCACACCATTATGCAGATCCCACGTTTTTATTGTCTCAGTGTATCGGCAAGGACCTACAGCACCAGAAGTAACATCACGACGGAGGTCCCACCTCCCCACATCTGATGTCATCACCCAGGAACTGGAGGTAGAGTATCATAGTGTTGCTCTGGTTAATATATCCTCTTCACATTAAACCCCCTAGGCCGCCGGAGGAAAGAGCTTCCTCGGGGCTACAGCACCTGCAGATTTCCAGGCACAGGCCACATCACAAAGGTGGAGAGCCACTCTCAACAGATCTGACCTCAGCCCGTTAAGAGATTTGAAGCAAACCACGGAACACCACAGAGCTATTAGAACCTCACTGGTCTTCCAGCCTTTAACAAAATCATGGAGGTCTGCCTCCTATGGACAAGCTAAAACAGAGTTCAGTGTCTAAACTCAGCTCGGTGTCTACAGGAGGAGGAGTTGACCAGTCTAGTGTCGCCTCCCAAGAGCGGCAGATATACCCATCATCTTCTGTGTTCCTCAATCACACAAGTGAAAAAAAAATGCTTGTTGGTCTAAACTGCAGCACACTGCCCTATGAGAACAGACAATGTGCAGCCAACAAAGGAAAACTGTATGGGGACAAACATATTCCTCATGATTCATCCCCATGCTAAAGAGCTGTATATTAACAAAAAAGGTAACAGGCCGAAAATATAGCAGTTTGAAAAGGACCAAGAATATAACGGTTAGGGCTCGTCCACACGAACGTGTGAAGCCTATGCTGTTGACCGTATATTGCGGTCTGCAATGCACAGGCACCTTCCGTCGGGCAGGCGCATGGGGATCGCAGATCAATTCACTTGAATGGGTCTGCGATCCCTCAGTTTCGCAAAAAGATAGAGCATGTTCTATGTTTTTGCGGTGCAAAAGCACAGAACGGGAGCCCAGAAAGCACTCCGTAGTGTTCTGCATCTCCGTATTTGCGGACCCATTGAGATGAATGGTTCCGCATCTGATGCAGAATGACAACAGAACAGTGCCAGTGTATTGCAGATCCGCAAATGCGGTCCACAATACGGGAACGGGACACCGACGGTCATGTGAATGAGCCCTTATAGTGAGTAAAAGATCTGTCAAGTCACGGTTACAAGCTGGAAGACTATAGCAAGTTATATTACCATTTATCTACTTTTTAGGTACCAAAAGAGTCTTGTCCAAATAATGCGAACGCCATGCCACCACATGATGAACTACGTGCTATTCACCTACTGCTTCTGACTTCTCTGCATCTCTTTATAACTTATCGTGTACAGAACATGCACATATATAGGAGTCCGTGTTCTGAATACAATTCAGGAAAAAAATGCAGCAACACTGTCTATGCCAAGCATTACTGACCACAATATCTACTCACTCCATAACCTCAAGCTTCTCCTTTTTCTTTTCCTCTTTTAGGCGAAGTTTTTCAGCTTTTTCCTGGTTCTCCTTTTCTTTTTTCTCTTTACGCTCTTTTGCTTTCAACTCCTTCTCTTCTTCCTTCTTTTTCTTGGCTTCCTCCTTAGCTTTCTCCTTAGCAAGCTTTACCTCCTCTTTAACTCTGATTTGTTGTTCTTTTTCAGCTTGCAGCTTTCGTTTCCTTTCTTGCTGTTCTTTGCTCTAAAGAAATCAAATAAAATATTTTCTAAAATAGAATTTCTCTGCTTTTAAGACAGATAGTGATACCTCACAAAATAGTTATAAACATTCACCATGTCTACTTTATGTTGGCATTTTATTTTCAGGGCCTTAACACCTTCCTGCAATATCACGTACATGTACGTGGGGGAAAATGGTTCCTTACCGCATCCCCACGTGCATGTACGTGATCGGGTTTCACTGTCAGCGCATGGAGCGATGCGCTGACAGTTCAGTGAAGCCGGTTGGGGTTGCTAGGCAACCAGTGATGCCGGCGGGAACAGAATCAGAGTGCTGACCTGCCTGTGATTGGTCCATTACTGCAGAGACCAGGATAGGAGGTGGGGAAGGGGTTAGGGAGGAACTATGTGTTTCTTATCTAATCATCCCAATTCCTGCCAGAGAAGCAATCAGAGAAGGAGATAGTGTGAAACGCTTCAGTATAGTATTACTTACCAGAGAGAATGAACCCATTGTGTGCACCAAAAAGCTGCTTCTGTGCCCCAATCAGCGACACAAATCAGTTCTGTGCCCCAATCAGCGACACAAATCAGTTCTGTGCCCCAATCAGCGACACAAATCAGTTCTGTGCCCCAATCAGCCTGTCATCAGTTCTGTGCCCCAATCAGCCTGTCATCAGTTCTGTGCCCCATCAGCCTGTCATCAGTTCTGTGCCCCATCAGCCTGTCATCAGTTCTGTGCCCCATCAGCCTGTCATCAGTTCTGTGCCCATCAGCCTGTCATCAGTTCTGTGCCTCATCAGCCTGTCATCAGTTCTGTGCCTCATCAGCCTGTCATCAGTTCTGTGCCTCATCAGCCTGTCATCAGTTCTGTGCCTCATCAGCCTGTCATCAGTTCTGTGCCTCATCAGCCTGTCATCAGTTCTGTGCCTCATCAGCCTGTCATCAGTTCTGTGCCTCATCAGCCTGTCATCAGTTCTGTGCCTCATCAGCCTGTCATCAGTTCTGTGCCTCATCAGCCTGTCATCAGTTCTGTGCCTCATCAGCCTGTCATCAGTTCTGTGCCTCATCAGCCTGTCATCAGTTCTGTGCCTCATCAGCCTGTCATCAGTTCTGTGCCTCATCAGCCTGTCATCAGTTCTGTGCCTCATCAGCCTGTCATCAGTTCTGTGCCTCATCAGCCTGTCATCAGTTCTGTGCCTCATCAGCCTGTCATCAGTTCTGTGCCTCATCAGCCTGTCATCAGTTCTGTGCCTCATCAGCCTGTCATCAGTTCTGTGCCTCATCAGCCTGTCATCAGTTCTGTGCCTCATCAGCCTGTCATCAGTTCTGTGCCTCATCAGCCTGTCATCAGTTCTGTGCCTCATCAGCCTGTCATCAGTTCTGTGCCTCATCAGCCTGTCATCAGTTCTGTGCCTCATCAGCCTGTCATCAGTTCTGTGCCTCATCAGCCTGTCATCAGTTCTGTGCCTCATCAGCCTGTCATCAGTTCTGTGCCTCATCAGCCTGTCATCAGTTCTGTGCCTCATCAGCCTGTCATCAGTTCTGTGCCTCATCAGCCTGTCATCAGTTCTGTGCCTCATCAGCCTGTCATCAGTTCTGTGCCTCATCAGCCTGTCATCAGTTCTGTGCCTCATCAGCCTGTCATCAGTTCTGTGCCTCATCAGCCTGTCATCAGTTCTGTGCCTCATCAGCCTGTCATCAGTTCTGTGCCTCATCAGCCTGTCATCAGTTCTGTGCCTCATCAGCCTGTCATCAGTTCTGTGCCTCATCAGCCTGTCATCAGTTCTGTGCCTCATCAGCCTGTCATCAGTTCTGTGCCTCATCAGCCTGTCATCAGTTCTGTGCCTCATCAGCCTGTCATCAGTTCTGTGCCTCATCAGCCTGTCATCAGTTCTGTGCCTCATCAGCCTGTCATCAGTTCTGTGCCTCATCAGCCTGTCATCAGTTCTGTGCCTCATCAGCCTGTCATCAGTTCTGTGCCTCATCAGCCTGTCATCAGTTCTGTGCCTCATCAGCCTGTCATCAGTTCTGTGCCTCATCCATAATTAACCCCTAATTAACCCCTTCAGTGCCAATTTGCCACTCTTTGTGCCTGATTTGCCCCAGTCAGTCCAGACGCCCGCTGGTCCAGCCCAGCCTTTAAAAAATAAAAAATAAATAAAAAACAATACGTTTGTATTGGAACAAAGAAATTGTTATGGATGTTATGTTGATGCACCACTTCCTGTTTACTGTTTTCCCGTTTGTGGCAGTTGCTCCCGTCTTTATGTTATATGTTACCAACATGGCTCCTGTGCAGTAATCCCACGTGCTGTGTTTATTTACATCACATGAAACATGGTGTCAGAAGTATCTGGATCTGCGCTGCTTCTGCACATTTGCCGCTGAGAGCCTGCCAGCCTTACAGCGTGATCGTGTCTCCAGTCTGTGGATTTGAGCATTTGACGCAAGCAATAGCAGCATCATGACGGCTAACAGCATTCCGCTGCCTGAGCCAATGAGGGTAAGCGGCAATGTTTGTGATAACTGGGACACCTTCAAAACTGAGTTTGATGACTACTGCCTCGCCACAGGGATAAAGGAGAAGCCTGCAGCAGTGCAGGCAGCCACTCTAAGGAGGGTGATGGGCAGTGAATGCCTCCATGTTTACAAGCATAATCTAAACCTTACAGAGGAGCAAAAGAATGACACCAAAGCCATCCTGGGTGCATTAGAAACTTTCTTCAGGCCTTCTAAAAAGGTCATATGAAAGATATATATTTGGCTGCTGCAATTTTTTTTTTTAAATCATTGATTTTTATCCACCCTGGTTCCATGTAAAATTCCTTCAAAAGACAAGGGGCACTGCCTTCGACTGGAGAGGAAAAAGTTATTTACTGTAAAAACTGAATCTGTGGAATCAACTACCTCTGGACGTGGTTCACAGTAGGGGTGGGCGATATAGACCAGTGTGCCTCCAGCTGTTGTAAAACTACAACTCCCAGCATGCCCAGACAGCATTTGGCTGTGCAGGCATGCTGGGAGTTGTAGTTTTGTAACAGCTGGAGGCACACTGGTTGGGAAACACTGATATAGACTATATGCGATATAAACAATATAAATCTTGCCAACGATAGAGATTTCGTTTATATCGTCATATCGCAGTAGAACATGACATGCGCCGCTCTCGGCACTCACCATGTTCTCCTGAGTCGGCACAGTGGATGAGAGTCCCTCCCTCCCCACTGTGTGCGGCTGCCGCTGACCACCAATGAGAACAGACTAGGACAGTGGTGGCGAACCTATGGCACTGGTGCCAGAGGCGGCACTCAGAGCCCTGTCTGTGAGCACCCGCACCCTGGAAAAAGTCTAAGGCATACCAATATGCCTTAGACCTTACCCGTCATTCATCAGCGCAGGGCGCACTATGTACAGTACAAGCAGCATTCCGGGTAAATTGCCATGTTGGCACTTTGCGATAAATAAGTGGGTTTTTGGTTGAAGTTTGGCACTCTGTCTCTAAAAGGTTCACCATCACTGGACTAGGAGAACAAGAGCAGGCTCCTCCCAGTTGAGCAGAAAATCTGAAGATACCGGAGCCTATACGGGGAGAACGGAGCAGAGCCCAGGGATAATAGTAAGTGCAGGGAGATCCCTGGGCGCTGCTCTCCATGTCTGTATGCTTAGTTTAGATTTTTTATCGTAATGAAAGGTCCTCTTTAACTATATTCATTGGTGGTGCAGTGGCCACAGCCCCTCCCTTCTACTCCCCCTGTTCGAAGTATTACATTAATTGCAGGCCCCCCCTTCCACACGATTAAATAATTGGTGGCAGTGGCCCCAGAGTGGTAACTTCTGATCGGAGCCCCAGCAGTGTAATTGCGGGGCTCCGATCGGTTAGAATAGCAGCCCTGGCTGCTAGGGATCAACCGATATTGATTTTTTAGGGCAGTTACCGATAGCTATAATTTGTGAACTTTCAGGCCGATAGCTGATAATTTATATCAGTATTCTAGGAATTTTCATTTTTGAAAAAAATAAATCCTACGCAAATCTGCTGAAAATTAATGTTTGTTAACGTTAACGTTGTTTTTTGTAAATCTCTCTTTTTCATTTATGCTTAATTATTTTTTTTAACTAACTTTTAGCCCCTTTAGGGACTAGAACACTTGTCATATTCCCCCTTAGAGATCAGGGTGAATAGGAGCTCACACTGTCCCTGCTGCTCTGTGCTTTGTGCACACAGCAGCATGGAGCTTACAATGGCAGCCAGGGCTTCTGGCTGCCATGGTAACCGATCGGAGCCCCAGGATTACACTGCTGGGGCTCTGATCAGAGGAGCAGGGGATCCTGTGGCCACTGCCACCAATGATTAATACTGGGGGGGGGAACGACTTGGGGTGCACTGCGCCACCAATGAAGAGAAATCTCTCATGAATTCATATACAGGAGGCGGGAGCAGGCTGGAGAATCACATAGCCAGCCCCCGACCTCTATGAGCGGTAGCTGCGATCCGCTGCACCTGAGGGGTTAACTACCACAGATCGCAGCTATTGCTCATTGAGGTCGGGAGCCCCCAATGTGATTCGGCAGCCAGCTCACGCCTCCTGTATATGAATTAATGAGAGCTTTCTCTTCATTGGTGGCGCAGTGGCCACAGCCCATCCCCCTTCTCTTGTCCTCCTTCCTCATTGGCGGCAGCAGCAGTACAGGGGGAGGGAAACGAGACACTGCTTCCTTCTCCCCTGTGCTGCTGAGGGAACACGGAGAGCGCTGTCAGCAGCGCGATCCGTGTTCCCAATACGTTATCAGAATAACGGCAAAATAGATGCAGATAACGGTCAAAATACTGAATAATCGGCCGATAATATTGGCAAAACCGATAATCGGTCGATCCCTACTGGCCACCATAGTCTGCTCCCTGCTGCTGTGTGTACTATGTACAGGGCAGGGAGAGTGTGAAGTCTTAGAGCTCTATTAGGGTGAGTAGGACAAGCCCCTAAGAAAGCTAATAGTTAAATAAAAAGTAAAAAATACATGGCTCCCTCGCCATGCGCTAAATCGTGCAGGGCACGGGCTCTTGTTTATCAAAACACACTGCCGGGTGGAAACTTACGCCCAGCAGTGTGTTTGGTGACATCACCGGCTCTGATGGGCGGGCTTTTAGGGCAGTGCAAAATCCCACCTATCAGTGCCAGTGACGTCACTGGCACTTCTTGGCAGCCCCATGGAGAGCCCCGGTAAGTCACGAATATCCAAAACGTTACTTTTTCCTGCGCAATTTAGCGCAGGGCAAAGGAGAGCATCGTAGCACTAACTGCTCCAATGCTCAAGTCAGGGGGGCTGCCGGGGTGAAAATGGAGGTATGTCCAGGTTCAGCTCTGAACCAAGACAACCCCTTTAAGGGGTACCAGGAAACAATTACCCCACAATTAAGCATTTCCTACTGAAAACAGCAAAACTCCAAAAAGGTGGTTTTAAACTGTTGTATGGGCACACAGCATGTCTCAGAAGTGAAGGTGCATCATTTGGCTTTTGAAAGGATGCTTTACTGGAATGGGTTTTGGTGCACTTTATGGCATTTGCAGAGACTTTGTTGGCCTACGGAAAACTCCCAAAATGTGACTCCATTTTGTTACCACCACACAAAGACATGACATGCCTGTTTTAATAGCCCTATGCAATTAATTCTGGAGACGTATGGCTCTATGTTGTACCATTACTGTGTTATGTCTGTCTACTAGAACTTACGATGAATTGCTAGCTCACTATTCTATCTCTGTACCTTAACCACCTCAGCCCCCCTAGCTTAAACCCCCTTACTGACCAGACCACTTTTTACAATTCTGCACTACACTACTTTCACGGTTTATTGCTCGGTCAATTTATAAAAAAATAAGACTAATTTACCAGAATGTTTAAAAATTTGCTAATTTCCAAGTTGCTATTTCTCCACTTCTATAATACATAGTAATATTTATTAATTTACATTCCCCATATGTCTACTTCATGTTTGGATCATTTTGGTAATGCCATTTTGTTTTTTAGGGGATGTTACAAGGCTTAGAAGTTTAGAAGCAAATCTTTAATTTTTTTTTAAATTTTCCAATACCCACTTTTTAAGGACCAGTTCAGGTCTGAAGTCCCTTTGTGAGGCTTACATAATAGAAACCACCCAAATATGACCCCATTTTGGAGACTACACCCCTCAAGGTAGTCAAAACTGATTTTACAAACGTTGTTAACTCTTTAGGTGTTCAACAAGAGTTATTGGAATATGGAGATGAAATTTCAGAATTTCAATTTTTTGGCAACTTTTCAATTTGACTTAATTTTTTCCAGTAACAAAGCTAAAGGGTTAACAGACAGACAAAACTCAACTTTTATTGCCCCCATATGTGGTCGTAAAACTACTGTACGGGCACACGGCAGGGCGTAGAAGGAAAGGAACACCATATGGTTTCTGGAAGGCAAATTCTGCTGGACTTGTTTATTTTTTACACCACGTCCATTTTGAAGCCCCCCTGATGCACCGCTAGAGTAGAAACTCCACAAAAGTGACCCCATTTTGGAAACTACGGGATAAGGTGGAAGTTTAGTTAGGATTATTTTTAGGGTATATATGATTTTTGGTTGCTCTATTAAATTTTTTGTGAGACAAGGTTACAAAAAAAAAATTAAATTCTGAAAGGTAATCTCCATTTGCCAATAACTTGTGGAACACCAAAAGGGTTAAAAAAAAAGTTTGTAAAATCAGTTTTGAATACCTTGAGGGGTGTAGTTTCTTAGATAGGGTCACTTTTATGGAGTTTCTACTATAGGGGGTGCATCAGAGGGGCTTCAAATGTGACATGGTGTAAAATGAAATAAAAATAAAACAGTCCAGCAAAATCTGCGTTCCAAAAACCATATGGCTCCTCTTTTCCTTCTGCGCCCTGCTGTTTGGCTATACAGCTTTTTTACGACCACAGATGGTGTTTCTGAAAACTACACAGACTCTCTGGGCAATAAATATATTGTTTTGTTAGACTGTTAACCCTTTTGTTAGACTGTTCATTTGAGGGGTTAGGTCATGTGTTATTTTTATAGAGCAGATTGGTACAGACGACAATACCCAATATGCTTACTTTTTACTGTACTAAAATAAATTTAAAAAAATATATATATATATATATACACATATATATACATATATATATACACACACACACACATACAGTATCTCCATAGTAATTTTTTTAAAGTTTTTAGCTTATTGTCTTAAGTAGAGGACTGTTTTATTGGCACCATTTTGGGGTGCATATGACTTTTTGATTGCTTGCCATTACACTTTTTGTGACGAAAGATCACAAGAGACTTTTTTTTTTACACAGTTAATTTTTTTGGACTATGTTCATCTGAGGAGTTAGGTCATAAGAGACTTTTTCTGGGCGATTGTCAGTGGCTAAATAGAATTTAAAAAAATGGGGAAGGGGATTATAGATTTAGTACTCCATGGACGTGTGGTACTCCCTAAAGCAACAGTTAATGCAGAGACCCGGATGATCGGGGCACGTGTCACACTGAGTGATGGTGTCCCTTCCATATTCCCCTCCTGTTACAGACGCTGCACTTTTTTGGGGGGGGACCGTCCCTTCTTGCCAGTATGGGGGACCACACCTGGAAAGTGTTGGCCAGGGACGATCTGGGCGCCTCAAATTCGTGAGGTACTCCGGCCTTCTCTTTCCCGGTCAGAAAAGATCAGGGCCTTGAGGACTGCCTCATAGAACTGCAGGAATTTCCCCGTGTTGCCAGAGCACAAAAGAGTTGTACAAGGCAACCTGTACTAAGAAGACCGCAACTTTCTTGTACCATGCCCGGGTTTTGCGCATGGCGTTATATGGCTTGAGGACTTGATCAGAGAGATTAACTATTCCCATATACCGACTGTAGTCGACGATACAATCAGGCTTGTGGACCGTTGCCGCGGTATCTGGCACAGTGAAAGGGGTGATGTAGTTACCGTGAATTGTGGACAGTACAAGGACATCCCTCTTGTCCTTATATCTGACCAGCAACAGGTTTCCACTGGTAAGGGCACGGGTCGCACCCCTGGGAATAGGTAACTGGGGGGGGGATGGGGACAGGGAGGCCGCGTAGATTTTTTATTTTTTTTTGCAGGGTTCCACAAGCGGATGTGGATCTGGCGGTGAGGGACTGGAACAAGGGCATACTAGTATAAAAGTTATCCACGTACAGGTGGTAACCTTATCCAGCAGTGGGTGCATAAGGTGCCACACAAGTTTCTGATTTATTTATTTTTTTACTAGGCCCATGTGCAGCCCAAGGCCCCAAACAGTCCTCATCTTTGCTACACTGACTGGAGTCCAGACACCGGACCTAGCCAAGAAGGACCCCGGGTGTTGAGCAATGAACTGTTGGGCGAACAAGTTTGCACCACCATCAGATTCACAAAGTGGTCACTGAAGAAAAAATAAAGTCATTCAGTGAAGCCCACTGTGGGAATCTGGATTCATGATTGGCCAATAAAATCAGGAATCACAGGCTCAAAATCCTCTGGGGTACACCATGCAAGTTCACCGGTAGGGGGTTAAGGAGGACTTATCTGATGGGCCCGAAAACTAGTACGAGCCCCAGAGCTGCTCATACTAGTGTGGGTGACAGGGTCCATGGCATGGGGGTCCCCTTGCTTCGCCCTGCAGCATCTGCCGCCTTAGGGGCTGCTCATCACCACTAGATGAGGACACGGATGACAAGAGGAAAGTGGGGTCATCCTCGTCCTCACCGGGGCTCTGAGTCGGAGGCACTGTTATGGGGGCATCTGTGGATGGCACATATATAGCATCTTCTCTCATGTGTGATCCACAGATTCTCTCTCTCCCCCCCACTCCCCCTCCCCCTCCCCATAACAGTGTCCCTGTGTAGTGAATGGGGGCCAGCATCTGTTTCTGTAATGGCAGCGGGGGCCGGTGCCTGCTTCATTCATAAAGTGGTCAGGGCAGGCACGTGACAGTGAGCTACGTTACGAGCGCCCATCCGGCCTCCTGACTGCCAAGAAGTTAGTAGTACAGCGCTAGATTTAAGATGATTGGAATACTTTAAAAATACCCACAAGTTAGATATGATTACCGTATACTACAGTGAGCAGGGCCCAGTATAGTAGAATGGTGACTGCACCAGGCCCCGCTGCCATTACAGAAACAGATGCCGGCTCCCAGCCCCTCCACCCTCTCAGCCTATTCACCGGACGGTCGCAGCATTCGCCCCCATAAGACGCACTGCTATTTTTTCCCCCACTTTTGCAAAAAATACGGTACTCCTCTATTGTCAGAATAAAGGCCAATGCATGCAGTGCGTCACGTTACCGCAAAACGAACACGTTAAGTGACCATCAAGCATGCTTTTCATATACTTCACTATATGGCACTATATTATGCAAATTACCTGTCTACCAGCAAGTAGGGTGGCTA
Source organism: Bufo gargarizans (assembly GCF_014858855.1). NCBI lineage: Eukaryota > Metazoa > Chordata > Amphibia > Anura > Bufonidae > Bufo > Bufo gargarizans. The sequence continues at coordinate 344,230,393 of NC_058080.1, forward strand.
CTTGGTGGTAGCAGCCGCATCCTCCTATCATAAAGACTCCCCCTCTGCATGTTGATTGACAGGGCAAGCGAACGCGATCGTCCTCTGGCTGGCACTGTCTGCTATCAAGATCCTGCGCCGTAACTGTATTCAGTCGGCGGAGGCGCACTGAGAGGACGACACTCGGTCGGCCGCTCCGTCAGTGCGCTGCGCCGGGTGTAGACTTGATGTAATCAGCGCAGGCGCATTGAGGAGCGAGCATCCTCTCAGTGCGCATGTGCCAACTGAATACCGTTATGGCGCAGGGGGCGAGATCTTGATAGCAGACAGGGCTTGCACAATATATCGCCAAAGCAATCGCAATAAATCACCATATCGCAATCGCCAATTCGCCAACCTAAAAATGCTGCAATTGTATTACCACATTTTTTTTCCCCAAAAAGTGTGGGGGGGGAGAGAATGGCAGTGCGTCTTAAAGCGATTGTTGACTTTTTAGGTGGCTGACACTGATGTTTCATCCGGCCGCTATGCTGCACAGCGCGGCCGGCGATACATCAGTTACTGTGCGGGGAAGGAGGAGGTGCTGGAGGCAAGTTGTTATTTTAATGAACAAATGTTCTTCTATTTATTCTATTTTATTTTATTTATCTGTTCTGTGCAGTGCTATTAAGAAAATGCAGGGCTCCAGACAAAAAAAATAAATCTCAAGGAGCCATTGGCTCCTAATCTGAAAAACTTTAGGAGCCAAATGTAAAATACATATAATTATTATAATAGAAAAACGACTTGTCTGGCTACAGTGCGGGGAAAGCGGACTGGGGTGACGTTACGCAGTCTGGCATGCTGCCCAGGTGTGGCATGGCACAGTAGGGCCCATCCCTTGCGGCATGGAGCGGCTCCCTGTCTTCATTACTCTGAAAGGGGGGTGAGAGGAGCAGCCAATGGCAGGGCAGCCTGGGGGATACTATGACCAATCAGCAGCCTCCTCTCTAATAACAGAGCTCTGTACTGTACGGAGCTCTGTTATTGGATTGCCGCCTGCCTGCTGGACGAAATCCCGTTCTTCTTAGAGCAGCGGAGGGTCTAGGCGCAAATGGCAACAAGACTACAAAGTCTTGTCGCCATTTTGCAATTGTAAGTCGCATTCGCGACCATTTTGGTCGCCATCTGAAGCCCTGAAATGGCAAGTTTTGTATTTTGTACTTTTGCAAATACGTTATTTAATTTAGTAAAAGATGTTTTATTTTGAAAAACACTGCATTTCAGTTCTTAAGTTAAAGGATAACTGTCACATTTAGACCCCAATTAAAATTTTCATATATGTAGTTACTAATAACATGATATTTCAGAATCAGTTACTATTAGACGGACTTACCCCATATTTAATAAGATTCATCCCTTAGCAACCAGTCTGCAAATTTAAACTAAAACTGCAATTTCACTATTCAGTTAAGATGGCCGCCACTGCCCTCACCCTGAGGCTAATCCTGCCATCCCTCACTAGCCAGTAACAATAGCCTCCCAAAAGTGTCAGTAACCAGAGCCCTCCCCCCTAAAGGGTTAATCTCCTGCAGCACAAAGGGGTCCTCTTACCACATGTTGCTTTCACTTATACACTGAGCAGATGGCATTTCTCCCTTCCCTGGTCTGCGCTGCTTCAACTCTGCATTCTCCAAATCTGCTGAGTGAGGGAGAGTCTGTCAAGCGCAGGCACAGGGAGAAGTGCACACAGCCCAGGCACTGTTAGCTGCTGGGGAGGACCTGGCTTTAAATCATTTACTTACAGTATCTGGCTGTCAGTAATGTGACCTTGCACGCAGCGCGCTTGTGCTTATCCTCAATCCTTCAACAGATAGGGTTGCTAGGCATGGTCAGTCTATTTTAAGCACAGGTAAAAGTAGGCAGAACAGGGAACACAAATGTAGAATTAAGGGTAATTTAATAGACAGTGAAAAGTTTAAAAAAGGGCCACAAGGAGATAATCACCACAATCCATACTCCCCCCCCAAAAAAAATATGACAGTTATACTTTTAGCATAACTACATTTCAGCATTATCAGTAATTTCTGTGTGCTTTTGCATTGAAAATACAAGCAAATAGACCTCTAGCACAATTCCCTTAAAATATTGCATCGCATATCGTTATCGCAATTTTTAGGGTCCTAATCGCAATCGCACAAAATTCCCATATCGTGCAGCCCTACTCCAGACTAAATAAAAAAAATAAAAAAAAATACCTAGTAGCCATTGGCTCCTGAACTGAAATGTAGGAGCCAAATTTAACCGAATCTAAATTTTGGCATTGTGACAGCGCTACGCCGATCAGATCGGTGTAGGGTTGTTTCAATACCAAAATTTTGATTCGCTTTTGTCATCATAAAAAAGTATTGCGATACTCAATGCCACAAAAAAAAAAAAAAAAAAAAAAAAAAAAAACACATGCATATTGCATTTTATGAAACGTTCGGCCCATAATAGAACAGTCCTATCTTATTTTTTGGGGTGACAAGGCGACAAAAAAAATGGCATGGTTTTTATTTATGCCTGTCAGTGCGCTCACCGCATAAGAGATATAGTTAAATAATTTAATAGTTTGGACTTTTCAGACGCAGCGCTATGTAATTTGTTTATATATTTTATACATAAAATTGGAAGGGGGGGGATTTAAACTTAATATTTTAGGGTACTTTCACACTAGCATTTTTCATTTCCAGCAGAGTTCCGTCAAAGGGGCTCTATACCAGAAAAGAACTGATCAGGCATATCCCCATGCATTCTGAATGGAGAGTAATCTGTTCAGGATGCATCAGGATGTCTTCAGTTCAGTCATTTTGACTGATCAGGCAAAAGAAATCATAGCACGCTACGGTTTTATCTCAGGCGAAAAAAACTGAAGCATTTTTCCCCTAAGGCCTCTTTCCCACTTGCGTTGTCCGGATCCGGCGTGTACTCCACTTGCCGGAATTACACGTCGGATCCGGAAAAACGCAAGTGTACTGAAAGCATTTGAAGACTGATCCGTCTTCAAAATGCTTTCAGTGTTACTATGGCACCCAGGACGCTATTAAAGTCCTGGTTGCCATAGTAGGAGCGGGGAGCGGTATACTTACCATCCGTGCGGCTCCCGGGGCGCTCCAGAATGACGTCAGAGCGCCCCATGCGCATGGATCATGTGATCCATGCGATCACGTCATCCATGCGCCTGGGGCGCCCTGACGTCACTCTGGAGCCGCACGGATGGTAAGTATGCTGCTCCCCACTACAGTTTACCATGGCTGCCAGGACTTTAGCGTCCCGGCAGCCATGGTAACCATTGAGAAAAAGCTAAACGTCGCATCCGGCAATGCGCCGAAACGACGTTTAGCTTAAGGCCGGATCCGGATCAATGCCTTTCAATGGGCATTCATTCCGGATCCGGCCTTGCGGCAAGTGTTCCGGATTTTTGGCCGGAGCGAAAAGCGCAGCATACTGCGCTATTTGCTGCGGCCAAAAAACGTTCCGTTCCGGAACGGAAGACATCCTGATGCATCCTGAAGGACGGACTGTCCATTCAGAATGCATTAGGATAATCCTGATCAGTATTCTTCCGGCATAGAGCCCCGACGACGGAACTCTATGCCGGAAGACTATAACGCAGGTGTGAAAGAGCCCTTAATAATGTATTAGTGCCAGATCCGGCATTAAAAATACCAAAATGTCGGATCCACATGCACAGACCGGTAAAACATGTGTAAAAAGATACAAGACGGATCCGTCTGTCCGCATGACAAGCGGAGAGACTGATCCGTCCTTGCAATGCATTTGTGAGATGGATCCGCATCCGAATGCATCTCACAAATGCTTTCAGTCACATCCAGATCGGCGGATGCGGCAGGGAGTTCCGACGACAGAACTGCTTGCTGGATCACACTGCCGCAAGTGTGAAAGTAGCCTTTGTGTGTTTTTACTTACCATTAGCCCCCTTAGGGGCTGGAACCCTTGTCCTATTCACCCTTAGGCCTCTTTCACATGGGCGAGATTTCTGCACGGGTGCAATGGTTATAAGGGAAAATAGCATTCTTTAATACAGAATGCTTAGGTCAATTGAGGGTTAAATTATAAAAATTAAAATAAAAAAATAAACTCACCTCCTGCAATTGATTGCGTAGCTGTTCATCAGATGGTACATCACATGATCTATCAGCATGGTAATGGACCATGTGATTAGCTCAGTGACGTCACCACAGGTCCTGAAGAAAGAACAGGAGACCGGCAGCTGCGCGATCAATTGGAGGAGAGTTAATTTTATTTTTAATTAACCCTCATTGGCACTGCACCACCAATGTTTATTATACTGGGATGTTGGGGGGGGTAACAACCTGCAGTTAACCCCTTAGGTACCGCACCTGAAGGGTTAACTGCCACTAATCGGGTGCAGGCTATTTGATTTGGGCAACTGCCTCCTTTATTTGTAATAACAGGTCAGTTATCTTCATTGGTGGCGCAGTGGCCACAGCCCCTCCCTCCTCCTGTCTTATTGGCGGCGGCAGCACAGGGGGGAGGGAGAGACTTTCACTGCGCTGCTGAGAAAAACATCAGCGGGGCAGAGAACTATCAGCTCCTGTGCCCCGCCCACTGTATTCAGCGCTGCGGCGGGTCTAGTCGCAAATGGCAACAAGACTAAAGTCTTGTCGCCATTTGTAAATGTTAAGTCGCATTGGCGACCATTTTAGTCACCATCTGGAGCCCTGATGTGCCCTTTCCAGCACTTCCATTATTTTTTGCTGTTCTGCTAATCTAATAGAGCAGAACAGAAATAAATAGCGGTGCTGTGAACGTGCCCTATTTCACGGGAATCATTACAAGCCTAAATAACATCTCTCCCCCTCCATTCAGCCCCCCTCCAACATACATGCCCATGTAAATATCTCACTTCTCTTCCTCTGGCCATCTCCAACTTAGGCTACATGCACACGACCGTATGCGTTTTGCGGTCTGCAAATTGAGGATAACATCCGTATGTAATTTTTTTTTGCGGATCCATTTTAACAATGCCTAAAACGAACAAGAATAGGACAAGTTCGATTGTTTTTTGCGGGGTTACAGAATGGACACACTGATGCGGACAACACCCCATTGAAATGAATGGGTCCGCATCCTATCTGCAAAAAAAGAAAAAAAAAGAAAAAAAAACACACACACACGCCTCAGTGCAGATTGACAATGACCCAAAGCATACTGCAAAAGCAACCAAAGAGTTTTTTTTTTTAGGGAAATGAGTGGAATGTTATGCAATGGCCAAGTCAATCACCTGAACTGAATCCGATTGGGAGTGCAATTCACTTGCTGAAGACAAAAGTAACTGAAAGGAAAATGCCCCAAGAACAAGCAGGAACTGAGGACACTTGCAGTAGAGGCCTGGCAGAGCATCATCAGGGATGAAACCCAGCGTCTGGTGATGTCTATGCGTTCCAGACTTCAGGCTGTAATTGACTGCAAAGGATTTGCAACCAAGTATTAAAAAGTGAAAGTTTGATTTCTGATTATTATTGATACATGTGAGCAGCCACAAGACAGACATACATGTCTGTTACCAGATGGTTGGGGACCGCACAGAAAAGTATTGAGGGCCGCATGTGCACCCCTGGTCTAGTCCCTGTGCCAGACGGAGGACAGGGAGTCTGAAAGCCGGACTGTCCGGCCTAAAACTGGACCTCTGGCCACCCTAGGGGCAGGCTGATGTGGAGGTCACAGTTAAGGGGATGGTCCGCTATGGAGGTCAGTGTTAACGGGCAGATTGCTGTAGAGGCCACTGTGGAGGTCACTTTCAAGGGGGTGGTGTGCTGTGAAACTCAGTTAAAAGGGAAGGCTGCTGTAAAGGTCAAAGTTAAGAGGGTGGGCTGCTGTGAGGGTCCAATTTTAAGGGAAAGGGCACTGTGGGGGGGGGGGGCAGTGTTAAGGGGTGGGGGGCTCTGGAGGTCACTGTTAACGAAGTGGGGTGCTGTAGATGTCACTGTCATCGTGGATAGTGTTGATATCTTTTAAGGACACACAAACATTAAAATAAAATAGACTAAACGCCTCCGGACCGCCTAACGCAGATGTGCGGTCCGGAGGCGGCAGCCCTGCGCAGAGTGACGCATATACGCGTCATCTCGCGAGGGCTGAGATTTCCTGTGAACGTGCGCGCACACAGGCACGCGCGGTCACAGGAACTGAAGGTAAGCGAGTGGATCTCCAGCCTGCCAGCGGCGATCGCTCGCTGGCAGGCTGGAGATGTGATTTTTTTTAACCCCTAACAGGTATATTAGACGCTGTTTTGATAACAGCGTCTAATATACCTGCTACCTGGTCCTCTGGTGATTTTGTTTGGATCAACCACCAGAGGACACAGGTAGCTCAGTAAAGTACCACAAATCACTACACTACTACCTAGGCGGCAAAAAAGTGTGACACATCTGGTATCGCCGTACTCAGGAGAAGTTGGGCAATGTGTTTTGGGGTGTCATTTTACATATACCCATGCTGGGTGAGATAAATATCGTGGTCAAATGCCAACTTTGTATAAAACAAAAAAAAAAAAAAAAATGGGAAAAGTTGTCTTTTGCCAAGATATTTCTCTCACCCAGCATGGGTATATGTAAAATGACACCCCAAAAACACATTCCCCAACTTCTCCTGAGTACGGCGATACCAGATGTGTGACACTTTTTTGCCGCCTAGGTGGGCAAAGGGGCACACATTCCAAAGTGCACCTTTCGGATTTCACAGGGCATTTTTTACACATTTTGATTTCAAACTACTTACCACACATTAGGGCCCCTAGAATGCCAGGGCAGTATAACTACGCCAAAAGTGTAGTAGTGAAAGTAGTGTAGTGCAGAAGTGTAAAAAGTGGCCTGGTCATTAAGGGGGTTTCAGCTAGCGGGGTTGAAGTGGTTAAATATACTCGAGTGAAGCCGGGTCCTTCAGCTAGTAATGGATAAAAGACTCCATGAACGTGCAATACATTTAGTATCCCCCTTTTGGAACACCTTTTGCATCTTTTCCAGCTCCTTTCCTTCCAGTTTGGGGGGGGGACTTCACCAGGGAAAAGTTTACCTGGTACAATACAGACACCAGCACTTTCAGAGGCACCCTCCCTCTGCTGGTTTCAAAATATTAGGGCCTTGATCATCATCTCTTGAAAAACAAAAAGGAATGATCCCATCTAGCCTATAGATTGAAATAAAAGTAAGTTGTACCGCACAGTTTTCCACATGGAACTGTACAGCTTCAGCAGATGACCTAAAAGATCTCCCCTCCCATGTACGTATTGTAGTCTGGTTTGAGAGTAGTGGTACCTTGTACACGGGCAAGGGAGCTGGTGTTACCATGAACTGTGGTCAGTACTAGGACATCTTGCTTGTCCTAGTATTTAACCACCAACATATTTTCATTACAAAGAGCCCTGCTGTTGCCCTTTGATTTTTGCTTACTGTGCCACAAGCAACAGTATCAATGGAACGTAGGAACTTAAATATTGGAACACTGGTTTAACAGTTATCCACAGAGTTTGCAACCCTGGTCCAGCAGAGGATGCACGAAGTGCCTCATTATTTCCCACTAACTCCTAGGAAGGGGGCTCATTCTGGGCGCCCTTCCCTTCGTAAACCTGGAACTTGTGGGTCTACCCAGAGGCACTCTTACTGCTTATACATTTTAATACCATACCTAGCCTATTTAGCCACGCTTTAACATGTATAAGGGGCTCCTTTACACAGATAATTTTTTTTCAGGGGTGAAAACCTTAGCAAACTTGGTGCTAAAGTGGTTGAGGACTAGGCTAATATTAAATCACATCTTGGGAGGTGGTGAGAAACACTTGCTGGCAGTATTTTTGCTTTATTCTATGGTTGTTATTTAGAATGCTTGCAGGGTAAAGGAACCTAGCTATCTGAAAATTAGGCTTTGGCCTCAGCAAATGATTACTGGAGCGCCATCTTTAACTTTTGCCTAAGAAAATAACATGTGTGCAAAGTACACAAAAAAGGGAAAACGTTTCCTCTTCTCCTGAAGATGAATAAACACCAGGAAGAGGATTTTTTTTTAAATAAAGAAAAGGGAGGATGTGGATAGTAACCATCTTAGGAGCTGATTGAGGCGTTAAGGGGATGGTCCACTGTGGAGGTCGCAGTTAAAAGGGTGGGGCGCTTAGAAGATAAGTTCTCAGTTACGTTTACATGTACGGCGCAGCTGGACGTGACAATTAGTACGGCGAAAGGTCCGCCGGGTGCTAGGAGAGGATAGTGGGGGAATCTGGGCATCATCGCTACTCTTACTCGCAGGCAGCCATGCCGGTTTAGGGCAGCATGGTGCTGCAGCACACCCCCCCCCCCCGTCAGTTCCAAGCGCTGCAATTGGCCGAATAATGAAGATCAGCACATCGCAGAACCGGAAACTGAAAGGAGCTGTGGGGCGGAAGGGGGTCAGGGGGAGGTGGCCGGTACTGAACTGGTCAGCACCGGTCTCCTTGGAGGCGAGGCAAGGGGACACTGGTGTTCGGCTAGAACGCTCCAGCCAATGGCTGGGCTCCAGATGGTGACGAAAAAGGTCGCCAACGCGACTTAGTATTTACAAATTGCGACAAGACTTTAGTCTTTTTGCCATTTGCGACTAGACCCACCACAGCAGCTCTGCAGTTGAATACAGCGGCGGGGCACAGGAGATTATAGTTCTGCGCCGCCACTGACGTTCTTCTCAACAGTGCAGAGGAGAAGGAATCTCTCCCTCCCCCTGTGCTGCTGCCGCCAATGAGGGGCTGTGGTCACTGCGCCACCAATGAAGATAACTGACCTGTTAATACAAATACAGTAGGCAGGTGCCGGAATCAAATAGCCGTGACCTGACAGGGAGCTGCGATCCACTGCAGTTAACCCCTCAAGTGCGGCACCTGAGGGGTTAAACTGCAGCGGATCGCAGCTCCTCGTAAAAAAAAAAAAAAAAAAAAAAAAAAAAAACACACACCACCACCACCGTTTCTGCGTGCGAGCTGTGACCACCAAGTGCTGTTCAGTACATAGCTGCTTGATCAGCACCTGAGGATTATTTTTTGCACTTTTTTCCCCCACCTCTGTTTATTTTTTATATATGTTCATGCCATTCTGTGATTGTATGTGCTGTTCCATCTGGGCTTGCAGTTGGAATACGCATTACCCTTGGAGGAAATCAGTTTATCACCTGAATGTTAAACTGTCCATTTCCAAGTGGTAATGAAGGTGGTTCCTGGAAATGCAGCCAGACAACCTGGAACCAAAGGATGAAGAAAATATATCTCATAAGCAATAACTCATCTCTGATACAGCTCACGTATTAATAATTGTGATCATTGTATTCCGCGTGATGTTAGCATCGTAGGGGGTCTAAACATCCCATCCCTGATAGCCAGCATTCCCACAAACAGTATCTCACCTTCTGGGACAACCACACTAGTCATGTGTGGTATCAAAATGATCAGCCGGATATAATCTACATTATTAAAACAGGTTGGGTCCCAAATATCCATAAGTGTGGACGGGAAGCCATGTTTTAATAATATTTCATGTCTTCCAGCTGAGTAAGAGAAGTGGCGCATGCACAGGCAATGAGGGCCACCCCAGAAGGCTGGGACAGAATAGGAGGGAGACAGCTCTCAGCTCCACCCTCTGCCAAATGGGGATAAAAATGAACTATTGGGAACATTTCTTTGACACAATTTGGGGATTCGATCAGCATTGGGTTGTGCTACTCCTGTCCACAGAAACCAGAAGGAACTCTCACTACACAAATCGCTGAGTAAGAACTTTCTGCTTTTCATCCTTTTATTTTTATACGGTTTTGTGCACGTTTTTGTCTGACTCATTTCTTTTAACTTTAAGTACTGTAACTTTTTAGTACATAAAAGCAAGTCTTTAATGGTTTTGCCTTGTGCCCTGAACAAGCCCAGTAACCTCCATTTTCTTGTCTGTATGAGTGCAGTTTGCGTTACCGTGTATTTGCTATACGTGTGGCCAGTTCCAAAGCGCCTTCTTGCAAGTGGGGTTTTCTATGAGTCCTTAATTAAAATCGGTGTATTGATTTAAATGTCAGATAGTGTCAGCATGATGGGGTACATGAGAGGCTGTGTTAGGGTGGGATTGAGGCTCAATTGAGACTGTGTGTAGGGACGCAAGAGATTGAGCGAGTGAAATAGATCAGCCCTTGCCAGTCGCACCCAGGTCACATGACAGGGCGGTTCCCGCATGCGATTTTATATATTAGGGATTGATCGATTATCAGAGTTAACGATATTATCTGTCGATACTCATGATTATCAGCAAGGTTAGATGCCAATGCGACCAGCGTGCTATCACAGAACATGAGCGTGCTGCTGTCAGCATGCTCATGTTCCCTCAGAAGCACAGGGTAGGAGTCCCTAATACAAATGTAGGAGGTGGTAGCCAGCCTATATGACAGGTTGCTGCGATCAGCAGCAGTTAACCCCTCAGGTGCCGCACACACAGATATAGATATATAGAGAATCAATCTATCTACACAGACCAAACGTTTGGACAACTTCTCATTCAAAGAGTTTCCTTTATTTTCATGACTATGAAAATTGTAGATTCACACTGAAGGAATCACAACTATGAATTAACACATGTGGAATTATATACATAAAAAAAGTGTGAAAAAGAAAATATGTCATATTCTAGGTTCTTCAAAGTAGCCACCTTTTGCTTTGATTACTGCTTTGCACACTCTTGGCATTCTCTTGATGAGCTTCAAGAGGTAGTCAAATAGCCAGCTCCAGACCTCTATGACAAGTAGCTGCGATCAGTGGTAGTTAACCCCTCAGGTGCGGCACCTGAGAGGGGTTAAGTGCCGCGGATCGCAGCTAACACTCCTCGATATTAAAATCATTGTTGGGCAGTGCGCCCTCCTCCCAATACCCAGTATTAAAATAATTGGAGGGCAGTGCGCCCTCCATCATTGGTGGCAGCATAATGCTGGGGCTCCAATCGGTTACCATAGCAGCCAGGACACTACTGAAGTCCTGTCTGCAATGGTCAGTTACTCAGCAGCATTATACTTACATACTATAGGCATAAGCAATGCGCCGCACAGCCCTGTGAGTTACAATGCTGGGGCTCTGGATTGGAAGCGCTGCTGCCACCAATAATGATTTTAATACTGGGGAGGGGGTGCACACTGCCCACCAATGCAAACATTGTAGAAACATTCCCGGCACCTGACCTGACAGGGAGCCGCTGTCCGCGCAATAAACCCCTCAGGCGCCGCGTTTGGCAGCGCCCTGTCAGAGGTGTGTCCCCATCACCATGGGACCGCCTCTGTTAGAATATACCATTGGATCTGAGTTTTCACAATCTTAGACCTTCACAATCTTGGACTAAACTTAGTCACACCACAAAGACTGGGACGCAAGCCAGCCACCTCCCTACATAAGGAAGCGTGGTGGTGCATTTTTTGTATCAGGACAAGTAGATTGAGCCTACGCTTCAATCCTTCGACAAGTAGTTTTTGTTTTTTATTTCCACACCCCTGTTAACACCAAGTTTGGTGAGGTTTACAACCCAGAAAAAAAACCTGTCTGTGTAGATAAGTCCCCATTACTGTTCAAAGGGAGGATTAGATTCCGCCAATACCTGCCTAGCAAACGGGCAAGGTATGGCACAAATATATACAAACTTTGTGAGAATAGCTCTGGGTACACCCACAAGTTCCATTTATGAACCCCTAGAGTACCCCTCTATTTCGGAAGACTCCAATAGGTAGCCTGCAGCCAGACCACACAGATGCCACTAGACCTGGAATGTATTGAGTAAACTAGGTACCTATAGATTCACCCTAAAATACCAGTGGATCAACCTCCCACCAGAATTTCGTGTGCACTTTGAGCCAACTCCTCACTCCTAGATGTGATTTGCACACCATAACATAATAGAGTGACAGCGGTACCCCGATAGGTTTTGGGTTATCAACTGTCAGTTATTAACATCCTCATTGGCTTCACTCTCGAGTGACCTTTTTTGTCAGAGCTATTCCACACAAAAAAAATAAAAATAACTAAAAAACTACACTCAACATATCTTTATCAGTTTAACATACCTTATTAAGACATGTTGGCGACACACAATTGCTTGCATCTCTTCGATTACCAAAAGATACTTCAGGAGAACTGTCTGAAACTGGAGAGCTTGTGGAAGAAAACCCAGCAGGACTATCTTCTGCTGAGATGTCTTGGTCATCAATAATAGTTTTTACTGGAGAAGTTAATAAAGTAGTATTTTCAAGTGCTGTCCCTGAAGGAACCTCCATAGAGTGAGAGGATAAGCCCTGATCATCAGTTATCTTCGACTCAGACACTGTGCAACTATGTTCAGGACTATTTATGCTTAAAGTATCATGAGCTTTGAAGTTGTGTGCTGAGGCTACAGAATTATGTGTGCCACAAACTGGAACATTTCCCATTGTTGGCATAGACTGAACAATTCCATTTGATGGGTTCTCGTCTAAAATGCCACCTACTGAATCTTCTGTTAAGTCAATAGTGATACTAGGAGTCACAAGGCAAGTTTTTTTTGTTCTTCTGATGTAATTGTCCAAAGGCCCCATACCATTTACAGCTTTTGGGAGAGCACCAAACTCTGCAATTTCAGAGCCATTTTCCATATCCTCAAGAGAAATATCAAGAGGGGGCAAATTATGGGATACTTTCTGTTTTTTCTCCTGTGAGATTTCTTCTTTGGACACAGGATTCAGACGTTTGAAAGGCAGTCGGGCTGAAAAGGTAAATTAAAACTGTAAGACAACAAGCCAAAAAATACCAGTTTTAAGAAAAATCCCCAACACACAGCAAGACATCAAAATACCTTGGACCATCTTTTTTGAAGAGTTTGTAGATGAAGATTTAACTGCAAAAATAAATAAATAAAAACAGGTTAATAAAGACTAATATGCCGCCAAACTTAATTACTTCTTAACCACTTCAGCCCCCCTAGCTTAAACCCCCTTAATGACCAGACCACTTTACAATTCTGCACTTACACTACTTTCACCGTTTATTGCTCGGTCATACAACTTACCACCCAAATGAATTTTACCTCCTTTTCTTCTCACTAATAGAGCTTTAATTTGGTGGTATTTCATTGCTGCTGACAATTTTAACTTTTTTTTATATTAATCGAAATTGACCGAAATTTTTGCAAAAAAAAAAAATGTCATTTTTCACTTTGGTGTTGCAAAATGTTTCAATTAAAACTACATTTCTATATAAATGTATTGTTCTACATATCTTTGATTAAAAAAAGAAATGCATTAAGTGTATATGTATTGGTTTGGGTAAAAAAGTTATAGCGTTTACAAACTATGGTGCAAAAATGTGAATTTCCGCATTTTGAAGCAGTTGTGACTTTGAGCACCTGTCATGTTTCCTGAGGTTCTACAAATGCCCAGACAGTAGAAACACCCCACAAATGACCCTGATTTCAGAAAGTAGACACCCTAAGGTATTCGCTGATGGGCATAGTGAGTTCATTGAAGTTTTTATTTTTTGTCACAAGTTAGCAGAAAATGATTGTGGGGTATTTATACTGCCCTGGCATTTTAGGGGCCTTAAAGCGTGAGAAGTAGTTTGGAATCCAAAGTCGTAAAAATGCCCTATGAAATCCTGAAAGTACTCATTGGAAATTGGGCCCCTTTGCGCATCTTGGCTGCAAAACAAAGCGTCACACATGTGGTATTGCCGTACTCAGGAGAAGTTGGGCAATGTGTTTTGGGGTGTATTTTTACATATACCCATGCTGGGTGTAAGAAATCTCTAAAAGTCAACTTTTCCAATTTGTTTTGTACAAAGTTGTCATTATAGAGAGATATTTCTCTCACCCAGCATGGTTATATGTGAAAAGACACCCCAAAACACATTGCCCAACTTCTTCCGAGTACGGCAATACCACATGTGTGACACTTTTGCAGCCAAGATGCGCAAAGGGGCCCAAATTCCTTTTAGGAGGGCAGTTTTAGACATTTGGATCCCAGACTTCTCACGCTTTAGGGCCCCAAAAATGCCAGGGCAGTATAAATACCCCACATGTGACCCAATTTTGGAAAGAAGACACCACAAGGTATTCCGTGAGGGGCATAGCGAGTTCATAGAATTTTTTTTTTTTTACAGAAGTTAGCTGAAATAGATTTTTTTTTCCCCCTCAGTCTCCCTTTCCGCTAACTTGTGACAAAAAATTCAATCTTTCATGGACTCACTATGACCCTCAGCGAATACCTTGGGGTGTCTTCTTTCCGAAATGGGGTCATTTGTGGGGTATTTATACTACCCTGGCATTTTAGGGGCCCTAAAGCGTGAGAAGAAGTCTAGAATATAAATGTCTAAAAATGTTCACGCATTTGGATTCCGTGAGTGGTATGGTGAGTTAATGAGAGTTATTTTTTTGTCACAAGTTAGTGGAATATATGAGACTTTGTGAGGGGGGGGGGGGGGGAGAGCGTTTTTGTAGAGCCTATAGAACATGCAATTGCGGACAAGAAAAGGCATTTTCTATATAGTTCTGGCAATGTGCGGATCTGCAAAATGCAGAAAGCACATTGCCTGTGTCCGTGTTTTCGGGATCCGCAAAACACATACGGACTTCTGAATGAAGCCTTAAAGGGGGTGATCAGGGAGTCTATATGGGGTGATCACCCCCCTGTAAGGCTCCATTCAGACGTCCGTATGCGTTTTGCAGATCCGCGAAACACATACAGACGTCTTAAAGGAGCCTTACAGGGGGAGATCAATGACAAGTGGGTGATCAGGGAGTCTATTATAGGGTGATCAGGGGTTAATAACTGGTATGATCTATACCAGTGCTTACTGTAATGTGGCTGCAGCAGGGAGCGCACGGCGTCATAGCAACCAATTACGCTGTGCGCTCCTGCTCTCAGCAGGAATCCAGGCCGCGGTTCCACGGACCGCTCACAGCCATGAAAAACGTCCGTGGGCATTCGGCCTAAGGCTGGAAGAACAAGAGGTTCCGTGGCCCCATCCACCAGCGTAGTGAGCCGGCTACACAAGCGACATTTCCCCAATGTCGTTGCTGGTACCTCAACCCAAGCGCCACCCCGAAAAAGATGTGTCTGTAGCACGAGTGGAATAAGGCGTGACACCCGCTATTTCTGTCCTGACCACCCTGCCCTATGCTTAGGGGAGTGATTCCGGAAGTACCACACACAGATAAACTATTAGCATAGGGATTGCGTCACACAAGACAGGCACACAGGGCTCTTGGGGCCCTTTCACTCACAGCTGCTGCAAACCTCTCCTTTCACCTGGGACAAAGTGCATAATGTACTTAGCCACATCTCTGGGCAATTTGCGCTTTGCACATTGTCCCATGGAGAAGGAGAGGTTTGTCCTATAACAAAGGTTAAAAAAAAAAATTTGTTCCAAAAGTTCTATAAAGTTTATAAAAGTTAATGTTCTGTTCAAATGTTACATAAAAGTTAATGTTAATAAATTTATTGCGTTGCGGCCTGTTTTTTATTTTTGTTTAGTTTTTTTTTACCTTCTAGGTGGACCAACCGATGAACCAGCTGCAGCACTGTTGTGCATTCTGACAGAAGCATTGCGCTGCTGTCAGATTACACAAAAGTAGGTGAATGCGGCGCTGCAAGACGAGATTTCTCCTTTGCAGTAAAAAATATATCTATATGTTTGCTGAGGCTTATTAGATGAGGGGCGGTGTTCATATGCTTTGGCAAACTTTTTTTTTATATATATATATATATATATATATATATATATATATATATATATATATATATATATATATATATATATATACATACACACACACACATACAAAAGGTAAAAAAATCCTGTTAACGATTTATTCATCCACATCGATTGATGTGAATGGAGAAAATCGGGTTTGCCAGGGCATACAAGCTGAGTGGGTTTGGATGTTGGGCAGAGCTCCTTTGTCCTGGCAGACGCCTTTCCCCTCTTTTTTGGCAGAGATTTTTTTCATCCAGAAATCTTGGGCATATGTAAAAAGACACCCCAAAACACATTGACCTACTTCTTCTGAGTACGGCGATGCCACATATGACACTTTTTTGCAGCCTAGGTGGCAAAGGGGCGCAAATTCTAAAGAGCACCTTTAGGATTTCACAGGCTTTTTTTTTTTTTTTTTTTACACACACATTTGGATTTCAAACTACTTCTCACTCATTAGGGTGCCTAAAATGCCAGGGCAGTATAAATACCCCACAAGTGACCCTATTTTGGATTTTAGGGAGTTCAAGGAAGTTTTTTTTTTTTTTTTTTTTTTTTTCCACAAGTTAGTGGAATACGAGACTGAGAAAAAATAAATAAAAATCATTTTCTGCTAACTTGTGACAAAAAATAAAAACTTCCATGAACTCACTATGCCCATCAGCGAATACCTTAGGGTGTCTACTTTCAGAAATGGGGTCATTTGTGGGGTGTTTCTACTGTCTGGGCATTGTAAAGCCTCAGGAAACAAGACAGGTGCTCAGAAAATCAAAGCTCCTTCAAAATGCGGAAATTCACATTTTTGTACCATAGTTTGTAAACGCTATAAGTTTTGCGCAAACCAATAAATATACACTTATTGCATTTTTTTATCAAAGACATGTAGAACAATAAATTTTAGATAAAAATTTATATAGAAATGTAGTTTTAATTAAAAATTTTACAACTTGCAAGAAATTCGGTAAATTTCAATAACAAAAAAAAAAAAAAAAAAAGTCAAAATGTCAGCAGCAATGAAATATCACCAAATGAAAGCTATTAGTGAGAAGAAAAGTAGGAGGTAAAATTCATTTGGGTGGTAAGTTGTATGACCGAGCAATAAACTGTGAAAGTAGTGTAGCGCAGAATTGTAAAAAGTGGTCTGGTCATTAAGGGGGTTTAAGCTAGGGGAGCTGAGGTGGATAAACTTATTTGCATAAACATAGGCATAGGGAAGGACATGCAAATGAGCAGACTCTGCCTTGTTTTTCAGCTGAAAAATAATTTGCATGGAAAATTTGATCGACACTACTCATGAACGGCGCCATCTATTGGATTCATAGTCTTGTCATAAGATGTGACAAGCCACACACCTTGTACCACTCAGTCTATAATAGCCTGCACTAAAACTGAGGTGTATATCTGATTGCTGCTATCAGTCCCACATCTTCTAGCACTTAAGAGTTCAGGAAAATGTTTACAGTAAAAATTATTCTATGAAGTCATTACGCAAAGTCACGCGAGATTTCACAGAGTAATAACTTCAGCTCAACTGAGCCAATACATGCGCAATGCGGGCCGGCATTTCTTCAAGGGGTGGTCGCGTCATCAGCTTGCCAGCCAATGATCGCGGCTGGCAAGCTGATGATTTTTAACCCCTTAAGGACATAGGGCGTACATGTACGTCGTGTATTTCCGATCACTGCCGTGCGGCTGGCAGTGATCGGAACCCGGTGCCTGCTCAAATCATTGAGCAGGCACCTAGGCTAAAAAACACACATTTATCACTGATCAAAAAATAAAATAAAAATCCCTACACATGTTTGGTATCGCCGCGTCCGTAACGACCTGATCTATAAAACGGTCATGTTACTTTACCCAAAACGGTGAACGCCATAAAAATAAAAAACTATGATGAAATTGAAATTTTGCCCACCTTACTTCCCAAAAAAGGTAATAAAAGTGATCAAAAAAGTTGTATGTACGCCAAAATTATAACAATAAAACCGTCCTCTCATCCCGCAAAAATCATACCCTACCCAAGATAATCGCCCCAAAACTGAAAAAACTATGGCTCTTAGACTATGGAAACACTAAAACATGAAATCATTGTGTAAAACTTAAATAAAAAAAAATTTAAAAAAAATAAAAAAATGTAGAAAAACAAATTTTTGGTCATCTTACGTCACAAAAAGTGTAATAGCAAGCGATCAAAAAGTCATATGCACCCCAAAATAGTGCCAATAAAACCGTAATCTCATCCCGCAAAAAATGAGACCCTACTTAAGATAATTGCCCAAAAACTGAAAAAACTATGGCTCTTAGACTATAGAGAAACTTTTTTTTGTTTTAAAAATTCATTGTGTAAAACTTACATAAATAAAAATTGTATACATATTCGGTATCGCCGCGTCCGTGACAACCTGCTCTATAAAATTACCACATGAGCTAACCTGTCAGATGAATGTTGTAAATAACGGAAAAAAAACGGTGCCAAAAAAGCTATTTCTTGTTACCTTGCCGCACAAAAAGTGTAATATAGAGCAACCCAAAAATCATATGTACCCTAAACTAGTACCAACAAAACTGCCACCCTATCCCGTAGTTTCTAAAATGGAGGTCACTTTTTTGGCGTTTCTACTCTAGGGGCGCATCAGGGGGGCTTCAAATGGGACATGGTGTCAAAAAAAAAACAGTCCAGCAAAATCTGCCTTCCAAAAACCGTATGGCATTCATTTCCTTCTGCGCCCTGCCGTGTGCCCATACAGCAGTTTACGACCACATATGGGGTGTTTCTGTAAACTACAGAATCATGGCCATAAATAATGAGTTTTGTTTGGCTGTTAACCCTTGCTTTGTAACTGGAAAAAAAAAAAAAATTAAAATGGAAAATCTGCCCAAAAAGTGAAAATTTGAAATTGTATCCTATTTTCCATTAAATCTTGTGCAACACCTAAAGGGTTAACAATGTAAAATCAGTTTTGAATACCTTGGAGGGGTGTAGTTTCTTAGATGGGGTCACTTTTATGGAGTTTCTACCAGGGCTGTGGAGTCGGAGTCGAGGAGTCGGAGTCGGGGTCAATTTTGGGTACCTGGAGTCGGAGTCGGCAAAAAATGAACCGACTCCGACTCCTACTAAATTTAAATTGGAATAAAAAAAAAAAAAAGCAAGTTTAAATGTCCGAATTCATAAACAGTTATAATTAATGACTTCTCTACTGTAAGAATAAAGGCCAATGCATGCAGCGCCTCACGTAACCACAAAACGAACACGTTCAGTGATGTGAAGAAGCATGCTTTTCATATGCTTCACTATATGGCACGCAATGCACAATTAGGAGTGGCAATACATATACTTTCCATTGTGTTGTGTTCTGATGTTACAGGGAACACAATGCCCATGGTTTACCTAGCCTCTCACTGATAAGGGATTAAGTAAATATGTGTTTTGCAGGACTAGAGACACTTGTATAAGTGAAGGGAATGGAGGGTCAATAGTTCAAGACTGAAGCTGTAAACCATTGGAAAAACTGCTGTCATTCAGCTAAGGCTATAAAACGTGTAAACTCAGAATGTTATCTTAAAGGGACACTGACAGGGCCAATAAGCATATTGAGGTAGATATATGGCACTACAGGTCTTATAATGGGTATTACAATCATATAAGTATCCCCCCTGTCCACATTATGCATACAGTAAACTTTAAGTTTTATAACCTGCTCCAACGGTCTTCAATCTGCCCAAGGGGCGGCGTTTCACCTCTCTTGCACCCAGCCAGCCTCCCCCAACTGCCGCTTTGAAGCGCCGCCCAGCTCATGAATATTCAGTTTGCTGGGCGGCTTCTGCGGTCCCCGCTCTGAAGCGCTGCGCTGAACAGTGCCCTGCGCATACGCCGGCTCTTGTGAAGTCGGGGACAGTAAGCGCCGCCCAGCGAAGTGAATATTGATGAGCTGGGCGGCGCTTACTGTACCGGACTTCACAAGATCCGGCGCATGCGCCGGGCACTGTTAAGCGAAGCGCTTCAGAGCGGGGACCGCAGAAGCCGCCCTGCAAACGGAATATTCATGAGCTGGGCGGCGCTTCAAAGCGGCAGTTGGGGAGGCTGCCTGGGCGCAAGAGAGGTGAAACGCCGCCCCTTGGGCAGATTGAAGACCGTTGGAGCAGGTTATAAAACTTAAAGTTTACTGTATGTATAATGTGGACAGGGGGGATACGTATATGATTGTAATACCCATTATAAGACCTGTAGTGCCATATATATACCTCAATATGCTTATTGGCCCTGTCAGTGTCCCTTTAAACTTTAAACATGACTATGGGATTCTTCTAGGGAAATCATGTTTTAAAATAAATGTCCCTTCCTGGATCCTCCCACTGCCCTATCTTCAGCAGAAGATCAGCACACAAAGGAGAAGGCAGCAGCTTCTGCCCAACTACCTCTCTGTGCTAGAAGAGCTTAGAAGAACTTCTTTCTTTCCTTCAAGGAATGTATAAAATACATTTGCATATTAAATACAGAGGAGTCGGAGTCGGAAGTACAAAAAAACTGAGGAGTCGGAGTATTTATCTACCGACTCCACAGCCCTGGTTTCTACTCTAGGGGTGCATCAGGGGGGCTACAAATGGGACATGGTGTCAAAAAAAACTGTCCAGCAAAATCTGCCTTCCAAAAACCATATGGCGCACCTTTCACTCTACGCCCCGCTGTGTGGCCGTACAGTAGTTTACGGCCACATATGGGGTGTTTCTGTAAACGGCAATAAAGATACAGTCTTGTTTGGCTGTAAACTCTTGCTTTGTTAGTGGGAAAAAAAATGGTTAAAATGGAAAATTAGGCAAAAAAAAAATGGAATTCTCAAATTTCATCCCCAACACCTAAAGGGTTAACGAAGTTTCTAAAATCAGTTTTGAATACCTTGTGGGGTGTAGTTTATAGAATGGGGTCATTTTTAGGTGGTTTCTATTATGTAAGACTCGCAAAGTGACTTCAGAGCTGTAGTGGTCCCTAAAAATTGTGTTTTTGTAAATTCCTGAAAAATTTCTAGGCCTTGTAACATCCCCCAAAAATAAAATATCTAGGGCTGCAACGATTAATCGATGTAATCGATTATATTCGATAACTGGATTCGTTGTCGACGAATCCAGTTATCGAATAATCGCCGATTCGTTGCTATTCGGGCGGCGGGCGGTCGCTGCATCTTTATTTTACCTTTTTACAATGACGCTCCCGCTCCTGTAACAGCCAGGCAGAGCGGACGGCGGCGTAACGTCACTCACTAACGTGACACGCCTGCTCCGCCTCCTTCATTCATGAAGTGGGCGGAGCAGGCGCGTCACGTGATTGAGTGACGTTACGCCGCCGTCCGCTCTGCCTGGCTGTTACAGGAGCGGGAGCGTCATTGTAAAAAGGTAAAATAAAGATGCAAGCATCGGGGCCGGGGCTGTTAGGGGGAAGGGGAAGGGGGAAGGGGAAGGGGGGATCTGTCTATGGCACTGCTATGGGAAGGGGGATCTGTGCACTGTTATGCCCATAACAGTGCACATATCCCCCTCCCCATAATAGCGTCGTCCACAGATCCCCCATAATAGCGTCGTCCACAGATCCCCCATAATAGCGTCGTCCACAGATCCCCCATAATAGCGTCGTCCACAGATCCCCCATAATAGCGTCGTCCACAGATCCCCCATAATAGCGTCGTCCACAGATCCCCCATAATAGCGTCGTCCACAGATCCCCCATAATAGCGTCGTCCACAGATCCCCCATAATAGCGTCGTCCACAGATCCCCCATAATAGCGTCGTCCACAGATCCCCCATAATAGCGTCGTCCACAGATCCCCCATAATAGCGTCGTCCACAGATCCCCCATAATAGCGTCGTCCACAGATCCCCCATAATAGCGTCGTCCACAGATCCCCCATAATAGCGTCGTCCACAGATCCCCCATAATAGCGTCGTCCACAGATCCCCCATAATAGCGTCGTCCACAGATCCCCCATAATAGCGTCGTCCACAGATCCCCCATAATAGCGTCGTCCACAGATCCCCCATAATAGCGTCGTCCACAGATCCCCCATAATAGCGTCGTCCACAGATCCCCCATAATAGCGTCGTCCACAGATCCCCATAATAGCGTCGTCCACAGATCCCCCATAATAGCGTCGTCCACAGATCCCCCATAATAGCGTCGTCCACAGATCCCCCATAATAGCGTCGTCCACAGATCCCCCATAATAGCGTCGTCCACAGATCCCCCCATAATAGCGTCGTCCACAGATCCCCCATAATAGCGTCGTCCACAGATCCCCCCATAATAGCGTCGTCCACAGATCCCCCCATAATAGCGTCGTCCACAGATCCCCCCATAATAGCGTCGTCCACAGATCCCCCCATAATAGCGTCGTCCACAGATCCCCCCATAATAGCGTCGTCCACAATTTGTTTTAATATGGCCTTTGAACATAATTTTTCAAGTAAGATCATATAAACCTCTGTTTTGTAATTTTTTCGTTTTTCCCGATTAATCGATTAATCGTAGAAATTAATCGGCAACTAATCGATTATTCAAATAATCGTTAGCTGCAGCCCTAAAAATATCATTCCCAAAATAATTCAAACATGAAGTAGACATATGGGGAATGTAAAGTCATCAATTTTTAGGGGTATTACTATGTATTACAGAAGTAGAAACAAATTTAGAAATTTGCAAATTTTTCCAAATTCTTAAATTAGGTATTTTTTGGTGCAAAAAAAATATTTGTTTTGACTTCATTTTACAAGTGTCATGAAGTACAATATGACGAAAAAACTCACAACGGCCTGGATAAGTCAAAGCGTTTTAAAATTATCAGCACTTAAAGTAACACTGGTCAGATTTGCAAAAAATGGCCTGGTCCTAAGGTGTAATAAGGCTGTGTCCTTAAGGGGTTAAAAAAGCCAATCAAAAGCCAGATAACACATCATATTAGTAAATATGATGTGTTATATGGCTGCCCTGCTCCTCTGCTGGTCCTTTTGGTCGGTTGGATCCAGCAGAGGAGCAGGCTTCACAGTGAGTAGCACCAACACTACACTTTAGCCCCAGATCACCCCCTGCACCCCAACCCTTTGATCGCCCCCGTCAATCACTAGTGAAAGGAAAAAAGTGATCAGTGTAAACTGTCACTTTTTTCCCCACTGGTATTGACTTAGGTTTTAGGGATAGTTTAGGCCCCTTGGTTAGGTAGTTTAGGGATCAGTTAGCGCCCAGCCCACCGCACCGCAGTCCCTTATTCGCCGATTAGCGTATCGCTAATCAGCATTTGTACTTTTATAGTATCTGGAAGTGATCAAAACTGATCACGGTTGTGCCGGCATACATACATAATTCCTCTGGGTAGCCATCTTATATGCTTCTGGCCTATGTAAAAAACTGTGAACTCTCATCTTCATGAAGCCTGGGTCGCCTATGATATAGATGGACACTTTTATTACCACTACTCTTTGAGGCCAGCAATAAAAGGTCATAAAAGCTACACCAGGCCCAGCTCATCCTGTCCAAGATCAGCTCGCTGTCAAGCCTGGCTGGAGCGTGACGTCATTAATTTCCAGGTCTGGTTTGAGGAGAGCTAATAGCCCTTAATTAGCTCTGGGCATAAAACCAGTCCACTTTCATATTTCATTTATGAATCAACTTATGCCCATTCTGACACCAGATCCAGGCTCTACAGACTATTGTGGTTAATTGGGTATCAAATATGACTAGAGGATGTGATTCCTTAGCTGACCTATGGGTGGTAGATGAACTACAGGTCCCAGCATTACCGTGTGTGGTCTCATTCTGTAGGTAAATAAATAAGGATCGCAAATATGTATTCTGTATAACAATATGCCGATGTATCAAGGAGATACGGGCTTAAGTATAATCCTCATTGTAGGAACTGAACTTTGATGGGGTCATAAAACACTTGGGGGCAATCCCTAGGATTGACAGTCACTCTGCTGCCATTGGCTGACAGGAGTAAGTCTCCTGCCCATGGCAGAGTTCATAAAAATCCATGCACAAGGACAGAGGAGAGAGACCCATGGAACATCACCAGACACTGAATTGGACATTGACGGCATATCCCTGTATCAGAAGAACTTTGAGGGTCTCCCCTGATACATACTGAAAAGGGGTTTGCAAGGATTCTTAAAAGGACATATGAACGACCATCTGAAACCCTGCAGAGAAACTAAGTATTGTTTCATCCTTTTCCCTTTCATTTGAACTGTCGTGATTATTTATATTGTTATTATTATTCTGTAGTTTTATAGTCATTTTCATTAGACTTGTATGCACTGCTTTTTACCGCTTATTAAAGATTATAAAATCTAAGTGGCCAAGTCTTCCATATTCTAAGCTGCTGAACAACGTACCTTGCCTTTGAAGAGACGTTACCAGGTAGTTAGTTAAATTGCATTTAGGAATTGTAGCTGGGGGTGATTGACTGCGGTTGGTCAGTAAGTGATATCCGGCTCATCCACTGATCTGTGTGATAGTGAATGACCCGGATAGTCGGCTCGTGGACCGGGAACCCACGTGGTGGCAGTTACCGAAGTATAGTGGGGGGTGTTAGCCGAGTGGTAATACCCCGGTCACGTGAGGTCTCTGTGTGTGCGCAGACTCCGTCACAGACCACTACGTCAGAGCTGTGGGATCTGGAGCGATCGGATCCATAGTTCGTGACAACGGTCAGATCTATAATAGTATTAGTGTCACTTTAGTTTGCCCTCCACCCAAAACGCACTGCACATTCACTTTACACGCGCTGCGGCGATAAAAATAAAAAAATCAGTTTTGATATTTTTTTTTAACAACCGCAGCGGCCTCTGGTACTTCGCTAGCCTCCCATTTGTAAGACGGGCTTGCTTTTTTTCTTTGGTAGTCTCAGGGAATACCCCTAAATTTAGTTGCCCAAATGTCAAACAGGCGGTATTCTTCTGAAGAGGCCTACAGGCTTCTGACCCAGTCGGATGAGGAATGGGAACCCTCATCTGACGAATCTAGCAGGTCAGAATATGAACCTGTAGAAAGCAGTGGCACTCTGACCCAAAGTTCGGACGAGGAGGCTGAGGTCCCTGATAGCACCAGGCATACCCGGCCCCGTGTCGCTAGACCACAGGTTGCGCATGATCCGCTTCAAGGGCAGAAGAGTGGGGCTGGCGCTGTCAGATTATGCGGCGAGGCATACACCAGCAGCGCGGCCCTCCCAGGACCTAGTACCAGCACTGCCGTACAACCTGGTGAAGTGGCGAGCACCAGAAGGGCAGTTGAAGCTGGTATGGTGGCACGTGAATTAGTGACCCCGTCGCAGCCACCGCAAAAACGGGCCCGTAGAGCCCCTAGAATCCCTGAGGTGCTGGCAAACCCCGATTGGCAGTCCTCAACTTCAGCCGCACCTGTAGTTCGGGTTGAGACAGCTCAGATCGGTTCGGCCCTGGGATTTTTTTGAGCTGTTCTTGACTGCGGAGCTCTTAGACATAGTAGTGGCCGAAACAAACCGGTATGCCACACAATTTATAACCGCCAACCCGGGTAGCTATTATGCCCAGCCTTTCCGGTGGAAACCAGTCCAAGTCTCCAAAAATTTTCTGAGCCTTCTCCTCAACATGGGTCTAACTAAAAAGCATGAATTGCGGTCATATTGGTCCACGAACCCAATTCATCACATGCCCATGTTCTCTGCTGCTATGTCCAGGGCACGTTTTGAGGCCATCCTGCGTTTCCTGCACTTTAGCGACAACACACCCTCCCGCCCCAGAGGCCACCCAGCTTTTGACCGGCTCCACAAAATTCGGCCCCTCTTAGACCACTTCAACCAGAAATTTGTATACCCCAGAGCAAAACATCTGCGTAGACGAGTCCCTAATACATTTTACCGGGCGCCTTGGCTTCAGACAATACATCCCAGTAAGCGTGCCCGGTATGGGGTCAAATTGTATAAGCTCTGTGAAAGGGCCACAGGCTATACCCACAAATTTCATGTCTATGAGGGAAAAGATCAGACCCTGGAGCCGGTCGGTTGCCCTGACTACCTGGAGAGCAGTGGGAAGACAGACAGTCTGGGACTTGGCGTCACCCTTATTCGGCAAGGGGTACCATCTTTATGTGGACAATTTCTACACAAGTGTGGCCCTCTTCAGGCATTTGTTTCTAGAACAGATTGGCGCCTGTGGCACCGCGCGAACTAGTCGCGCGGGCTTCCCCCAACGGCTTGTTACCACCATTCTTGCAAGGGGGGAAGAGGGCTGCCTTGTGTAATGAAGAACTGCTCGCGGTGAAATGGAGAGACCAGCGTGACGTTTACATGCTCTCCTCCATTCATGCAGACACAACAATACAAATTGAGTGAGCAACCCGTGTCATTGAAAAGCCCCTCAGTCCACGACTAACCTTTACATGGGAGGGGTGGACTTCAATGACCAGATGTTTTCTCCGTATTTAGTTTCCCGCAGAACCAGACGCTGGTATAAGAAGGTGTCTGTATATTTGATTCAATTGGCTCTGTATAATAGTTAAGTTCTCTACAGTAAGGCTGGGAGAACACTATCCTTCCTCAAATTTCAGGAAGAGATCGAGAAGTGTAGTTAGCCGTCTACACGAGCGACATTTCCCCAATGTCGTTGGCGGTACCTCAACCCAACCGTCACCCCGAAAGAGATGTTGTCTCTGTAGCAGGAGTGGAATAAGGCGTGACACCCGCTATTTCTGTCCTGACCACCCTGCCCTATGCTTAGGGGAGTGTTTCCGGAAGTACCACACACAGGTACACCAAGCATAGGGATCACATCTCACCAGGACAGGCACACAGGGCTATTAGGGCCCATTCACACAGAGCTGCTGCAAACGTCTCCTTTCACCTGGGACAAAGAGCATAATGCACTTCGCTACATCTTTGAGCGATTTGCGCTTTGCACAGTGTCCCATGGGGAAGGAGAGGTTTGTTCTATAAAAGGTAATAAAATAAAAAATAAATAACCAGTAAGCAAAAAGGTTCCAGGTGGACCAACCGATCAACTAGCTGCAGCACTGATGTGCATTCTGACAGAAGCATTGCGCTGCTGTCAGATTACACACAAGTCGGTGTATGCGGCGCTGCAAGACGAGATTTCTCCTCTGCAGTAAAAGATACGTTTGCCGAGGCATATGAGCTGAGGAGGAGACGGTGTTCCTATGCTTTGGCAAACACTGTATATTTAAAATAAAAATAAAAAATCCCGGCAATGATTTATTCATCCACATCGATTGATGTGAATGGAGAAATCGGGTTTGCCAGGGCATACAAGCTAAGTGGGTATAGATGTTGGGCGGAGCTCCTATGTCCTGGCAGCCGCCTTTCCCCTCTTTTTTGGCAGAGATTTTTTTCATCCACATTGATCGATGCGAATGAAGAAATCTGTGCCGTTCATTTTTTTCTTTCAGCCCAGAGGCTGAACGGAAAAAAAAAAACTCATTACCTGTATGCTCAATATAAGGAGAATAGCAGAAACTCCTAATGCTGGCCATACATGTAATGATTGCGGAGACCCTCAAATGCCAGGGTAGTACAAACACCCCACAACTGACCCCATTTTGGAAAGAAGACACCCCAAGGTATTCGCTGAGGGGCATATTGAGTCCATGAAAGATTGAAATTTTTGTCCCAAGTTAGTGGAAAGTGAGACTTTGTGAGAAAGAAAAAAAGAAAAAATTCCGCTAACTTATGCCCCCCCCCCCCCCCCCCAAAAAAAATTTCTATGAACTCGCCAGGCCGCTCATTGAATACCTTGGGGTATCTTCTTTCCAAAGTGGGGTCACATGTGGGGTATTTATACTGCCCTGGCTTTTTAGGGGCCCTAAAGCGTGAGAAGAAGTCTGGGATCCAAATGTCTAAAAATGCCCTCCTAAAAGGAATTTGGGCACCTTTGCGCATCTAGGCTGCAAAAAAGTGTCACATGTGGTATCGCCGTTATCGGGAGAAGTTGGGGAATGTGTTTCGAGGTGTCATTTTACATATACCCATGCTGGGTGAGAAAAATATCTTGGTCAAATGCCAACTTTGTATAAAAAAATTGGAAAAGTTGTCTTTTGCCAAGATATTTCTCTCACCCAGCATGGGTATATGTAAAATGACACCCCAAAACACATTCCCCAACTTCTCCCGAGTACGGCGATACCAAATGTGTGACACTTTTTTGCAGCCAAGGTGGGCAAAGGGGCACATATTCCAAAGTGCACCTTTCGGATTTCGCAGGCCATTTTTTTTACACATTTTGGATTGCAAAGTACCGTATTTTCCGCCCCATAAGACGCACTTTTTCTTCCCCCAAAATGGGGGAGAAATGCCCCTGCGTCTTATGGGGCGAATGCGTGCAGTTTAGAGCGAGCGGGGACTCGGGGAGGGACTGGGAGGAGGAGCTGGGGGGCTGGCAATAGCGGCGGGGCGGTGCAGTCAGTGTAATATAGCACCGCCCCGCCGCTCCGGTAAAATCAGATGTCATATTGAATTAATACTTATTAAACATGCCCTCTTAGTCCTATTACTACCTTACTTCCTAATCGCGGCAGTAGAATTCAGGCAGGCCGGGCGGGCGGCAGCGTAACTCTTGTCACGTGCCTGCGCCGCCTACTTTATGAATGAAGCAGGCGGCACAGGCAAGTGACGTCAGTGAGAGACGTGCCACCCGTCCTGCCTGCATTCTACACAAGCGATTAGGATGTAAGGTAGTTATAGGACTGAAGGGGCATGTTTAATTAGTATTAATTGAATATGACATTATATTTTAGTATACTGGCGGCGGCGGCGCGGGGGGGGGGGGGGAGGGGTCTGTGGATGGCACTGTTATGGGCTGGGGTCTTTGGATGGCACATATATAACAGTGTCCGTCATCCACAGATGCCCCCCCCATGTAACAGTGTCCGTCATCCACAGATGCCCCCCCCATGTAACAGTGTCCGTCATCCACAGATGCCCCCCATGTAACAGTGTCCGTCATCCACAGATGCCCCCCATGTAACAGTGTCCGTCATCCACAGATGCCCCCCATGTAACAGTGTCCGTCATCCACAGATGGCCCCCATGTAACAGTGTCCGTCATCCACAGATGGCCCCCATGTAACACTGTCCGTCATCCACAGATGCCCCCCATGTAACACTGTCAGTCATCCACAGATGCCCCCCATAAGGGTCCATTCACACGTCCGTTTTTTCTTTCCTGATCTGTTCCGTTTTTTCAGGAACAGATCAGGACCAGATCTGGACCCATTCATTTTCAATGGGTCCTGGAAAAAAATCGGACAGCACAATGTGTGCTGTCAGTTTCCGTTGTTCCGTTCCTATTCTTGTCCTGAAAAATCGGATCCTGGTACAATACAAAGTCAATGGATCCGCAAAAAACGGATGACATTCGGATGTCATTCCGTATGTCATCCGTTTTTTGCGGATTCCGTTCCTGGAAACACATAACAAATTTTTATTTTTATTTTTTTCAATTTTTTTTCAAAGAAATCCAAACAACTTTATTTGATTATTGAAATGTATACATGTTTCCGTTTTTTGCGGATCCGCAAAAAACGGATGACATACGGAAACTTTTTCAGGAACAACGGATCCGCAAAAAACGGACCGTTTTTCAGGATGAAAAAAACCAGGACGTGTGAATGGACCCTTACACTGTCAGTCATCCACAGATGCCCCCCATAACACTGTCCGTCATCCACAGATCCCCCACATAAGGCCCCTTTCACACGGGCGTTGCGGAAAAATGTGCGGGTGCGTTGCGGAAACACCCGCGATTTTTCCGCGCGAGTGCAAAACATTGTAATGCGTTTTGCACTCGCGTGAGAAAAATCGCGCATGTTTGGTACCCAAACCCGAACTTCTTCACAGAAGTTCGGGCTTGGGATTGATGTTCTGAAGATTCTATTATTTTCCCTTATAACATGGTTATAAGGGAAAATAATAGCATTCTGAATACAGAATGCTTAGTATAATAGTGCTGGAAGGGTTAAAAAAAAAAAAAAAACGTTAACTCACCTTATCCCCATGATCGTGTAGTTCCCGGTCGGTCTCTTCTTTAGCTGTGGGCTTGGGCTGAATGACCTTTGGTGATGTCAGATCACATGCTCCAATCACATGGTCCATCACCATGGTGATGGAGCATGTGATCTGACATCACCAAAGGTCCTTTAGCCACAGCTAAAGAAGAGACCGACCGGGAACTAGGCGATCATGGGGATAAGGTGAGTTAACTTTTTTTTATTTTTTAACCCTCCCAGCACCATTATACTAAGCATTCTGTAGTCAGAATGCTATTATTTTCCCTTATAACCATGTTATAAGGGAAAATAATACAGTGAATAGACTGTCACCTAGAACCCATGCGTGAAAATCGCACCGCATCCGAACTTGCTTGCGGATGCTTGCGATTTTCACGCAACCCCATTCATTTCTATGGGGCCTGCGTTACGTGAAAAACGCAGAATATAGAACATGCTGCGATTTTCACGCAACGCATAAGTGATGCGTGAAAATCACCGCTCATGTGAACAGCCCCATAGAAATGAATGGGTCAGGATTCAGTGCGGGTGCAATGCGTTCAACTCACGCATCGCACCCGCACGGAAATCTCGCCCGTGTGAAAGGGGCCTAACAGTGTCAGTCATCCACAGATCCCCAGTAATAGTGCCATCCAGAGACCACCATTAGTTCCAAACCCACAGCACACCTTTTGGTTAAAAATATTTTTTTTCTTATTTTCCTCCCCAAAACCTAGGTGCGTCTTATGGGCCGGTGCGTCTTATAGGGCGAAAAATACGGTATATATGGATGTCTTTTTTTGCAACATTTTACAGCTGAAAGTGAAAAATGTCATTTTTTGCAAAAAAAAGTTAAAATGTCAGCAGTAATAAAATACCACCAAATGAAAGCTCTATTAGTGAGAAGAAAAGGAGGTAAAATTCATTTGGGTGGTAAGTTGTATGACCGAGCGATAAACGGTGAAAGTAGTGTAGTGCCGAAGTGTAAAAAGTGGCCTGGTCATGAAGGGGGTTTTAGCTAGCGGGGTTGAAGTGGTTAAAGCCCCCCTGATGCACCCATACAGTAGAAACTCCCCCCAAAAATGGCCTGGTCCTTAAGGTGAAATAAGGCTGTGTCCCAAAATGGTTAAAGGGAGTCTTTCACCTAATCTGAGCGTTTTAGACCGCTCAGATCAGGTTATAGACTCTTTAACCCTCATTACGATCATACCTTTCTCTTATGTGTCCCTCGCCCAGATAATGAAAATAACACTTTTTAAACTTATTCAAATTACCTTCTGAAGGTGCCCAGGGGCGGCGTTACTGGGCGATGTGCCCAGAAAAACACACCTCCAGCCTGCGGACGTCACGAGCGGCACCAGAGGACGGCGGGCTGGGAACTGGCCCGCACCTGCGCACTCCTCTGCCCATTATGGGCAGAGGAACATCCTTTCATATTGCGCATGCGCAATATGAAAAGCTGTTCATCTGCCCATAATGGGCAGAGCAGTGCGCAGGTGCGGGCCAGTTCCCAGCCCGCCGTCCTCTGGTGCCGCTCGTGACGTCCGCAGGCTGGAGGTGTGTTTTTCTGGGCACATCGCCCAGTAACGCCGCCCCTGGGCACCTTCAGAAGGTAATTTGAATAAGTTTAAAAAGTGTTATTTTCATTATCTGGGCGAGGGACACATAAGAGAAAGGTATGATCGTAATGAGGGTTAAAGAGTCTATAACCTGATCTGAGCGGTCTAAAACGCTCAGATTAGGTGAAAGACTCCCTTTAACCACCTCCCGACCGCTGTACGCAGATATGCGTCCGGGAGGTGGTTGCTTTACTCCTCCTTGACGCATATACGCGTCATCTCACGAGATGCGAGATTTCCTGTGAACGCGCGCACACAGGCGCGCGTGCTCACAGGAACGGAAGGTAAGCGAGTGGATCTCCAGCCTGCCAGCGGCGATCGCTCGCTGGCAGGCTGGAGATCCGAATTTTTTAACCCCTAACAGGTATATTAGACGCTGTTTTCATAACAGCGTCTAATATACCTCCTACCTGGTCCTCTGGTGGTCCCTTTTGTTAGGATCGACCACCAGAGGACACAGGTAGGTCAGTAAAGTCGCACCAAACACTACACTACACCCCCCCCCCTGTCATTGATTAACCCTTTATGAACCCCTGTCATTGATCACCCCCCTGTCATTGATCACCCCCCTGTCATTGATCACCCCCCTGTCATTGATCACCCCCCTGTCATTGATCACCCCCCTGTCATTGATCACCCCCCCTGTCATTGATCACCCCCCCTGTCATTGATCACCCCCCCTGTCATTGATCACCCCCCCTGTCATTGATCACCCCCCCTGTCATTGATCACCCCCCCTGTCATTGATCACCCCCCCTGTCATTGATCACCCCCCTGTCATTGATCACCCCCCTGTCATTGATCACCCCCCTGTCAGGCTCCATTCAGACGTCCGCATGTGTTTTGTGGATCCTATCCATGGATCCGTAAAATCATGCGGATGTCTGAATGGAGCCTTACGGGGGGGTGATCAGTGACAGGGGGCTGATCACCCTGATCACCCCCTGTCATTGATAACCCCCCTGTAAGGCTCCATTCAGATCCGATCCATGGATCCGTAAAAATTATACGAACGTCTGAATGGAGCCTTACAGGGGGGTTATCAATGACAGGGGGGTGATCAGGGAGTCTATATGGGTGATCACCCCGCCGTCATTGATGACCCCCCCCCCCGCCCCCCCGTCATTGATGACCCCCCTGTCAGAAAAATATCTTGGTCAAATGCCAACTTTGTATAAAAAAAAAAAAAAATGGGAAAAGTTGTCTTTTGCCAAGATATTTCTCTCACCCAGCATGGGTATATGTAAAATGACACCCCAAAACACATTCCCCAACTTCTCCCGAGTACGGCGATACCACGTGTGACACTTTTTTGCTGCCAAGGGGCACATATTCCAAAGTGCACCTTTTGGATTTCACCGGTCATTTTTTACACATTTTGATTGCAAACTTCTTCTCACACATTTGGGCCCCTAAATTGCCAGGGCAGTATAACTACCCCACAAGTGACCCCATTTTGGAAAGAAGACACCCCAAGGTATTCTGTGAGGGGCATGGTGAGTTCCTAGAATTTTTTATTTTTTGTTGCAAGTTAGTGGAATATGAGACTTTGTAAGAAAAAATAAAAAAAATAAAATCATCATTTTCCGCTAACTTGTGACAAAAAATAAAAAGTTCTATGAACTCACTATGCCCATCAGCGAATACCTTAGGGTGTCTACTTTCCGAAATGGGGTCATTTGTGGGGGTTTTCTACTGTTTGGGCATTGTAGAACCTCAGGAATCATGACAGGTGCTCAGAAAGTCAGAGCTGTTTCAAAAAGTGGAAATTCACATTTTTGTACCATAGTTTGTAAATGCTATAACTTTTACCCAAACCCTTTTTTTTTTGCCCAAACATTTTTTTTTAATCAAAGACATGTAGAACAATAAATTTGTCGAAAAATGTATATATGGATGTCGTTTTTTTTGCAAAATTTTACAGCTGAAATTGAAAAATTTCATTTTTTTGCAAAAAAATCGTTACATTTTGATTAATAACAAAAAAAGTTAAAATGCCAGCAGTAATGAAATACCACCAAATGAAAGCTCTATTAGTGAGAAGAAAAGGAGGTAAAATTCATTTGGGTGGTAAGTTGCATGACCGAGCGATAAACGGTGAAAGTAGTGTAGTGCCGAAGTGTAAAAAGTGCTCTGGTCATGAAGGGGGTTTCACCTAGCGGGGCTGAAGTGGTTAATACAGCTCAGGGAGACCTACAAGTAGCTATGTTTTACTGTGGGGGTAAAATGTTGTGACAGAATCCCTTAAAAAAAAGGATTTGCAGCTCATGTTTGAGTCTACAATTTTTTTTCCATTAATTCTGTACCATTATGTTTATTATATATCCATACTAGTACTAGAATTTCTCATTTCTTATGTTGGGCTGCCATCTAGGAGAGAGGGAGAGGGAGAGGGCTGCACCACCACTGAAAGTTAAATAGGACCTTTCATCGGTCCGAACATTATAGTAACCATCAGGCTTGTTCTCCTGGGCGTCTCCTTCTCCCAGGTTTTTCTCTCCCTGGTTGTGAACTCTGCACTGCGATTGGACAGCGCTACAGCCTGGGAGAAGGAGACGCCCAGGGAGAAAAAGGGCAGGCTCCTCCTAGTTTTACCAAGAAACAGAAAATACAAAGGGACACAGCGGGCTAACGGAGCGGCGCCCCGGAATAATAGTAAGTGCCGTGAGATCCCGGGACGCTGCTCTGTGTAGCCTGCTAACTTAACTCCTTAAAGGGAACCTGTCACCAGTTTTATGGTGTTTTAACTAAGGGCAACATAAATAAGTGACTGATTCTTTTAGCAAAATGCTGGGTCACTTTCTTTAATTGACCCAGTCAATCTGCAAACATCTTGTATTGAAAAGCTCCAGCTGATAATGATGAGTCATGAATATTCATGAGCTCCTGACTTTCCCCGCCCACCTGCTGCTGAATGACAGTTTGTTTCCATATGACTCAGCAGCAGGTGGGCAGGGGAGTGGCTATAGCTCCGAATTAAATATACGCTGGACTCAATGACATCACGCTGGACTCCAATCAGCTCATTAGCATGCGGCATCTTTGTGTGTATATTATGAGATAACCATCTGTCACACCAGTAAGTGAATACATCTAATGCACTTTTTAGTAGTTAATGATTGTATATAATTAGATTATAATCAAATATCCACATGACAGGTTCCCTTTAAGAACACAGCCATATTTCACATTAAGGACCAGGCCATTTTTTGCAAATCAGACCAGTGTCCCTTTATGTGGTGGTAACTTTAAAACACCGACTTATCCAGGCCATTCTGAGACTGTTTGTTCGTCACATATCGTACTTCATGACACTGGTAAAATGAAGTAAAAAAATTATATAAAAAATAAATTAAAAAAAATACTAAACTTACCAAAATTTGGGAAAAATGTGCACATTTCTAAGTTTCAATTTCTCTACTTCATGTTTGGATCATTTTGGGAACGTTACAGGGCTTAGGCTACTTTCACACTGCCGTTTCTGGGTCCGCCTGCGAGATACGTGTCAAAGCTCTCACAAGCGGCCCCAAACGGATCATATTAGCACCAATGCATTCTGAATGGATGCGGATCTGTTCACAATGCATCAGTTTGGCTCCGTTCCACCTCCATTCCGCTCTGGAGGCGGACACCAAAACACTGCTTGCAGCATTTTGGTGTCCACCTGGCAGTGCGGAACCAAACGGATCCGTCCTGACTTACAATGTAAGTCAATGGGGATAGATCAGTTTACATTGACAAATATGGTGCCATTGTAAACAATCCGTCCCCCATAGACTTTCAATGTAAGTCAGGACGTTTGACTTAGATTTTTTTTTTACCAAGTTATGCAGACTGATCCGTACTGAACAGATACCAGCATTTGCACTTATAGGTGCGGATCCGTCTGTGCAGATACCAGACGGATCTGCACTTAACGCAGGTGTGAAAGTAGCCTCAGAAGTTTAGAAGCAAATCTTGAAATTTCTCAGAAATTTTCAAAACAAAACTATTTTTAGGGGCCTTTGTGAGGCTTAAAGGGGTATTCTCAAGACTATTTTATACTTACCTGCTCCCAGTGCGCTGTCCACTTCCTGGTTTTGGCACTCGGCAGGGGGCGGGCGCCAACTTGATTGAAGTCTTCTCCCGGCTGGGCCGCACGCTGTACAGAACGCGCACGCCTTAGGCTACTTTCACACTAGCGTTCGGGCGGATCCGCTCATAATAATGCAGACGGAGGCTCCGCTCAGAACGGATCCGCCTGCATTATTTTTAGCATATAACAGCTAAGTGTGAAAATAGCCTAGTACGGATCCGTCCAGACTTTCAATGTAAAGTCAATGGGGGACGGATCCGCTTGAAGATTGAGCCACATTGTGGCATCTTCAAACGGATCCGTCCCCATTGACTTACATTGAAAGTCTGGACGGATCCGCACGCCTCCGCACGGCCAGGCGGACACCCGAACGCTGCAAGCAGCGTTCAGCTGTCCGCCTGTCCGTGCGGAGGCGAGCGGAGGCTGAACGCCGCCAGACTGATGCAGTCTGAGCGGATCCGCTCCATTCAGACTGCATCAGGGCTTGACGGCTGCGTTCGGGTCCGCTCGTGAGCTCCTTCAAACGGAGCTCACGAGCGGACCAGTGAACGCTAGTGTGAAAGCAGCCTAAGCCGCGCATGCGCCTTCTTCCTGGCAAGTATACTATACTGGCCAGGAAGAAATCACCATAGCGCATGCACTGCCTCGGAGCGCATGCACTGCGTTCAGTACAGCGCGCGGCCGGGAGAAGAGAAGTAGTCTGCACGCGCACGGCGACTGCGATTTCTGAGTAGAGCGGTGGCCGTAACCACGGGAGACGAAAGACAACAGTCAGGTAAGTATATGTTTATTTACTTCTAAGGGGTGGGAATTTGTTATATATATTTAGGAAAATGATCACTGTTAAATCATTACCAGATTTAAACAGTGATAATCAAGATGAGAATACCCCTTTAAAGGGAACCCGTCATGTGGATATTTGATTATAATCTAGCTAATTATATACAATCAACTACTAAAAAGTGTCTTAGATGTATTCACTTACTGGTGTGACAGATGGTTACCTCATAATATACACCGAAAGATGCCGCATGCTAATGAGCTGTTTCGAGTCCGGCGTGAGGTCATCGAGTCCAGCGTATATTTAATTCAGAGCTATAGCCACTCCCCTGCCCATCTGCTGCTGATTCCTATGGCAACAAACTGTCACTCAGCAGCAGGTGGGCGGGGAGAGTCAGGAGCTCATGAATATTCATGACCAGGGCTGTGGAGTCAGTAGATAAATGCTCCGACTCCTCAGTTTTTTGTACTTCCGACTCAGACTCCTCTGTATTTAATATGCAAATGTATTTTATACATTCCTTGAAGGAAAGAAAGAAGTTCTTCTAAGCTCTTCTAGCACAGAGAGGTAGTTGGGCAGAAGCTGCTGCCTTCTCCTTTGTGTGCTGATCTTCTGCTGAAGACAGGGCAGTGGGAGGATCCAAGAAGGGACATTTATTTTAAAACATGATTTCCCTAGAAGAATCCCATAGTCATGTTTAAAGTTTAAGATAACATTCTGAGTTTACGCGTTTTATAGCCTTAGCTGAATGACAGCAGTTTTTCCAATGGTTTACAGCAGGGATGTCAAACTCGTGGCCCTCCAGCTGTTGCAAAACTACAACTCCCATCATGCCTGGGCATACTACAGCTATCAGGGGATGATGGGAGTTGTAGTTTTGCAACATCTGGAGGGCCATGAGTTTGACATCCATGGTTTACAGCTTCAGTCTTGAACTATTGACTCTCCATTCCCTTCACTTATACAAGTGTCTCTAGTCCTGCAAAACACATATTTACTTAATCCCTTATCAGTGAGAGGCTAGGTAAACCATGGGCATTGTGTTCCCTGTAACATCAGAACACAACACAATGGAAAGTATATGTATTGCCACTCCTAATTGTGCATTGCGTGCCATATAGTGAAGCATATGAAAAGCATGCTTCTTCACATCACTGAACGCGTTTGTTTTGCGGTTAGGTGAGGCTTTGCATGCATTGGCCTTTATTCTTACAGTAGAGAAGTCATTAATTATAACCTGTTTATGAATTCGGACATTTAAACTTGCCTTTTTATTTTTTTATTCCAATTTAAATTTAGTAGGAGTCGGAGTCGGTTCATTTTTTGCCGACTCCAGGTACCCAAAATTGACTCAGACTCCTCGACTCCGACTCCACAGCCCTGTTCATGACTCATTATTAGCTGAAGCTTTTCAATACAAGATGTTGGCAGATTGACTGGGTCAATTAAAGAAAGTGACCCAGCATTTTGATAAGCGAATCAGTCACTTATTTATGTTGCCCTTAGTTAGGACACCATAAAACTGGTGACAGGTTCCCTTTAAATAGAAACCACCCAAAAATAAACCCATTCTAGAAACTACACCCTTCAAGGTATTCAAAACTGATTTTACAAACGTCGTTAACCCTTTAGGTGTTCCACAAGAGTTAATGGCAAATGGAGATAAAATTTCAGAATTTAGATTTTTGGGCAAGATTTCCAAATGCTATATTTATTGCCCCGATTCTGTAGTTTGCAGAAACACCCCCATATGTGGCCGTAAACTCCTGTACTGGCACACGGTAGGGCGTAGAGGGAAAGGCGCGCCGTGTGGTTTTTGGAAGGCAGATTTTGCTGGACTGGTTTATTTACACCATGAGCCATTTAGTCGCCGGGGCTTCCCCCAACGGCTCGTTACCACCAGTCTTGCAGGGGGGGGGGGGGGGAGAGGGCTGCCTTGTGTAACAAAGAACTGCTCGCGGTGAAATGGAGAGACAAGCGTGACGTTTACATGCTCTCCTCCATTCACGCAGACACGACAATACAAATAGAACGAGCAACCAGTGTCATTGAAAAGCCCATCTTGGTCCACGACTATAATTTGCTCATGGGAGGGGTGGACTTCAATGACCAGATGTTGGCTCCGTATTTAGTTTCCCGACACACCATACGCTGGTATAAGAAAGTGTCTGTAGATTTGATTCAATTGGCTGTATATAATAGTTTTGTTCTCTACAGTAAGGCTGGGAGAACAGGATCCTTCCTCAAATTTCCAGAAGAGATCAGAGAACCTCCTGTATCCATGAGGTTCCGTGGCCCCAACCACCAGTCTAGTGAGCCGTCTACACGAGCATAATTTCCCCAATGTAGTTGCTGGTACCTCAACCCAACCGTCACCCCGAAAAAGATGTTGCGTCTGTAGCAGGAGTGGAATAAGGCGTGACACCCGCTATTTCTGTCCTGACTGCCCTGACCACCCTGCCCTATGCTTTGGGGAGTGTTTCCGGAAGTACCACACACAGGTACACTTTGCATAGGGATTGCGTTACACAGGACAGGCACACCGGGCTATTAGGGCCCTTTCACTCACAGCTGCTACAAACCGCTCCCTTCACCTAGGACAAAGTGCATAATGTACTTCGCCACAATTTGGGCGATTTGCGCTTTGCACATTGTCCCATGGGGAAGAAGTTTGTCCTATAAAAAGGTTAAAAAAAAATATATATTGTAACGGAACGCCTAGCACCCCGACTGGGTACCTCTGTCAATAGATGCTCCTAGTGCTTCCAAGCACTCCACTTGACAGTCAGTGCTGCAGACCCCACGAACCGCTGAAGCTTGGTGGAGGTCTCGCCGTCTCCTACCCACCCTGGACCTACGACAAGGCTCCAGGCTCCAGTGTGTGAACCTCTCAAATGCAGAGACAGGAACAAGCTCTTACAAGAGCTTATACTCAGGGGAGTATTGTGATATAGCACTCCCCAACAGTGTAGTTATCGCATTCCCCAAACAGGAGTCAAAAACTTCATTAAAGGTATAAAAGCAGCATAACGACTGTACCTGCACGTACAGCCTCTTTTATTCACAATCCACAAACATAGTACTGCTCACAGGGTTTTGAAATACAACCAATCAATATATTACAACACATACAATGTAAGAACAGCAACCAATCGGACACAGGACAGATATGTAGCAATTCAGTATACAGACACCACACATCCCCACAATGCATCATGGTTTCCTCTCTGCCCTGGAGACACCCGAGGAGCAATCCAATTATCTCTCAGGACAAAGGGAAATCGCCAATACACATGTGGAGACAACAGAACAGAAAACCATTTGAACACACAATGGGACAATAGAAACACACCCAGCCTATTCCTCTCCTCTGTCTAGGAGATAATTGAGTCAATTTCTGTATCTACTCAGCTATCTCCTACGCTGAAAAGCTACACTTTTTATAAATTGTTACAACTTGGCGAGTTTACATTGTACATACATATAACACATCAATTTAACCAGTATAACTTGGGGACAAACCTATCCAAAATTCACTTGAATAGGGTCAGGGGTTTAAAAGTTAGTAAAAGTATCTTAAAGGGCCATAATCCTGAGGCAAAAGGCTGGTAAACAGGCCTCTCCAAAACCCAGTGGCGAGGTTGGTTTCACCACAAAAATTTATATATAAAATAAAAAAACACCACACACACAGGTAAGCAAAAAAGTTAACGTTCTGTTGAAAAAGTTAAATAAAGTTTATATGTTCCGTTCAAATTTTATTATAAAGTTATTAAATTTATTGCATTGCAGCCTGGTTTTCTCTTTTTTTTTTTTTTTTACCTTCCAGGTGGACCAACTGATCGACTAGCTGCAGCACTGATGTGCATTCTGACAGAAGCATTGCGCTGCTGTCAGATTACACACAAGTCGGTGTATGTGGCGCTACAAGACGAGATTTCTCCTCTGCAGTAAAAGATACGTTTGCCGAGGCATACGAGCTGAGGGGGCGGCGATGTTCATAGGCTTTGGCAAACACTTTGTATATCAAAAATAAATCAAATAAATCCTGGCAATGATTTATTCATCCACATCGATTGATGTGAATGGAGAAATCGGGTTTGCCAGGGCATATGAGCCAAGTGGGTATGGATGTTGGGCAGAGCTCCTATGTCCTGGCAGATGCTTTTCACCTCTTTTTTAGCAGAGATTTTTTCATCCACATTAATTGATGCGAATGAAGAAATATGTGGCGTTCATTTTTTCTTTCAGCCCAGAGGCTGAACGGAAAAGAAAAAAAAAAATCTTATTACCCGTATGCAGAATGAGAATAGCAGAAACTCCTAATGCTGGCCATACATGTAATGATTGCGGAGACCCTCAAATGCCAGGGCAGTACAAACACCCCACAAATGAGACCATTTTGGAAAGAAGACACCCCAAGGTATTCGCTGAGGGGCACATTGAGTCCATGAAAGATTGAAATTTTTGTCCCAAGTTAACAGAAACGGAGACTTTGAGGAGGAAAAAAAAATTCCGCTAACTTGTGTCAAAAAAAAATTAATAAAATGAGTTCTATGAACTCGCCATGCCCCTCACCTTGGGGTGTCTTCTTTCCAAAATGGGGTCACGTGGGGTATTTATACTGCCCTGGCATTTTAGGGGCCCAAAAGCGTGAGAAGTCTGGGATCCAAATGTCTAAAAATGCCCTCCT
Source organism: Bufo gargarizans (assembly GCF_014858855.1). NCBI lineage: Eukaryota > Metazoa > Chordata > Amphibia > Anura > Bufonidae > Bufo > Bufo gargarizans. The sequence goes on from NC_058080.1 coordinate 344,271,324, forward strand.
AAAAGGAATTTTGGCACCTTTGCGTGAAAACTATTTCAGGTGACTACCTCTTGAAGCTCATTAAGAGAATACCAAGAGTGTGCAAAGCAGTACATATAAAATATAAAACAATAAATAAATATTACCTATCTTTCAGTTTCTCTACTTCTGTAATACATAGTAATACCCCCAAAAATTGTGATGACTTTACATTCCCCATATGTGTACTTCATGTTTGAATTATTTTGGGAATGATATTTTATTTTTTGGGGATGTTACAAGGCTTAGAAGTTTAGAAGCAAATCTTGAAATTTTTCAGAAATCCAATTTTTAGGGACCACTACAGGTCTGAAGTCACTTTGCGAGGCTTACATAATAGAAACCACCCAAAAATGACCCTATTCTATAAACTACACCCCTCAAGGTATTCAAAACTGATTTTACAAACTTTGTTAACCCTTTAGGTGTTGCACAAGAGTTATTGGCAAATGGGGATGAAATTTGAGAATTTCATTTTTTTTGCCTAATTTTCCATTTTAACCCATTTTTTCCACTAACAAAGCAAGGGTTAACAGCCAAACAAGACTATCTTTATTGCCCTGACTCTGCTGTTTACAGAAACGCCCCATATATGGCCGTAAACAACTGTACGGCCACACCGCGGGGCGTAGAGTGAAAGGTGCGACGTATGGTTTTTGGAAGCCAGATTTTGCTGGACAGTTTTTTTTGACACCATGTCCCATTTGAAGCCCCCCTGATGCACCCCTAGAGTAGAAACTACGGGATAGGGTGGCAGTTTTGTTGGTACTAGTTTAGGGTACATATGATTTTTGGTTGCTCTATATTACACTTTTTGTGCGGCAAGGTAACAAGAAATAGCTTTTTTGGCATTGTTTTTATTGTTATTTACAACATTCATCTGACAGGTTAGATCATGTGGTAATTTTATAGAGCAGGTTGTCACGGACGTGGCGATACCTAATATGTATACATTTTTTTTTTTATAAGTTTTACACAATGATTTCATTTTTAAAACAAAAAATTTTTTTTGTTTCTCCATAGTCTTAAGAACCATAGTTTTTACAGTTTTGGGGAGATTATCTTAAGTAGGGTCTCTTTTTGCGAGATGAGATGACTGTTTGGCACTATGTTGGGGTGCATATGACTTTTTGATCGCTATTACACTTTTTGTGACGTAAGATGACAAAATTCCTTTTTCTACACAGTTTTTATTTTTATTTTTTTACGGTGGTCACCTGAGGGGTTAGGTCAAGTGATATTTTTATAATGCCAGTCGATATGGACGCGGCAATACCTAATATGTATACTTTTTTTTTATATAAGTTTTACACAATGATTTCATTTTTGAAACAAAAAAAAAATGATGTTTTAGTGTTTCCATAGTCTAAGAGCCATAGTTTTTTCAATTTTTGGGCGATTATCTTAAGTAGGGTCTCATTTTTTGCGGGATGAGATGACTGTTTGATTGTTACAGTTTTGGAGTATATGCAACTTTTTTGATCACTTTTATTACCTTTTTGGGGAAGGTGGGCAAAATGTCAATTTCATCATAGTTTTTTATTTTTATGGCGTTCACCGTTCGGGAAAAGTAACATGACCGTTTTATAGATCAGGTCGTTACGGACGCGGCGATACCAAACATGTGTAGGGAATTTTATTTTTCTCGTGTTTAATCAGTGATAAATGTGTTTTGGGATTTTTACTTTTTTCACTTTTTTTTACCCACTTGGTTCTTGAAGATCCAGTGGGTCTGATGTCTGTATAATACAGTACAGTACAATATATATTGCACTGTACTATATTTTACTTACACTGAACAGATCTATGCTTTCAGCACAGATCTGTTCAGCACCATGGACAGCAGGACGCCTGAGAAGGCGTCCTGTTGCCATGGGAACCTTCCCCATCTGCTAAGGACGGGGCTCTGGGTGGGCTGTCTGGGGGCTCTCTCTCTCTCCATCGGGGGGCTGCAAAGGTACAGCAGCCCTCCGATGGGAGAGGGAGGGAGCTCCCTGAGCTGTTAACCTTTTCCATACCGCGGTCCGTACGGACCGCGGTATGGAAAGGGTTAAACGGCTGACATCGCATCACCGATGTCAGCCGTTTATATCAGGGTGCCAGCAATGTGCTGGCACCCTGGTATAACCCACTAGACGCCAACGATTATTATAATGGGAGGTGGGCGGGGATCGCGATCCCGCACCGCCCGCCTCGCACAACTGCCGCACTGCCCCGCAGGGATCAAACTACATAAAGCGATCGCCGATAAGGGGGGGGGGGGGGGGGGTGTCACAGGACCCCCCTCGGCATTGAGCCCGAGTGCCTGGCTGTGTGTAATGTGTAATCTGCAGACATGGTGACAGTTAAATGCGATGAGGAGTATACTAGTCATGGAGCGCTAAGTAGCAGTGCTCCATGACTAGTATACATGTGATAGGTACAGTATATTGTCACACGCTCCTTCCCTGACAGGAATGGGGACGATCAGAGAAGGAGAGGCACACAGTCCCTCCCTAACCCCCCCTTACCTGCCCCGATGCGCTGCGATTGGTCCCTCTGCAGTATTGGACCAATCACAGCGATCGTGGGCGGGTCAGGGGTCTAATACAACTCCTTCCGGCTTCTCTGGTTGCCTGGCAACCCCAGCATGCCGGCTTCACTGAATCTTCAGCGCTTCGGTCCCTGCGCTGACTGTGAAAGCCGATCACGTACATGCATGTGGGGATGCGGTGAGGCACCACATTCCCCCGCGTACATGATGTTGCGTGAAGGGGTTAAAATATTTAAAAATCTCCTATGTGGTGCCATTTTTTTGTCACCTTTTTCCAACAAAAATTTGGATCGGACTGTTCTATTATGGCCCAGACGTTCCATAAAAAGTGGAATGCACGCAACTTTTTGGGCGTTTGATTTTTTTCACGTGGTATCGAGTATCGCAATAGTCAACGTTTTGTTATCATGACAACCCTAGGTAAGACATGTCTTTATTATACTGTAATTACATTTAAAATTTGGCAACAAAATTTTAATTTGGCTCCAAAAAATTTTAGGTTAGGAGCCAATGGCTCCTTGATATTTTTATTTTTTTTGTCTGGAGCGCTGTTGGAGGTGTGTTTGGGATTGTTAGGGGGCCCAGTTTTGGAAGGGAGGGGGATCATGCTCTGCTTCAGTATGTCGCAGTACATGTGGGCATTCATGGTCACCTCAATTAACTGTAGCTCCCCATAGCCAGCAGCACTCACAGTCCCAAACCACATGGCCGGAAGTGATGCGGCCGCACCGGAATCAGCTGGAAGAGGGTGTGTGGACCCAGGACCACTGGATTCGTAAAAATAATTGCACTGCCGCGGGAGAAGCATCTACTTCATTTTCATGTGCGAAGCCGTACACCGCGCGTGCACTTCTCCCATGGCGGTGCAATTATTTTTATGAATCCAGTGGATTTTCACTTGCATAGAGCCACACACACCCTCCTCCAACTGATTCCGATGCAGCTGCATCACCTCGGGGGTATAGCATTCTGCCAAGATATAGGAATCTGGCAGAACACCGGCAAGTGTTCAGGATTTTTGGCCACTGAAAAATGCAGCATGCTGCATTTTTTTTTTCCTCCATCCAACTACCGTAAAAAGGACTGAACTGAAGACATCCTGAACTGATTTCTTTTCATTCAGAATGCATTAGGATAAAACTGATCAGTTTTTTTCCAGTATTGAGCCCCTAGGACGGAACTCAATACTGGAAAACTTTGACGCAAGTGTGAAATACTGGTTTAGTTTACCGGTAAATCCTTTTCCAGGAGTCCGACATGACAGCACCCATGGAGGTTGTCCGATTGGTCTCTGTAGGGACAGGAAGCGAGAGAGATTAAAAGGCCCCCACCCTTCCCACTCTCCAGTGTTTTTCCAAATTACTACACCGGATAGGATCCAACACCTTTATTAATACAATGTTATATTCAGACTGCTTACAAGGCTGGAACCAGCCTAACCGGGAGGGTAGTACAGGGTGCTGTCATGTCGGACTCCTGGAAAGGATTTAATCGGTAAACTAAACCAGTATTTCCAGGACGTCCCTCCATGACAGCACCCATGGAGAACTAACAACTGAAGGACTTTCCGCCCAAAGGCCAAGTCCTGTCCGGCCAATACATCTAGCCTGTAATGTTTAGCAAAAGTCAGGAAGTTAGACCAGGTTGCAGCCTTGCAAATCTGGTCAATTGTAGCGTCGGCCCTTTCGGCCCAGGAAGTTGCCATCGCTCTCGTGGAATGTGCCTTCAGATTTAAGGGGCAGGCCATTTCCTGCAGCCTGTATGCTTCTCTGATGGTGTCCTTAATCCACCGTCTGTTTTGAGGCTTTCAAGCCTCTATTCTTCCCACCGAACTGGATGAACAGATTACTTGATCTCCCCCAGGAACTGGTTCTGTCCAGATAGGCTAGAATTGCTCTTCTAACGTCCAGCCTCTGGAATCTTTCCTCCTGTATATTTTTGGGAAAGGAACAAAATGAAGGGAGTGTTAGCTCCTGTTCTCTATGGAAATAGAGACCACCTTAGGTAGAAAGGTTGGATCTGGCTTCAAGATTATGCGGTCATCCAGAATCCTTAGATAAGGTTGTTTAATTGATAAAGCTTGGATTTCCCCTATCCTGCGGGCTGTGGTTATAGCCAGAAGAAACACCGCTTTGAGAGACAGAAATTTTTCGGATATCTGACCAATCGGCTCAAACGGAGGATCGCAAAACCCTTCTAAAACTACGTTTAGACTCCAGGGGGGGGACAGACTGTCTCAAGGTGGGTCTCAATCTAGAAGCTGCTCTTAGAAAGCTTCTAATCCACCTATGATCTGCAAGGGGAGTATCGAGACAACAGCTGAGTGCCGAGATCTGTACTTTAAGCGTGCTGGGTTTCAGTCCTGCATCAAACCCCTCCTGAAGGAACTCTAAAATACAACCCACCGTGGGGGATTTGGAATCTGTATGATTCTGTGACAAGCAGGATGAGAACTTCTTCCAAATTTTGTTGTATATTGCTCTTGTGATAGGTTTGCGGCAGCTCTGTAGAGTTGAAATTACCTTGTCCGAGAGCCCCTTGTTCCTTAAGGTCTGCCTCTCAGGATCCACGCTGTAAGGTTCAGTTCCGTGGTTAACGTTTTGAGCGGTATCGTGTTCCAGGTACCCCCCCGGGACAGGTTTTCTGTTACTAACCACCAGGAGAGGGAGTTTACTGCTCTGTCTGAAAGAGCTATCCTGGCGTTTAGTGATCTGTGGTCCTTGTCCCAAGAAGCGAGGACCTCCGCCTGGAGAGTTCTTGTATGGAACTGGGCCCAAGGAACTGTTGTGATGCATGAGGTCATCAGTCCTAGGACCTGCATGGCCTCCCGTAGAGTCTGTTTTTTCTTTAGCTTTAAGGCTCTTATCCTTTCCCTTATGCTGATCTGCTTGTCCTGGGGAAGAAGAGAATACTGGGTCACGGAGTTTAGGAGGGTTCCTAGGAACCTCTTTTGTGTTGCTGGTTGTAAGTCCGATTTCTCCAGGTTTATTTTCCATCCTAGACGTGTGAGTAAAGATAGAGTCCTTCCTTTGTGAAGCTCTAACTCCTCCTCCGAGTCTGCCACAAGCAGAAAATAGTCTAGGTAGGGAATTATAGTTACCTGTCTCTGTCTTAGATAGGCAACTATCTCCGCCACTACCTTTGTGAAGATACGTGGGGCTGATGATATTCCAAACAGGAGACATTGGAACTGGAAATACATAATCCTGTTGTCTGTCTTGATTACAAACCTCAGGTATTGCTGACATTGAGGGTGAATGGGGACGTGATAATAGGCGTCCTTTAGATCCAGGGTGCATAGGAACGCCCCTGGGCTTATCAACGGGATTGCAGATTTTATTGATTCCATCTTGAAATGGTGATGTGCTATCCATCTGTTTCGAAATTTCAGATTGATTATGGTTCTCATGGAGCCATCCGGTTCTGTTATGAGGAAGAGTTTTGAGTAGTGACCCTTGAACTCCTCCAAAGGAGGGACTTGTACAATTGCGCCTAAACTCAAAAGTTTTTGGATGTCTGTCAGAAGTTGATGCTGCAGAGAGGTCGACTGAAAGATTGTGGTCTGAAATAGATGAGGAGGAGGAAGGCGAAACGCTTTCTTGAACCCTTTCTGGATGGATTCCAGAATGTATTGGTTTTTGGTTATCCTGGTCCATTCTTCCCACAAAAAAAAAAAAAAACTGGAGTCTGCCCCCTACTGGTCTGGCATCATTGTTTCTCAGACTTGGAGTTGGGATTAAAGAGGAAACCTCGACCTTTTCCCCCTTTGGGGTAGCTCCACCTTCCCCCGTCTTCCCTTTACCTCTGGGAGTGCCCTGGAAGCTGCTGGTCGTCTTACGAAAGGGCAAAGGTTTCTTGCCTTTTTCCTCCGGAAACACTTTTTTTCTGTCCGCTGTCTTCTCCAGGATCTCATCCAGTACCGGACCAAAGAGGTGAGAACCTTTAAGGGGTAAGGCGCATAATTTATTCTTGGAGGCTATATCCCCTGACCAGGAATTTAGCCACAGAGCTCTCCTTGCCGTATTGGTTAGGGAGTCTGTTTTTGCTGCAAACCTTATGGACTCTGCCGAGGCATCTGCTACAAAGGATGCAGCCATCTTAGAGAGGGGTAGCGATGCCAGAATTTCTTCTTTAGGGGTGTCCTGCTTAAGATGTTCCTCCAGCTGGTTCACCCATAAATACAGAGATCTGGCCACGGAGGTAGCAGCAATATTGGTATTTATGCTATTGGCCGAAACTTCCCATGCTCTTTTGAGCAAACCGTCGATCTTCCGATCCATTGGCTCCTTTAACTGGGCTGAGTCTTCAAAGGGGAGAGTGGTTCTTTTTACCACCTTTGCCACCTGAATATCAACTTTAGGGACTATATCCCACAGTTTTGTATCCTCAGAGTTGAACAATAGTCTGTTCTTAAATTCCTGTGGTATATATAACTTCTTATCGGCATCAGCCCACTCGTCTATGAATAGATCCTTTAAGTTCTCGTTCACCGGGAACAACTTCTCCTTAGCTTTTAAGCCGCCGAACATCTCGTCCTGTATCGAGCGAGTCTGTTCCTCTTCCTCTATAGCCATTGTCTGCCTTACGGCCGACAGGAGGGGATCTAGATCTTGTGAGAAGAGATATCTTCTCTGATCGTCGGCCATATAAGATGAACCCTGATCGTCATCCCCCTTTGAGGTTTCCCCTTCTGAAAGATATAAGCCTTCTTCTTCGGAATCTGACTCCCTAAGTACACGGGGTCTTTTGGGGGAGGGGAGACGGCACAGGGTTTCTGCGCTATACTAGAGCTGGCCGCTTGGATCTCCTCTTTCACAATCACTCTCAAATCTGCCAGAAGGGAGGATTGTCTCTGAGAATTTTTGCCAGGCAGTCACTACACAGGGCTTTTTTATATGACTCAGCCAGTCTTTTTGAGCATAGAGCACATCTTCTGGGTTTCTTTCTAGGTTCTCCCAGCGATTTAACCGTGGTGTCTTTCTCTCCCTGGCAGGAAGAGAGAGAGACACCATTAGCCCAGTGTAAAGAAAAAAGAGGAACCGGAATACAAGCCTCACTTCACTTACATGACTCGGGGTAGGGATGTCTGCGCTAGTGTCCCGCATAGCTGACATCTGGACCTCCATACCTCGCCTGGACAGCAAACTGACAAGCAATTTATGTCCTACCTGGTCCACCCGTTGCCGTGCGGCTCTGCCTCCTTATTTCCAGGTTGGGGGGGGGGGGGGGCTCATTCAAACGAAGAGTCGACCCCCCTGCATGCATCACCGGGCTCAGCGTTCCCTGGGCGCCGCCATCTTTCTTCCGCCCATGTGACCCGCACTTCCGGTCACATGGGCTGCACGCCGAACAGCAGCCGATCCCAGAGCTCCCAAACCGGAAGAAGCGGCCTCGGCTCCCCGATACCGCGGCCACCATGTGGGACAAGAAAAAAGGTATCGGGGGAAGCTAGGGGACCCCTACCCAGAGACGTGCTAGCCTTTAGGGCCCCCCAGAGCCTGAAGAGGAGAGGGAGACCCCCCCCCCCCCCCCCGGGAAAGATTCTCTCTGCTCCCATCCCTGTAGGGACAGGAAGAACACTGGAGAGTGGGAGGGGCGGGGGCCTTTTAATCTCTCTCGCTTCCTGTCCCTACAGAGACCAATAGGACAACCTCCATGGGTGCTGTCATGGAGGGACGTCCTGGAAAGTACCCTTAATCATCGATTGGCACCATGGAGTATGTTCTCCCCGTGTTTGGAGTGTGGGAGGAAAAAACCCACGCAAATACCTACTGATAGGGACCATAAATTGTGAGCCCCCTTGGGGACAGCTTAATACCGACATCGGTACAGCATAACATTTAATTGGGTCCGTTAGGTGCTGTTTATTTCCTTTACGAGATGGATCTAGCACTGCGTATCACGGATGCGGACCCATTGGGACTGCAATCCGGAAGACAGAGTGGAAGGCCACAGTAGCACTACTGAGCTCTTCCGTGGCATTTCGGCCCAAGTACTGTAGTTGCCAGAACTACAGAGTTGATAATTGCAGCAGTGTTCCTACTAAAGTGAATGAGAGCAGCACTGCACTTACCAGCTCCATGCACTGGACAATGGACAGAGTTGTGGAGTTACAGCACAAATGATACTGCAGAACAGCTGATCATTGGGGTATAGGGTGATTGACACCCACCATTGAGATACTGATAGCCTATCCTGGGGATACACCATCAATATACCTGCTACCTGGTCCTCTGGTGGTCCCTTTTGCTTGGATCGACCACCAGAGGACACAGGTAGCTCTGTAAAGTAGCACCAACCACCACTACACCCCCCCCCCGTCACTTATTACCCCTTATGAACCCCTGATCACCCCCCTGTCATTGATCACCCCCCTGTATGGCTCCATTCAGATGTCCGTATGTGTTTTACAGATCCACGCATCCATGGATTGGATCCGCAAAACACATACGGACGTCTGAATGGAGCCTTACAGGGGGGTGATCACCCCCCTGTCATTGATCTACTCCCTGTAAGGCTCCATTCAGACATTTTTTTGGCACAAGTTAGCGGAATTTTTTTAAAAGTTTTTTTTGTTTTTTCTTACACCGTCTCATTATCCACCAACTTGTGTCAAAAAATAAAATCTCACATAAACTCAACATACCCCTCACGGAATCCCAATTTTTTTTAGACATTTATATTCCAGGGACTTCTCACGCATTTGGGCCCCTAAAATGCCAGGGCAGTATAAATACCCCACATGTGACCACATTTCGGAAAGAAGACACCCCAAGGTATTCCGTGAGGGGCATATTGAGTCCATGAAAGATTGAAATTTTTGTCCCAAGTTAGCGGAAAGGGAGACTTCGTGAGAAAATACAAAAAAAAAATAATATCAATTTCCGCTAACTTGTGCCAAAAAAAAAAAAAAAAATCTATGAACTCGCCATGCCCCTCATTGAATACCTTAGGGTGTCTTCTTTCCAAAATGGGGTCACATGTGGGGTATTTATACTGCCCTGGCTTTTTAGGGGCCCTAAAGCGCGAGAAGAAGTCTGGGATCCAAATGTCTAAAAATGCCCTCCTAAAAGGAATTTGGGCCCCTTTGCGCATCTAGGCTGCAAAGAGGTGTCACACATCTGGTATCGTCGTACTCAGGAGAAGTTGGGGAATGTGTTTTGGGGTGTCATTTTACATATGCCCATGCTGGGTGAGATAAATATCTTGGTCAAATGCCAACTTTGTATTAAAAAAAAAAAAAAAAAGGGGGGGGGGGGGGAAGTGGTCTTTTGTCGAGATCTTTCTCTCACCCAGCATGGGTATATGTAAAATGACACCCCAAAACACATTCCCCAACTTCTCCCGAGTACGGCGATACCAGATGTGTGACTTTTTTGCAGCCTAGGTGGGCAAATGGGCCCACATTCCAAAGAGCACCTTTTGGATTTCACCGGCCATTTTTTTTTTTTTTTTTTTTTTTTACAGATTTTGATTTCAAACTACTTTGCACACATTTGGGCCCCTAAAATGCCAGGGCAGTATAACTACCCCACAAGTGACCCAATTTTGGAAAGAAGACACCCCAAGGTATTTCATGATGGGCATAGTGAGTTCATGGAAGTTTTTATTTTTTGTCACAAGTTAGTGGCATATGAGACTTTGTAAGGAAAAAAAAGAAAAAAAGTCATAATTTTCCGCTAACTTGTGACAAAAAATAAGTTCTATGAACTCACTATACCCATCAGCGAATACCTTAGGATGTCTACTTTCCGAAATGGGGTTATTTGTGGGGTTTTTCTACTGTCTGGGCATTGTAGAACCTCAGGAAACATGACAGGTGCTCAGAAAGTCAGAGCTGCTTCAAAAAGCGGAAATTCACATTTTTGTACCATAGTTTGTAAACGGTATAACTTTTACCCAAAGCATTTTTTTTTTTATCAAAGACATGTAGAACAATAAATTTAGCGGAAAGTTTATTTATGGATGTCATCTTTTAAAAAAAAAAATTACAACTGAAAGTGAAAAATGTAATTTTTTTGCAACAAAAAAAATCGTAAAATTTCGATTAATAACAAAAAAAGTAAAAAATGTCAGCAGCAATGAAATACCACCAAATGAAAGCTCTATTAGTGAGAAGAAAAGGAGGTAAAATTCATTTGGGTGGTAAGTTGCATGACCGAGCAATAAACGGTGAAAGTAGTGTAGTGCAGAAGTGTAAAAAGTGGTCTGGTTATTAAGGGTGTTTCAGCTAGGGGGGCTGAAGTGGTTAAGACAATTCTTGTTTGTTTAGGCTACTTTCACACTAGCGTTTTTGCTGGATCTGGTGGGATTCAACAAAAACGCTTCAGTTACTGATAATACAACCATCTGCATCCGTTATGAACAGATCCGGTTGTATTATCTTTAACACTGTCAAAACGGAAAGTCAATGGAGAACAGATCAGTTTTCTATTGTGTCAGAGAAAACGGATCCGTCCCCATTGACTTGCATTGGGGGACAGCATGTTGCTGTTTGCTTTCCGGTCTTGGAACGCAAAACAGAACGGAATGCATGTTGGAGCATTCGGCTCTGTTCAGTTTTGTCCCCATTGACAATGAATGGGGCCAAAACAGAAGTGTTTTTCCGGTATTGAGCCCCTATGAAGGAACTCAATACCGGAAAACTAAAGCGCTAGTGTGAAAGTAGCCTGACCTACACAGCTTATATTCAACTTTTGTATTCTGGTCTAGGAACACATACTAGAGAGAAGCATGCTGCTTATGACAAAAGTGAGACCTTGCTGACTAAGGTGGGCCATCAGATTTCTATTTTTTTTTCCGCCATTGTCTGACAAAATATTTATGCCTGCTTTTTTTTTGCAAGACGCCCTAATGTGAATGTAGCTTAACATGAACATTACTAATCCTAATGCTCAGGTGGACATTTGGATTAGTTTCTGCAAAACCCAGATATATCTGAACCTTGATATGGTCTCCAAATCAGACAGAAAAAAAAACAGAATGGCGCATAATGCAGAGGGAAGTGAATAACTCACTGGAAAGGTTATGTGCACTATGCAGTTGCCCGCCAGGTAACACCAATGTGTGCCCTGTGTAAAGAAGGTTCAAAGCAAACGAAGGAAACCCTGACATTGTGGCTTCTCAAAGCAGAAGACATCGACAAAAGAACCTTTTAAAACTATAGCAGCGGTCAAAGAACTATAAAGCCGGGACATACTTCTGTGCAAAGGAAATAGAAAGTACAACATAAACAGTTTTAGTATTTTTGCTGAATATGAGACCAGGACACACAAGGTGAAGGCAAAGCAGCTTTTAACACAATATAACACAGCGCAAATTACCCTTCAAATGCTGCCTCATCTTCTCCCCCGTCTCGTCTGTTCCCGCTACTCCTCTGCCGGGCATTTTAACAACGAACTGTTCAGCTTGTAAGATCCCTATCCCCTCTCAGCTTTCTCCCTTCCGGCCGCTTCTCCGCGCGCGATTCTGCTTGGCGGGAAGTTTTTAGTTGCACACTTTCCCCTGACTCAGGCGAGCGGCCCAGCGGTCACGTGCTAATCGACGTATTCAAGCAACCAATAAAAGAGACGCTTGGAGCGATTCTGCAGAAAGATTGGTGACAGCTGCGGGCGCGCTCATAGGCTGGTCTCTGGCGGCGAAAAGCTTTCTGTCGACCATAGGTGACATTACTATATCTTTCTGTGGCGAATTAGGTGCCACTTAGTTGTGGGTTGCTGAATGGGTTCGGATTCGTGATAATCTCGACTTTTTACTGCAGTGTGAACCACAATAAGAATGGTTCAGACTTAGAGATAGGCAGAGTTGTGCACCTGTGACAAGGTGTCCCCCAAAGCTGAGTACTCCCCCACACCCACTGTGCAGGCACAGTCACTGTCACTACTCCAGTAGGCAGGGGAGTAGCTAAAGGATCATGGGCCCTGGTGGGAGAGTTCAGCTTGGGCCCCTCTTCCTTCAGTGCTTTATGGCCAGGGGCAGGAAAGCACATTGCCTTCCTGCTGCCTAAGGCAAACATTGAAACGGCACCCCCTGTACAAATTCTTGACATTACCCCTTTCCCTTCAGCCAGAGGTGTAACTTGAACAGCATGCACTTTCTATAACACTGGTGTCTTCCTATATGGCAGAAGGGTCTTTGGGGCTCCTGGGCCCGGTAGCGACTGCTACCTCTGCACCCCCTATAGCTATGCCCCTGCCAATAGGGGAACCAGATCCTCTGTGCTTTCTGCTACTCTAATTGTCAGGCCCTGTCAATCAAGCAGCAGGGAGTATGTCATCAGTTTTGGGGACTTTCTCCCAGTTGCACATGCAAAAACTCTGCCTGATGGGACTAATCGATCTTAACTCGCCTCAGAATATTGTCATGAGGGCAGTGGCGTTATAGCTGCACCCAGTAGAGAGCACATGCATGTTGATTCCATGTACCCACTAGGAAATTTTAGCAGTAGTGCACATTTGTGAGTGTCTTTTTTTTAAAAGTATTATTGTGCTTTCATGTGGCAGGTATGTCGCTTATTTGTAGCTGTGAATTTTCATGTAGATGACAGTTACCCCTTAGTGACCAGCCTGTATAGGGCCAGAGCTATAACTTTTTTATTTTTCCGTCTATATAGCTGTATGAGGGCTTCTTTTTGTGGGACAAGTTGTGGTTTTTAATGGCGTCAATGTGGGTTATACATAATTTCCTGATTAAAGGGGTATTCCCATCTTAATGATCACTGTTAAATCTGTTAATGATTTAACAGTGATCATTTTTCTAAATATATTTCATTAACAAATTCCCACCCCTTAGAAGAAAATAAACATATACTTACCTGACTGTTGTCTTCCGTCTCCCCTGGTTACGGCCACCGCTTTTCTCAGACGACTTCTTCTCTTCTCCCGGCCAGCCGCGCGCTGTAATGAACACGCACGCCGAGGCCGCGCATGCGCTATGGTGATTTCTTCCTGGCCAGTATAGTATACTAGCCAGGAAGAAGTCACCAGGGCGCATGCGCGGCCTCGGCGTGCGCGTTCAGTACAGCGCGCAGCCCAGCCGAGATAAGACTTCAATCAAGATGGAGCCCGCCCCATGCCGAGTGCCGAAACCAGGAAGTGGACAGCGCACCGGGAACAGGTAAGTATTAGAGTGTTGAGAATACCCCTTTAAAGGGGTTGTCCGGGTTCAGAGCTGAACCCAGACATACCCATAATTTCAATGAAAATAGAAATGGAGGGGCACTCAAATATCAAGGAGCCTAGGGTAGCAGATATATGAACAATATTGTTTATTAAACACTAATAAAATAGAATCAACTGGAGCATTATAAAATGACATATAATAAAATGGCAAAATTAAAATGGACGTCTAAATGTGGCTGATAGTGGTCAGATGTATATTAGCACATCCAAATATGCTGATTAAAGCACCATAGGTATCCAGATATCACCTAAATAGGAAGCGGTTATCTGGTCTACATATCCTGTAATCAAATGTCCCATATAAGTGAACAGAGGTGTGCCGCTGCAGCGGTTATCTCCTGTTGGTGTGGCCTAATGAAATCGATGATCGTGAAAATAGGTCCGTACCAAATATCATGAGATCATACAGGTAACCATATGTTGGATTACCGTATAATAAGTCAGTTAACACATCCCTTTCGACACTGTAGTTAGAGTCTTACCACCGGATGGTACTGGGTTCTCGAATGTCTCCTCTCTTTCGTCTACCGTCGAACCTGCTACCGGCGTCCCGTGTAGTCTCGCAGTATCAATGTGGCGTCCCACGTGACTTGCAGCGGTGACTCGTGATAAGCAGTCCACGTGATCAGGAAGTTTGTATGTGGTAGGATATGTAGCGCCTGTCAATCGCGCATCTTCCAATGAAAATTTCTATGTGGCGTGTTCCTGTGGTCTTGAATTAGTGGTGAATGGCCTTGTTATACCATTAAAAAGCCACAATTGGCTTGCTACTCGGTCCAAATGTACCATACACGTTTCGGGGTACCTCCCCTTCTTCAGTGGTGGAGAGAACCTTCCCATACGGATCTCCCATTGTAGCTTCTACAATACCCATAATTTCACCCAGGCAGCCCCCCTGATGTTAGCATCGGACCATTTCATGCTCCGATGCTCTCCCTTGCACTGCGCTGGATCACGCAGGGCAAGGGCTCTTTTATTTACAGTAACAAACTGCCGGGTGGAGGCTTCCGCCCGGCAGTGTGTTCGGTGACGTCTCCGGCTCTGATGGCCGGCTTTAGCGCTGCCCTAGCCGTTTTACAGGCTAGGGCAGCACTAAAGCCCGCCCATCAGTGCCTGTGACGTCACCGGGGTCACTGCTAAGCAGAAGCCTCCGTCTGAGAGCCCGGTTCATCACCGGAACCCCAGAAAATGCCTTTGCCCTGCCTGATTTAGCGCAGCGCAAAGGAGAGCATCGGAGCATGAAGTCAGGGGGGCTGCCTGGGTGAAAATGGGGATATGTCCGGGTTCACCTCTGAACCCGGACAACCCCTTTAATGTTTATTTACTCTTTCTGGGAGTAAGGTGGGAAAAACAGCAATACTGCCTTTTAGTTTTTGCGTTATAAGTTTTATGGTGTTTATTTTTCAGTATAAAGAACATAATGTCTTTATTCTCTGGGTCAGTACGATTACAGCAATACCAAATGCATATACTTTTACAGCATTCACCATAAGGGATAATTTACACAATATGTATGTAGTCCAGGTCGTTACGGACACGGCGATACCAAACATATGGGGAAGATTTTTAGCAATTTTTTTTTTCATTGAAAAGCGTATTGGGTCCTACATCAGACTCCAGCCAGCCATACAGCACTCATCGGCACCCCACAATTGCATTCGTGTACTTTCACACTAGTGTTTTTCTTTTCCGGTATTGCGTTCCGTCCTAGGGGCTTAATACCGGAAAAAAACTTACCAGTTTTATCCTAATGCATTCTGAATGGAGAGCATGATGCATCAATTCAGTCCCTCTTATGTTTTTTGGCCGGAGAGAAATACCGTAGCATGCTGCATTTTTCTCTCGGGCCAAAAATCCTGAACACATGCCGGATCCGGCATTCATTTCCATTGAAATGTATAAGTGCTGGATCCGGCATTAAAATTGCTGCATTGATGGATCCGTTCTTCCGGTCCGCGCATGCGCAGACCTTTAAATCTGTGAAATAAATGCCAGATTTGTTTTTCCGGATGACACCAGAGAGCCGGATCCAGTATTTCAATGCATTTGTCAGACGGATCCGGATCCCTCTGACAAATGCCATCAATTTGCGTCCGGATTGCCGAATCCTCTGACGCAAGTGTCAAAGTACCCTAAGGCCTCATGCACACGTCCGTTGTGTGTTTTGCGGTCCGCAGACCACGGATGGCGTCCATGTGCGTTCCGCAAATTGCACGGACAGCCTTTAATATAACTGCCTATTCTTGTCCGCAAAGCGCAGACAAGAATAGGACAGGTTATTATATTATTTTTTTTTTGCGGGGCTACGGTATGATGTCCGCATCTTTTGCGGCCCCATTGCAGTGAATGCGTCTGCATCCGAGCCGCCAAAACAACGGCCGTGTGCATGAGGCCTAAGTCTTAGGCCTCATGCACACAACAGTATTTTTTCACGGTCCGCAAAAAAAGGGGTCCGTAGGTCCGTGATCCGTGACCGTTTTTTCGTCCGTGGGTCTTCCTTGATTTTTGGAGGATCCACGGACATGAAAAAAAAGTAGTTTTGGTGTCCGCCTGGCCGTGCGGAGCCAAACAGATCCGTCCTGAATTACAATGCAAGTCAATGGGGACGGATCCGTTTGATGTTGACACAATATGGTGCCATTTCAAACGGATCCGTCCCCATTGACTTTCAATGTAAAGTCTGGAGTTCTTTTATACCATCGGATTGGAGTTTTCTCCAATCCGATGGTATATTTTAACTTGAAGCGTCCCCATCGCCATGAGAACGCCTCTGTTAGAATATACTGTCAGATATGAGCTACATTGTGAAACTCAGATCCGACAGTATATTCTAACACAGAGGCGTTCCCATGGTGATGGGGACGCTTCAGGTTAGAATATACTGAAAAACTGTGTACATGACTGCCCCCTGCTGCCTGGCAGGTGCTGCCAGGCAGCAGGGGGCAGACCCCCCCCCCCCCCCCTGTTTTTAACTCATTGGTGGCCAGTGCGGCTGCCCCCCCCCCTCCCTCCCCTGTAGTTAACTCAATGGTGTCCAGTGGCCCCCCCTCCCTCCCCTGTAGTTAACTCATTGGTGTCCAGTGGCCCCCCCCTCCCTCCCCTGTAGTTAACTCATTGGTGTCCAGTGGACCCCCCCTCCCTCCCCTGTAGTTAACTCGTTGGTGGCCAGTGGGCCCTCTCCCCTCCCTCCCCCTCCTAATTTAAATCGCCCCCCCTATCATTGGTGGCAGTGGAGAGTACCGATCGGAGTCCCAGTGTAATCGCTGGGGCTCCGATCGGTAACCATGGCAACCGGGACGCTACTGCAGTCCCGGTTGCCATGGTTGCTTAGCAATTTGTAGAAGCTTCATACTTACCTGCGATGTCTGTGACCGGCCGGGAGCTCCTCCTACTGGTAAGTGAAAGGTCTGTGCGGCGCATTGCCTATAGCACAGACCTGTCACTTACCAGTAGGAGGAGCTCCCGGCCGGTCACAGACATCGCTGCTCGCAGGTAAGTATGAAGCTTCTACAAATTGCTAAGCAACCATGGCAACCGGGACTGCAGTAGCGTCCCGGTTGCCATGGTTACCGATCGGAGCCCCAGTGATTACACTGGGACTCCGATCGGTACTCTCCACTGCCACCAATGATAGTGGGGGAGATTTTAATTAGGAGGGGGAGGGAGGGGAGAGGGCCCACTGGCCACCAACGAGTTAACTAAAGGGGAGGGAGGGGGGGGCCCACTGGACACCAATGAGTTAACTACAGGGGAGGGGGGGGCAGGCAGCAGGGGGCAGTCATGTACACAGTTTTTCAGTATATTCTAACCTGAAGCGTCCCCATCACCATGGGAGCGCCTCTGTGTTAGAATATACTGTCGGATCTGAGTTTTCACTAAGTGAAAACTCACCTCTGAAAAAGCTTTTATGCAGACGGATCTTCGGATCCGTCTGTATGAAAGTAACCTAAGGCAACGGATCACGGACGCCAATCTTGTGTGCATCCGTGTGTTCTTTCACGGACCCATTGACTTAAATGGGTCCGTGAACCTTTGTCCGTCAAAAAAAAATAGGACAGGTCATATTTTTTTGACGGACAGGATACACGGATCACAGCCTCGGCTGCAAAACGGTGCATTTTCCGATTTTTCCACGGACCCATTAAAAGTCAATGGGTCCGCGGAAAAAGAACTGAAAACGGCACAACGGCCACGGATGCACACAACGGTCGTGTGCATGAGGCCTTAGGCTGGGTTCACACGGGCAAGTTTTCCGCGTGGGTGCAATGCGTGAGGTGAACGCATTGCACTCGCACTGAATCCGGACCCATTAATTTCTATAGGGCTGTGCACATGAGCAGTGATTTTCACTCATCACTTGTGCGTTGCGTGAAAATCGCAGCCTGCCCTATATTGTGCGTTTTTCATGCAACGCAGGCCCCATATAAGTGAATGGGGCTGCGTGAAAATCGCAAGCAAGTGCGGATGCGGTGCGATTTTCATGCATGGTTGCTAAGATGAAAGTCTATTCACTGTATTATTTTCCCTTATAACATGGTTATAAGGGAAAATAATAGCATTCTTTAATACAGAATGCTTATTAGAAGGTCAGTTGAGGGTTAAAAAAAAATTAACTCATGGTGATGGACCATGTGATGAGCTCAGTGATGTCACCACAGGTCCTGAAGAAAGAACAGGAGACCAGCAGCTCAGCTACGTGATCTATTGGAGGAGGGGAGTTCATTTTTATTTTATTAATTGACCTTCTACTAAGCATTCTGTATTAACCCCTTAGTGACCACCCATACGCCTTTTTACGGCGGTCACTAAGGGGCCTAAGGCTGGGTTCACATGGGCGTTGCGGGAACATGCGTGATTTTTCTCCGCGTGTACAAAGCGCTTTAATGCGTTTTGCACACGCCTGAGAAAAATCGGCATGTTTGGTACCCAGATCTGAACTTTTGGGTTCAGTATTCTGTAAATGTTATTATTTTCCCTTATAACATGATTATAAGGGAAAATAAAAGCATTCTTTAACCCCTTCGGGACCACCAATACGCCTTTTTGCGGTGGTCAATAAGAGACCTTAGGCTGGGCCGCCGCCCATCACATGTAAAGCGCTGACAGAGGCAGTGGACTCCCTCTGCCTCCCATCAGCACCCCACAGATGCGATCGAGAGGTGCTGATGCGTATAAATGCTGTCTGGGGTCTGATGTAGGCCCCAAACCAGCCTTGAGTAGTTTCCAGCAGGGTGTGCCTCTCTGGCGCAGCCTGATGGTCAATGTCAGTATAGCACTGACAGTAAAATGCAATGCGCTATAAGGATAGTGCATTGTATTTTAAATTCAATCAAAATTCACTTTTGAAAAAGACGACTAAGGCGCGATCTAATAAATATGTATAAATATATCAGGGGTGAGTACAGAGATCTCTCCCATCATCTATTTATCCCCAGGACTGTGACGAGGGGACATCATGTGTCTGGAGGAAAGAAGGTTTGTACACAAACATAGAAGAGGATTTTTTTGTGTAAGGGCAGTGAAACTATGGAACTCTCTGCCTGAGGAGGTGGCTTCTACTTCACAGGAGTTTTTTTTTTTGCCTTCCTCTGGATCAACTTGCAGGATAACGGGCTAAACTGGATGGACAGATGTCTTTTTTCATCCTTATATACTATGTTACTATGTGTGGTTATGGTGGCTCACTTCTGGTAGTAGAGTTGTAGCTGTGCTCTGTCCAAGGAAAGCTAACCCAAAGCTTCAAAGTGGTAATATTGGAAATGAAATAAAAGGACGGCACTTGCAACAGATAGGATATATGGATCTTATTTATTAGGTTATAAGGATAGGGGAACTTTAAAATGTGTCAAATGGTTGTTGACAAATATCAGGGGGTTAGCATATATTTTCCTGCCTCATCTGTGTGATTTTAATAAAAATTGGGATGTGTACACCTTTTCAAAAAAAAAAAAAAAGTAAATAAATATATAAATAACTTTATGGATGGAAAAAGTATATATTGATTCTTGGGTACAAATGTTAAAAAAATTATTCAGGGTTTGGTGTCCATAAAATATTGATGTCCATATAAAAAGTTAGAAAATAGATATCACATGACGTTTGTTATTTAGGAATTATGAATTCATATAGTCTGGAATAGAGTTCCCATATTCAAAAAAGGAAAAGGAAGATCTATGTTGAGTTCATAAAAAATATAAAATATATATATCTGTAGATCTAGAAGTTCATAAGGTTCAAAAACAAGTCCTATAGTTCAAAAAAATCATATAGTACCAAAATTGTTAAAGGTAGTTCATATAAGTGGTTAATCTATCCCAATGGTGGCCTCTTTAAATGAGGGATACTTGGTAATCCCTTATAGTGGGAAATATAATCAAGGTGTTAGTGGATGTAAATGGGTTACTCCTGTGTTTGCTTGCATTTAAAGAGGACCTTTCACTAGAATAAAACATCTAAACTAACTATACAGACATGGAGAGCGGCGCCCAGAGATCTTGCTGCACTTACTGTTATACCTGGGTGCCGCTCCGTTCTCCCGCTATAGCCTCCGGTATCTTCATAGTTGGGCTCCACCCAGGGGAACCTGCCGGCATCTCATTCTCCCAGGCTGTAGCGCTGGCCAATCGCAGCGCTCAGCTCACAGCCAAACACAAGCTAACCACAAGTCCAACAGAAGCTATAAACCACAAAGCATAGAGGGAGAAACAACAATAGAGGAGATAAAATTACCACAATAGCATGGGGAAAGAAGGTGTGGCAAGCACGGGAAACAACACAGACGTCATTTGATCCAAAAAGAAAACATGTCAGATCAAACCACATGTTGCTAGTCTCACAGATCTCCTGCCACCTGTCGCAACGTCCGTATGTCTCGGTACGTCCGTTACAGCCAAGGCATGTTGGAGCTGGGACCCTGTGTGGGGTAACCACTGAGTGGTGTTTTGGAGAGCTGGGTGGTAGACCCAGATCCTGATAGAGAGGGGAAAATACTGTGTAGTTACTAGGATTTATGCTGTGTTTTGACTGCTGTGAAAGTGACAATAAAGCTGGTCATGGCCCGTTTGCACCCAAATCTGCAGTGTTAGAGTGGCTACTTGACGTGTGCCAACCATCTAAACTGAGAAGACTGCAATCCTGGAGACCTAAGTGTGTGTGTGTATGTGTGTATATATATATATACTGAAAAAAATATAAGCGTAACACTTTCGGTTTTGCATGAGTTGTACTCAAAGATCTAAAACATGTTATACATACACAAAAGATAAAGGGGAACATGCTGGATGTGTAGGTCCTGGGCTGGTGTGGTTACACGTGGTGTGCGGTTGTGAGGCCGGTTGGATGTACTGCAAAATTCTCTGAAACGCCTTTGGAGACGGCTTATGGTAGAGAGATGAACATTCATTGCACAGGCAACAGCTCTGATAGACATTCCTGCGTTCAGCATGCCAATTGCATGCTCCCTCAAATGTTGTGACATCTGTGGCATTGTGCTGTGTGATCAAACTGCACATTTCAGAGTGGACTTTTATTGTGGCAAGGCACACCTGTGCAATATTCATGGTGTCTAATCAGCACCTTGATATGCCACACCTGTGAGGATGAATTATCTTGGCAAAGGAGAAGTGCTCACTAACACAGATTTAGACAGATTTGTGAACAATATTTGAGAGTAATGGGTCTTTTGTGTACAAAGTGTTTCATATCATGCAAAATGGGAGCAAAACCGAAAGTGTTGCGGTCATAAATTTTTTTTTCAGTGTGTGTATATATACAGTGGATATAAAAAGTCTACACACCCCTGTTAAAATGTCAGGTTTCTATGATGTAAAAAAAAAAATGAGACAAAGATAAATCATTTCAGAACTTTTTCCACATTTTAAATGTGACCTATAAACTGCACAACTCAATTGAAAAACAAACTGAAATCTTTCAGGTAAAAATAAAATAATATGGTTGCATAAGTATGCACACCCTTAAACTAATACTTTGTTGAAGCACCTTTTGATTTTATTACAGCACTCAGTCTTTTTGGATATGAGTCTATCAGCATGGCACATTTTGACTTGGCAAGATTTGCCCACTCTTCTTTGCAAAAACACTCCAAATCTGTCAGATTGCGAGCGCATCTCCTGTGCACAGCCCTCTTCAGATCACCCCACAGATTTTCAATAATATTCAGGTCTGGGCCATTCCAAAACTTTAATCTTCTTCTGGTGAAGAGATTCCTTTGTTGATTTAAGGATGTATGCTTTGGGTTGTTGTCACACCGATGAGTATGCGGATTCCAGGTGACTGGACCCAGCGTTATCCCGACCTAATCCTCGAGCCGATGCCCAGGTCCCCATTGTATCCAGACCCTCTCCACGACCAGAGTTTAGGGCCCCTGTTCCGCTCTGCCCCCCTTGTTTTGCTGGTCCTTCTAGGAATAGTTCAGAGTATTCCAAGGTGAAATGTCACCGATGCCACGAACCAGGACATCTAGTTGCCAATTGCCATTTTGCCCCCCACCCCGATCTTCCCGGAACAATTCACCCCCCGTGTCAACCCCTACTGCATCCCATACCCCAGGTGACATGGACACTCACCCTGAGGAATATCTGGGGGTATTGTACGAGGTCAATCCCATTCAGGCTGATTCTGGGGATAATGGACAGCAGTACCGACAAAAGGTCAAACTCGATGGACAGGTCACCCAAGGGTTACGGGATACTGGGGCTACCATTACACTGGTACAGGGGCACTTGTTGTTTCCAGCCTATAAGCGACAGGGCCAAACCATAGCTGTTCGAGTGGCTGGAGGAGCCATATTTCACCTGCCTACTGCCCGTGTTCACCTAGACTGGGGAGCCGGTGTAGTAAAAGTTGGCATAATGGATATCTTACCTGCAGAAGTCATTCTAGGCAATGATCTGGACTCCCTCACTTCTGTCTACGTTCCCACCTCTACAGCAGCTGTCCACTCTGACGACCAGGACCCAAGCTAGAATGGATCGGACCAGCTCTGGAGATCCAAGTAAGACACTCCCTGACTGTGACTAATCCCCAGACCTTGATAGCTCTGGGACCACCCTGAGGCATTTAGGAGGGAGACTAGAGCGGATTCGTCCCTCCAGAAATATAGGGAAAGGGTGGGAACAGGATCTGGGGAGTTGGACAGTAAAGTTTTTATGTGGGACGCTAATAAGTTATACCGGGTCACTGAACAGGCAGGACAGAACCCCTACCAAAAGCGCCAGTTAGTAGTCCCCAGCAAGTATTGAAGGGAAATCCTTAGGATCAGGCACGACATTCCCTTGGCCGGGCACTTAGGAGTAACCCGTACATTACACCTGGTAACCCAGACCTTCTTTTGGCCTGGAGTACACGCAGACATACGGACTTGCTGCCAAACCTGCGATGTGTGCCAGCGAGTGTGGAAACAGGGGGGATCACCCCAAGGCTTACTTGGTACCCCTGCCAATTATTGAACCCTTCAGCAGGATAGCCATTGACCTTGTGGGAGCCCTCGCCAACCCTAGTCCATCTGGTAAGAAGTACATATTTACCATGATGGACTATGTTACTCACTATCCAGAGGCAGTTGCTCTGTCAAACATACAGGCAGACACTGTAGCTACCGCTCTGGTGCAGATTTTCTCCCGATTCGGGTTTCCCAAGGAAATCCTCTTGGACAGAGGCACAATTTACTGCGTATTAAATCGCTACTTAGTTCACCCTACCATCCCCAGACTAATGGCCTCTGTGAGCGCTTCAATGGAACCTTGAAGCAAATGCTCACGACTTTCACCAGCGAATACAGAGACTGGGAGCAATTCCTACCGCACCTCCTATTTGCCTATAGGGAGTTACCACAAAAATCAACTGGGTTCTCCCCTTTTGAGCTTCTATATGGGAGAAAGGTGTGAGGGACCATTGATGTCATCAGGGAGCACTGGAAGGGGAAAACGAAGAATGAAGGGACCCCAATCTCATGATACGTACTGGAGCTTCGGGACCGCATGGAGCAGCTGGCACGGGCAGTCAAAGACAACCTCCAGGCAGCCCAAGGGCGACATAAGGTGTGGTATGATAGGGGTTCCTGACAATGCAATTTCTTTATAGAACAAAAGGTCTTAGTATTGAAGCCTGGTAAGCATGGCAGGGACCTTTATAAGGTGATAGAGGAGCTGTGTGATACAACTTATGTCATCGCCAGTTGTAAGGATGAGATGCTAAAAACCGCCTTTCATATTAATATGTTGAAAGAATACTCATAGAGACCGGAGAATGTGTCTGCGGTATGTAGCCCTGCTACCGAGGACCCTGACAACCTACCCTTACCTGACATCTTAGAGAAGGGGTCACCCGCCGATTTCCTTAGCCTTGTTCAGTTAGGGGAAAAACTCACTCCCACTGAGAGGGAACAGTCGCACAACCTATTACAGGCTTAGAGCCTTACTTTTTCCCAAGAGGGTACACCACTCTCACGACTCGCAAAGTAGAAACCCCTGGACAAGCCCCACTCCGACAGCCCCCTTTCGGCATCCCTGAAGCAGTCAGAGGGGATGCAGAAGGAGATTCATGAGATGCTAAGGTTAGGGGTAATCAAACCCTCAGACAGCCCCTGGGCGGGCATCTCCTGTAGTATTAGCGCCCAAGACAGATGGTACCACCCGATTCTGTGTGGACTACCGCAAGTTAAATCACAGGATGGTGACTGATGGATTACATAGCCAGGAAACACTATCTAACCACCATTGACCTCTGTAAGGGTTATTGGCAAATTCCCTGGCCAAGGAGGCGATCCCCAAGTCGGCCTTTGTCACCCTGTTTGGCCTGTACCAGTTTAAGGTCATGCCATTCAGGATGAAAAATGTCATGTTCCAGCTCTTGGTGGATAGACTCCTGAGTGGATTCCAGGATTTCACTTGTGCGTAGCTGGATGACATAGCGATCTATAGTGAGTCCTGTGAGGAACACTTAGCTCATGTAAGATTCGGGCCGCTGGCCTGACTCTGAAACCAGACAAATGCCAGTTTGGGATGGCTAAGGTCCAGTACTTGGGACACTGGGGTGTGGGAAACAGCGACCTGAGCCTGCTAACTGGCCTATACCTTGCACCAAAACCCAAGTATTGGCCTTCCTGGGTACAACCGGGTATTAAAGACGCTTAATACCAGACTATAGCGCTATTGCCAAACCCCTGACTGACCTGACCAAGAAAAATTTTCCCCGACAGGTCCTGTGGTCTCCGAACTGTGAAACTGCGTTCCGAGCCCTTAAGACTGCATTAGTTCATGGGCCCATTTTGGCTGCCCTAGTCCCTAACAAACGCTTTATTGTCCATACAGATGCTTCAATGTTCGGACTAGGGGCAGTTCTGAGCCAGGTGGGAGAAGATGGAGGAGAGCACCCTGTCGCCTACCTTAGTAGAAAACTTCTTCCCCAAGAGGTCAGCTATGCAGCGGTGGAGAAGGAGTGCTAAGCCCTATTGTGGGCCTTAAAGAAATTGACTCCATATTTATATGGACAGGAGTTCACACTTGTTACAGACGATAATCCGCTTGTGTGGCTAAACCGTGTTGCAGGGGAAAATAACCGGCTACTGAGATGGAGTCTGGCATTTCAACTTTACTATCTAGTACCAGCCCTGAAAGCAGAATGGCATGCAGATGGATTATCCCGGCAGACTGATCTCAACCCTACATAACAGAGACTGGACAGCCCCAAGTTGACCTGAAAAAGGGTCAAACCCGGGTCTGACAGTGTGTTCCACTGAGAGGGAGCCATGTAACAGAAGCCCTCTGTTTGTCTGTTGGAATATTGCTATTTTGGGGTACTTTTTAATGCGTATTAAAAAAAAATTGGTTTTACTGCCTGGAGATGATTTGGGTTACCTTCAGTGTCTAACCTGATTATCTCTCAGTCAGGGGGGAGACCTTGTACGTCCTTTATGGGAGTCTTTAAACACAATGTGGTTTTACTGTCTGGAGATGATTAGGTTACCTACAGTGTCTAACCTGATTATCTCCCAGGCAGAGGGAAGACATTGTGTGGGACTGTACCGGATTGTGTGATTATTTCCATTGGACTGTGTGTTTGTAATGCAGTTCTCCATCAGGACTACGGGGAAGGTCCCCTTCCATGGAGACTGGTATATAAGCCCAAGGGTGGCACCAATATATGTTGTTCTTTTTGCCCTCAACTCGCAGCCTCGTCTCATATTGTAGGGAACAGCTATATCACTACTAGCTCTTGTAAGAGCTGCACAGCTACTGGAAATCGCAACTCGGCTTGGAAGTCTCTGGAGCAGCTCTACAGCACCACGCTGACCAGGGGAGAGGGATGTCGCCAACAGTTGATACCGTTACAGCCATATTTTCTCCACTTGACAATGACTGTCTTCACTGTGTTCCATGGTATATTTAATGCCTTGGAAATTCTTTTGATTCTTTCCAAAACCACAAGGTGACTTTTTGGGTTGTATGTGACTTTTTGTTTATGAACTTCCCAAGAGTGTGAATAAACACTGAACTGTTTGATTTAATAACTGGTTGGTGCCTCTATACTGTGTCCGCTTATCTTGTCTACCAGAGCGAATCCCCACAGTTGGTGGAGAATGTGGTCATACGCAGTGAGGCTCCTGTAAAAGGCAAAACATTTTTATTTATTATTCTTCCTCCAGGCATGGATGAATGTCCTGGAGTAAACCAGCTAAATTTCAACCCTTGTTGGGTTGCTGTAATGAAGGCCCTCTTGGAGGGCCCTCTTTTTGCAAGAATGGCTACAACCGGACGTACTGAGTCCTACTGCTATGCTGGACCATATTTTAGCTGATATGTTCTGGAGGGCTTTGCCATACCATCTACAGCATTGGATTGGCTAGGTGTCTCATGTTAATGCCTTTGAGATGGTGGACCGGGGGAGTCTGGTGACCCTTGTAAGGGCTACCCTGGTACGACCAGCTGAGTTTACTGGCCGGAAAGTCTAGGTAATGCGCATACATGGTGACTTAAAACACTACCTCACCGCTCTGGTGTCTTTTAACCACGGTTGCCGACAGGAGGATTCATGAAGCCGTCGCCACAAATCTACACTATGAACTAATGATAGGAAGAGACTTCCTGGAACTGTGGCCAACTATAGAACTTACCAGTCCCCAAGATTTAGGGATAACCCCCAAGGCTTATCGCAAACTGGTACTAGATCTAGCGCCCCAACTTGGACCGTATACTAAAGTGGTTTTACTGGCCCAGTGTGTTTACAGAGGTGGAAGAGTTTTGTAAGTCTTGCCCGACCTGCCAGGTAGCTAGCCCCCAGCCCCATTTCCGTAGTCCCTTAGTACCTCTGCCAATCATCGAGGTTCCATTTGAAAGAATCGCTATGTATCTCATAGGACCAGTACCAAAGTCCGCTAGAGGACACCAACACATTTTAGTCATCCTAGATTACTGTACCCGGAGGTGGTGCCACTGCGGCATACACCGGCCAAACTCATAGCTAAAGAGTTACTGGAGATGTTTTCCCGCGTAGGACTACCCAAAGAGGTTTTGAAGGACCAAGGGACCCCATTCATGTCTAAGGTCATGAGGGAACTGTGCAAATTGCTGCACATAAAACAGTCACGGACGTCCGTTTACCATCTGGGGTGGTAGAAAGGTTTAACCAAACCTTAAAAATATGTTAAAAAGAGTGAAGTCCAAAGATGGAAGGGACTGGGACCTCCTCCTGCCCTATCTCATGTTTGCAGTGCGAGAGGTGCCCCAGGCCTCTACTGGGTTCTCACCCTTCAAACTTATATGGCAGACATCCTCGCAGGCTGTTGGATAGAGTTGAATCTATAACAAGTAGGCTCGAGTCCAGAGCTTTAACCCGGGTGATCGGGTCTTGGTTTTGGTCCCGACAGTGGACAGTAAGTTCTTGGCTAGGTGGCAGGGGCCCTACGAGGTAATAGAGAAAGTTGGATATGTGAATTACAAGGTACACCCGCCAGGGCGGCGAAAGCCAGAGCAGTTCTACCATGTTAATCTACTAAAACCTTGGAAAGATAGTAAGACCAGCGCTGAGAACAGACCGCAATCGTTTTGTCTAGGGGAAGAGGTTTCGGCCCCTCTGTCTGCTGCAGGGGAAGAGATTTGTCGAATTATCTTCTATATAAAATGTATCTTCATATAAAAGATAGGATCCTAGAAAAATAAAATATAAAATGATCGGATCCTCTAGGCTGACATATCACCTCTAAGTTCTTTGATAAGGAATCTTAATTTGTTTTGTGCAATCAGTCAAACAAGGGACAAATATTTATGTAAAAATATATGTAATGATTTTTTTTATATCCAAGCAGTCAAGCACACCTTTCCAGTTAATCTGCCCCCTGGAGGCTGGTTTTAAAGTCAGTATAAAACTGAGTCTGCTTATACAGCACCTACCAGTAGCCATTAGGCTCCAGGAGAAGTATAAAGTGGGCTCAGCATGCATGTGAGTACTTGCATCCCTGGATCCGATGAAAGCTGTAATGGCACCGGACGGAGTTAAAAGCAGAGTGTGCTCGGCGTGCATGCTGTGCCTGCGCTCCCTGGACTTTATGTGGCTGTCATGGCCCATAAAAGGTAGGAACTAGTGTTAGGGACCACTCATGAAGGCGACCTTGACGTGGTGAGTGGCTTATTACGCTTTGGCCAAAATGTACACCAATGCCTTATTCAACATCCAGCATAAAGGCAGGGTAGAGTGCTGGTTGCAGTGTGCGATTGCATTTTGTGTTTTTATGATTTATTTATAAATGAGTAAAATATAATACAAAACAGACATAAGATAAATGGATAGACAAATTGACGCACTACCAACAAACTACCAATAGATGGTGGTGTAACCCAATTGTCATGGATGGTGTTACAGAAAACTAGAAGACACAAATGAAGATCCGACTGACTTGATCCAAAACTAAGGAACAATAGGGTAAGCCCTGTAAGAGCCCTAGCTCTCTCCCTTACTGCTCAGCCTATGCAAAAATCTCAATGGTAGAAAATTGCATACCCTCGTTCCTCGACTGTATGACACCTGAACACCCTATAATAGTGAGGGGACACGACTACTGGCTCCCTACACTTAATACGGAGGGTCACCTAGGATCAACCCCACAGGCAAACAGAAATAAAGAAAACGGACGTATCTTGTGGATGCAGCAGTAACAGCTTCTAGCATCAGCACACTCCAGGAAGTTGTATAAACCGCAAAGTGATGCAGTATGGGAGGGGATTTAAAGGGATGCAATCAGTGCAACTAGATGACAGCTGAGAGAGGGAAACGAGATGACAAAACAAAAGCAAAACAAAAGAACCTCAGGCAGGAGGTTCTGAAGAACATCTGTCAGAGCTTCTCAGATGTCTGGCGGTGACAGTACCCCTCCTTCTGAGTCCGGACACTCCGAGCCCACCTTCTCAGGATGGGAGCTATGGAAAGCCCTGATGAGACGAGTGGCCTTAATGTCCGTCACTGGGACCCACATCCTCTCCTCAGGACCATAACCCTCCCAATGAACGAGGTACTGGAGAGAACCGAAGAGAACCGTGGACAACACGGGAATCCACAATCCTAGAGACCTGAAATTACCATCAACCACAATTGGAGGAGGAAGCAAAGAGGAAGGTACAGTGGGTTGGACATAAGGTTTTAATAGGGACTTGTGAAAAACATTATGGATCTTCCAAGTCTGAGGAAGATCAAGACGGTAGGCAACGGGATTGATGACGGACAAGATTTTGTAAGGCCCAATAAACTTAGGACCCAACTTCCAGGAGGGAACCTTCAATTTGATATTCTTAGTAGACAACCATACCAGATCACTAACACACAGGTACGGACCAGGCACACGTCTCTTATCCGCCACTGAGACGGGACCACTCAAACGGTCTCTTTTCAGGGTTTATTAGGCACACAGCACAGTACAGGCTTGCTTCTTCAAATAACAGAACAGTCCAAATGAAATAACAACACACAGTGATACAGGCTTCTCACCAGCTGCAGTTTTTCTCCCAGCAAATCCTCACTGCCAAGAGGTTTGGGTTCAGTAGTCTTCCTCTCAGACCACCATCCACACACACTGCTCTCTGGCAGAGTGTCCTTTTTAAAATCACCATCACACCTGTGTGTGTGGCGGTAACACCCGAGATGGAGTATGGGAGTGACCTTCCCACCCAAGCTCTTCAGTCACTCCTAAATCCCGGACCCAAATTCCAGCTACCACCAACTCAGTGATCTACCATCACTGGTCACTACTTACCTCCGGGATTTACATCACTGAGTGTAGCAGCCTCAGTGACACATACCTACCATCTATGATGTCTCCCACCGCATGCTTACAACGCTTATATCTCTCATTCATGCTCTTTAGATTATCCTGAATCTTTTGCCAAATAGATGACAAAGACGAGGAAAATCTCTCCTCATCAGGTAAACCAGAAGCCCCCTCTCCAGAGAATGTCCCAAACTGTGGATGAAACCCATATGCACCAAAAAATGGTGACCTATCAGAGGACTCATGACTATGGTTATTTAAAGCAAACTCAGCAAGGGAATGAAAAGAACACCAATCCTCCTGATTCTCCGCTACAAAATAACGCAGATATGTCTCCAGATTCTGATTGACACGCTCTGTCTGGCCATTCGACTGCGGGTGGAAAGCAGAAGAGAATGACAACCGAACCCCCAAGCGAGAACAGAAGGCCTTCCAGAATCTGGAAACAAACTGTGTGCCTCTATTATTATTTATTATTAAAGCGCCATTCATTCCATAGCGCTGTACATATAATAAGGGGTGCACATACATAATACAGACAATTGCACTAATCATAAACAAGATGAGTTACAAACTGGTACAGAAGGAGAGAGGGCCCTGCCCATGAGGGCTTACAATCTACATGGTATGGGAGAAGGACACAGTAGGTGCAGGTTAAGTTGGTCATGGCGGTATAGAGGCAGCATGGTCACAGGTTGTAGGCTTGTCTGAAGAGGTGGGTTTTCAGGTTTCTTTTGAAGGATTCCACTGTAGGTGAGAGTCTGATATGTTGGGGTAGCGAGTTTCAGAGTATGGGGGATGCACGGGAGAAATCTTGGAGTCGATTGTGGGAAGAGGCAATAAGAGGAGAGGAGAGAAGGAGGTCTTGTGAGGATCAGAGAGTGCGTGTGGGGGTGTATCGGGAAAGTAGCTCAGAGATGTAGTCAGGGGACAGGTTATGGACGGCCTTGTATGTATTTGTTAGTACTTTGAAGTGAATTCGTTGGGCAATGGGGAGCCAGTGAAGTGATTGGCAAAGGGGAGAGGCAGAGGAGTAATAGGGTGAGAGGTGGATTAGTCGGGCAGCAGAGTTGAGGATAGATTGGAGGGGTGCGAGAGTGTTAGATGGAAGGCCACAGAGGAGAATGTTGCAGTAGTCTAGGCGGGAGATAATGAGGGCATGTACAAGTATTTTTGCAGATTCAAAGTTAAGGAAAGCACGGATGTGGGAGATGTTTTTGAGTTGGAGGCGGCAGGTGGTGGAAAGGGCTTGGATATGCGGTCGGAAGGAAAGGGCAGAATCCAAGGTCACTCCAAGGCAGAGGGCTTTGTTGACTGGGGAGAGTGTGCATCCATTGATCATGATAGATAGGTCTGTTGGGGGGGTTGAACAAGATGGGGGAAAGATTAGGAATTCTGTCTTATCCATGTTAAGTTTAAGAAAGCGAGAGGCGAAGAAGGATGATATAGAAGATGGACATTGTGGGATTCTTGATAGTAAGGTGGTTATGTCTGGACCAGAGAGGTAGATTTGTGTGTCGTCAGCGTAGGAGTGATACTGAAAGACATGGGACTCTATGAGCTGTCCCAGGCAAAAAGTGTAGATAGAGAAGAGCAGGGGTCCTAGGACAGAGCCTTGCGGGACACCAACAGAGAGGGAATGAGACGAGGAGGTGGTGCGGGAGTGGGAGACGCTAAACATCCGGTCTGTGAGGTATGATGTAATCCAGGAGAGGGCCAGGTCAGTGATGCCAAGAGATGAGAGAGTTTGCAACAGAAGGGAGTGGTCAACAGTGTCGAAGGCAGAGGACAGGTCAAGGAGAAGGAGGACAGAGTATTGTTTCTTGGTTTTGGCTGTCAGTAGGTCATTGGTGACTTTGGTAAGGGCAGTCTCGGTCGAGTGGTGGGGTCGGAAGCCAAATTGTAGGCGGTCAAAGAAGGAGCAGTAGGAGAGGTGGGAGGACAGTTCTGAATGGACACGTTGTTCAAGTAGCTTTGAGGCATACGGAAGAAGTGATATGGGGCGATAACTGGACAAGGAAGATGGGTCAAGTGAAGGCTTTTTGAGGATGGGTGTAATGGTAGCATGTTTAAAAGCAGAGGGGAAGACACCAGAGTTTAGTGATAGGTTGAAGAGATGAGTTAGGGCTGGGATAAACATTGCGGTGAGGTTAGGGATGAGGTGGGATGGGATTGGGTCAAGTGCACAGGTGGTCAGATGAGATTTGGAGAGTAGAGTGGAGAGTTTTTCTTCTGTAATGGTGGAGAAGCGGGTTTTGGGGGGAGAGGACCGAGCAGTTGTGTAGAGGGTCTGTGGGGACTGTGTAGTAAAGCTTTCTCTGATGTGGACTATCTTTTGTTTGAAATATTTGGCAAAGTCCTCAGCTGATAAGAGAGGAGAGGGTGGGGCGCTGGGGGACAGAGAAGGGAGTTAAAAGTGCTAAAAAGTTGTTTAGGGCTGTGTGACAGGGAAGATATGAGAGATGAGAAGTAGGCCTGTTTTGCATCAGCAAGTGAGGATTTGAATATGAGAAGGGATTGCTTGTATGCAGTGAAATGATCTTTAGAATGAGATTTCTTCCATCGCCGCTCAGCAGCCCTGGAAGCTTGTCTGAGTTTTTTGGTCAGGTTGGTGTGCCAGGGTTGTCTGTTGATTTTCCGGATTTTGTTGTGTGTGAGGGGGGCAACAGTGTCCAGAGCTGTACTTAATGTGGTGTTATATAGGGTGGTAGCAGCTTCTGGGTCTTGGAGGCAACAGATGGTAGAGAGTGGGAGAAGAGAGTCAGAAAGCAAGCCAAAGTCGACATGTTTGAGGTTCCTGCGGGGGTGTGCTAGTGTGTGGACTGGGGGAGCTGCAGAAGAGACCAATGAAGAGAAGGTGAGTAGGTTGTGGTCGGATAGGGGGAGAGGTGAATAAGAAAGGTCAGATAGGGAGCAGAGGGGGTTAAAGATCAGATCCAGAGTGTGACCATCTCTGTGGGTGGGAGCTGAGGACCACTGTGATGGGCCGAAGGTGGAAGAGAGTGACAGGAGTTTAGAGGTGGCCGAGTGGCATGTGTCAATAGGGATGTTGAAGTCACCCATGATAGTGGGGATGTCTGCAGAAAGAAAGTGTAGTAGCCAGGTGTTGAAGTGGTCAAGAAAGATGGTGGCTGGGCCTTGAGGGCGGTAAATGACTGCTACTTGAAGGTTGGAGGGAGAGTAGATGCAAACAGCGTGTACTTCAAATGAGGTTAGCGTAATGGAGGGTGGCAGTGGAGTTGGGCTGTAGGAGCAGGTGTCTGATAGGAGAAGACCAACTCCTCCACCATGTTTGCAGCCTGGGCGGGGGGTGTGAGTGACTTGAAACCCACTATAAGAAAGTGCAGCAGGGGAGGAGGTGTCTGAGGGTGTCAGCCATGTTTCTGTGAGACCCAGAAAGGAAAGGTTTTGAGAGATGAACAGTTCATGAATGTACGACAGTTTGTTACAGATGGAGCGCGCATTCCATAATGCTCCTGCAAGAGGAACCAAAGGAGCAGGGGTCAGAGGAATGGTAGTTAGGTTTAAGGGGTTGCAGAAATTTGTAGATGGAGATTTGTAGTGGGACATGGAGGTGATAGTGGGGATTTGCTGAGGGGGGCCTGGATTTGGAGATTTATCACCAGCAGTAAGGAGAAGCAGAGAAAGTGTTAATAGATGAGAATAGGAGAGGGCATGAGGTGTGTGTGTGTGTGTGTGTTTGGGAAGAAAGTGTTTTATGTTGGCAAACAGGTTTGTGCAAGCGATGAGATGAGAAGGTAAGATGGAGGAAGAGATGAATAGTTCCTTGCTGGGTGAATGAATGTGGGGATATTTCAGGAGGTTGTGGAAAAGTAGGAGGAGAAAGAGGAAAAATGTAAAAATTGTTAGCATTGACCAAGTCTGTAATTACCTGTGGTCCCCTTCTGGTCACATTCTGGTATTATTCAGTCTGTGCACTTAAGAGTTGCACTTGAGAGATGTTGCATGTGGAAAGACCAAGGTCTGAAAAGACCTAGGCTCTTAGATTTATACCACTCAGTGTTCAATCAGGTGTGACCAAGAGGAGAGGGGGCTACATTTGGTCTAATCAAGGAGGACCAGATACAGGGGTGAAATAGTCAATGTAAACAAATACTCAATAAATCCAGCAGGGAAAGAGACATTAATAGTTCAGACAAGACATACCAGGATTTAGAAGGAGAGATGAGAGGGTTGGACAAGATCAGACTGTGGAAAAGCTGGGTGTAGCAGTAAGCTTCAGACAAGACATACCAG
This sequence comes from Bufo gargarizans, assembly GCF_014858855.1. Classification (NCBI taxonomy): domain Eukaryota; kingdom Metazoa; phylum Chordata; class Amphibia; order Anura; family Bufonidae; genus Bufo; species Bufo gargarizans. The sequence continues at coordinate 344,305,588 of NC_058080.1, forward strand.
GATTTAGAAGGAGAGATGAGAGGGTTGGACAAGATCAGACTGTGGAAAAGCTGGGTGTAGCAGTAAGCTTCAGACAAGACATGCCAGGATTTAGAAGGAGAGATGAGAGGGATGTACAAGATCAGACTGTGGAAAAGCTGGGTGTAGCAGTAAGCTTCAGACAAGACATACCTGGAGATGAGAGAATTGGGTGATGGTCAGTAGGCAGTGATGACAAAGTGGATTCAATATCCGTAATATTACATTCTGGTATAATTCAGTCTGTGCACTTAAGAGTTGCACTTGAGAGATGTTGCATGTGGAAAGACCAAGCCACTATCACAGAGACTATGTCTGAAGGGATACCATGCAGTTTGAAAATGTGACCAATAAATGCCTGCGCCAGCGTTTTAGCATTGGGCAAGCCAGGAAAAGGAACAAAATGCGCCATTTTGCTAAAACTGTCCACCACCACCAGAATCACCGTCTTCCCCGAGGAGCGAGGCAGGTCTGTAATGAAATCCATGGACAGATGTGTCCAAGGACGGGAAGGAATGGGTAACTGAAGGAGAGGACCCGATGGCTGTGAATGAGGGACTTTGGCATGAGCGCAGGTCTCGCAGGCTGCCACAAAACCCTCAACCGACTTACGAAGAGCCGGCCACCAGAATCTCCGAGCAATGAGTTCCACTGTGGCTCTACCCCCCGGGGGCCCAGCAAGGACAGTATCGTGGTGCTCCTTAAAAACCTTGTGTCGTAAAGTGAGAGGCACAAACAACCTCCCAGGAGGACAAAGATCAGGAGCCTCTGCCTGGGCTGCCATAACCTCTGCCTCCAATTCAGGATAAAGAGCAGACACAACCACCCCTTCAGCCAAAATGAGACCCGTGACTTCAAAGTTCCCCCCTCCCGGAAAACAACGTGACAGGGCATCCGCCTTCATATTCTTAACCCCAGAGCGGAACGTGACAACAAATTTAAACCTTGAAAAGAACGAAGACCATCTGGCCTGTCTCGGGTTCAGACGCTTGGCTGACTCCAAGTAGGCCAGCTTCTTATGGTTGGTAAACACGGTAATAGGGGTGTCTGGCTCCCTCTAGCCAATGGCGCCATTCCTCAAAAGCCAACTTGATGGCCAATAACTCCCTATCTCCTACATCATAATTTCTCTCTGCGGAGGAGAGTTTCTTCGAGAAAAAGGCACACGGTCGCCATTTGGCAGGAGAGGGACCCTGAGACAAGACCGCACCCACACCCACCTCAGAAGCGTCATCCTCAACTATGAAGGGCAGAGAGATATCAGGTTGTACTAAGATGGGAGTGGAAGCAAAACTCTCCTTGATACTAGAATAGACCTTACGCGCCTCTACCGACCAGGAGGAAAAATCTACCCCCTTTCTAGTCATATCAGTGAGTGGTTTAAGGCTACTTTCACACTAGCGTTCGGGCGGATCCGTTCTGAACGGATCCGCTCATAATAATGCAGACGGAGGCTCCGTTCAGAACGGATCCGTCTGCATTATATTAGCAAAAAAAAGCTAAGTGTGAAAATAGCCTGGGACGGATCCGTCCAGACTTTCAATGTAAAGTCAATGGGGGACGGATCCGCTTGAAGATTGAGCCACATTGTGGCATCTTCAAACGGATCCGTCCCCATTGACTTACATTGAAAGTCTGGACGGATCCGCACGGATCCGCACGCCTCCGAACGGCCAGGCGGACACCCGAACGCTGCAAGCAGCGTTCAGCTGTCCGCCTGTCCGTGCGGAGGCGAGCGGAGCGGAGGCTGAACGCCGCCAGACTGATGCAGTCTGAGCGGATCCGCCTCCATTCAGACTGCATCAGGGCTGGACGGCTGCGTTCGGGTCCGCTCGTGAGCTCCTTCAAACGGAGCTCACGAACGGAAACCCGAACGCTAGTGTGAAAGTAGCCTTACAACAGAGGAATAATTCAAAATAAAATTCCTGTAATAATTGGCAAAACCCAAAAAACGCATCAGCGCCTTCTGATTCTCAGGAAGCTCCCACTCAAGCACAGCACGGACCTTCTCGGGGTCCATGCGACCGCAAACACACATTTTTCCAGTTTAGCGTACAATTTATTCTCCCGCAGGATGAGCAAGACCTGACGTAGGTGGTCCTTATGAGTTTTGAAATCAGGAGAAAAAAATCTAAATGTCACACTAGTACAAATTTCCCCATTAAATGATAAAAAATGCTGTTCACAAAATGCTGAAAGACGGCTGGAGCATTCATCAAACCAAAAGGCATAACCAAATTCTCAAAATGGCTCTCAGGGGTATTTAAGGCCGTCTTCCATTCGTCTCCTTCTCTGACCCTGACCAGGTTGTATGCCCCTCTCAAGTCCAACTTGGAAAAAACTTTAGCCCCAACAATCTGGTGTCCCTTTCTCAGGCTCTCAGAGATATAAGCACGCATAGCGACCCTTTCAGGTTAGGAGAGATTGTATAAACGAGATTTAAGCAGCTTGGCGCCTGGGATGAGATTAATAGGGCAATCATACTCCCTGTGATGGGGCAGCTTCTGAACACCACTCTCAGAAAACACATCCGAAAATTCAGAGAGAAAAGATGGTACAGTCTTAGTAGAAACCTCTGAAACAGATGAGGCAATTCTCTCTGCAAAAGTCACTCCAACCATTTATTTGCGTTGCTTGCCAATCAATGGTGGGGTTATGTTTAGTGAGCCAGGGTAGCCCCAAAACTAGAGGAGTAGGCAACCCGCTTAGGACGAAACATGACACATCCTCAACATGAGTATAACTCACAATCAAACGGATATTGTGAACTATACTTTAACGATTTCTGAGAAAGTGGAGCGGAATCAATAGCAAAAACAGGTATATCCTTTCCCAAAGTGCATACCTGGAAACCATGTGTTATAGCAAATTGATTATCAATGAGATTGACAGCTGCTCCACTATCTACAAAATCTCACAAAAAATGTTCTTGCTCTCTAGCGCCACCCTGGCAGGTAGGAAAAAACGGGAACTACAAGCAAACGGAAAATCTTCAATTTCCACATCAACCTTGCCAATAGTAACAGATGGAACGTTTTTAGAGGATTTATTTCTTTTTGTTTCTTTATTACACTCAAAAAACTGCCTGAATCTCTTAGACAAACATTTGCCAAATGATTTATACCTCTACAACAAAAACAAACTCTCCTCTGAGAGCTGAATCTTCTATTGTCAGAGGCAAGCAAACCTAGCTGCATGGGCTCCTGCTCAGAAGGGATTGAGAGAGACTGAGACCCCTGCGCACTGAATGAGACCACAGCACTGTCCTTGGACTGAGTATGACAAGAAGGACTGATCTCTCCTCTCTCTCTCTCTCTAAGACGCCTGTCAATATGAACGGCCCGAGACATGGCAGACTCAAAAGAGATAGGTCTCTCATGAAAGGCAAATGCATCTTTCAATCCCTCTGAAAGACCATGGCAAAATTGACTTCGGAGTGCAGTATCATTCCAACCAGTATCAGCTGCCCATCTCCGAAATTCTGAACAGTATATCTCTGCGGACTGTTTACCCTGGCATAAAAGACGTAGTCTAGACTCAGCCAGAGCAATACGATCCGGATCATCATATATCTGATCCAGGGCTAAAAAAAATTCATCCACTGAACGGATGGGCCGTGCCCCCACCGGCAGCGAAAGGGCCCAAGACTGAGCGTTATCCCTGAGCAGCGAGATGATGATCCCCACCCTCTGCTCCTCATCACCAGAGGAATGGGGAAGTAGGCGAAAATGGAGAACGTATCCGGGAGCGAGATCTTAGGCTCAGAACAAACTCCATGAATGCAAGCTGAACCGGTCACCTGAAACTGATATACAGTTTTACAGAGATCTGCTACCTCTAATGAAAGACCCTGCATGCGTTCAGTCAAAAGTGAAACCGGATCCATGCTTGAGACAGTTTTGGCGGTTTATAATGTCATGGATGGTGTTACAGAAAACTAGAAGACACAAATGAAGATCCGACTGACTTGATCCAAAACTAAGGAACAATAGGGTAAGCCCTGTAAGAGCCCTAGCTCTCTCCCTTACTGCTGAGCCTATGCAAAAATCCCAATGGTAGAAAATTGCATACCCTCGTTCCTCGACTGTATGACACCTGAACACCCTATAATAGTGAGGGGACACGACCACCGGCTCCCTACACTTAATACAGAGGGAGTCGGGGTCACCTAGGATCAAGCCCACAGGCAAACAGAAATAAAGAAAACAGACTTATCTTGTGGATGCAGCAGTAACAGCTTCTAGCATCAGCACACTCCAGGAAGTTGTATAAACCGCAAAGTGATGCATTATGGGAGGGGATTTAAAGGGATGCAATCAGTGCAACTAGATGACAGCTGAGAGAGGGAAACGAGATGACAAAACAAAAGAACCTCAGGCAGAAGGTTCTGAAGAACATCTGTCAGAGCTTCTCAGATGTTTGGCGGTGACACCAATATTACTTTCTCACCAGCACAAAACTATCAGAAAGCCAATTAAATATATATATTTAAAAAAATTGAAGATAAAAAGGATAAACACGGATTAATACAGGAAAAATAACTGATCCACTGTCTCCTTATAATCAATCAAAAATATATATGCTATTAATATGATATTATACCCCACTCGGCAATCAGACAGATATTGAATATAGTATCATCAGATACAAATCCCTCTTTATTCCAAAAATGTTCCATAAAGTGTGAATGTATTTGGAATGTTCAAAAGGGTTTTTCTTCAATGCGTAGACTTGGTTTATAGTGTTCCAACCAGAGCTTGGTTAACCCCTTAAGGACTCAGGGCGTACCGGTACGTCCTAACTTTAAATCGGGATTCCGGTGCCGCGGGGGTTAATCGGAACGGATGCCGGCTGAAATCATTACACACCACCAATCGCAGTACGAAGATTTGGAGAGGCGGTGCTGGCCCTGGTGCTGAACACTGCTGTCCAGGGTGCTGATTGGTGCAGGGGAGAGAGGCGCGAGATTCAAACTTCCTGCGCTCCTCTCTCCCCTCCTCTTCCTGTCCAGCACCCTCACCATGCAGCATCGTCCAGCACCAGCTCCTGCGTCCCCCTAAAATCGGCATCCATCACCCTCCTGCACCCATCGCCATCCAGGTAGGTTAGGGTCAGTGAGGGAGAGGCACCGTTAGGCAGGGAAAGAAGGGAAAAGTTAGTTAGGAAAAAAAAAAAAAAAAAAAAAAACTTATCTAAATCTTTCTCTCAGACTCCAGACCCCCCCCTGCCACTTGAAAAATCAACGCTGTCTCCCTGCCTACCCCCTCCAGGTACCTATCCCCAGGGGTGAGACCTGTGCACTTACCAGTGGAAACCTGTTTCTGGTCAGGTATAAGGACAAGAGGGATGTCCTTATGCTGTCCACAATCCATGGTAACAGCACCACCACGTCTCTGTGCGAGGTACCGCGGCAACGGTCCTCAAGCCGGATTGTATCGTCAACTACAATCTGTATATGGGAGGAGTTGATCTCTCTGATCAAGTCCTCAAGCCATATAACGCCATGCGCAAAACCCGGGCATGGTACAAAAAAGTTGCGGTCTACTTGGTGCAGGTTGTCATGTACAATTCTTTTGTACTATCCCGAAGCGCTGGCAGCACAGGGACATTCCTCCAATTCTATGAGGCAGTCCTCAAGGCCCTGATCTTTTTGGACCGGGAAAGAGCAGGCCGGAGTACCTCGGGAACTGGAGGCGCCCGGATCGTCCCTGGCCAACACTTTCCAGGTGTGGTCCCCCATACTGGAAAGAAGGGACAAACCCCCAAAAAGTGCAGAGTGTGTCGCAGGAGGGGGATACGGAAGGACACCACCACTCAGTGCGACACGTGCCCCGATCATCCGGGCCTTTGCGTTATCGATTGCTTCAGGGAGTATCACACTTCCATGGAGTACTACATTTTTATAATCCCCAACAGTCCACTAGAGAACATAAAAAACTATGGCTCTCAGACTTTGGAGACACGGAAACTATTATTTTTTCCCCAAAAAATATTAGTTTTAGTGCAGACATCATCAAACTGCGGCCCTCCAGATGTTGTAAAACTATAACTCCCAACATGCCCAGACAACCTACAGCCATCAGCAGGGCATGGTGGGAATTGTAGTTTTACAACATCTGGAGGGCCGCAGTTTTAGGATGCCTGCTTAGTGTCTCTAAAGTCTGAGAGCCATACATATTGGGCATCGTCGCGTGCGTAAAAGTCGACGCTATAAAAATAACTTTATCTCCTGTTAAAAATATAAAATAAAAATGGTGCCAAAACACCCATTTTTGGGCAAAATTTCCATTTGAATCCTTTTTTCCAGTAATAAAGCAAGGGTTAACAGCCAAACAAAGCTAAATATTTATTGCCTCGATTCTGCAGAAACACCCCATATGTGGTCGTAAATGGCTATATAGCCACACGGCAGGGCATAGAACGAAGGGAACTCCATACGGTTTCTGGAAGGCAGATTTTGATGGACATTTTTTTTTTTTTTTTACACCATGTCCCATTAGAAGCCCCCCCTGACGTAGCCTAGACTAGAAACTCCAAGAAAGTGACCCCATCTAAAAAACTACACCCCTCAAGGTATTCAAAAGTTACTTTACGAACTATGTTAACCCTTTAGGTGTTCCACAAAACTAAATAGCGAATGTAGAAACAATTTTAGAATTAAAATTTTTTGTTACATTGCCTCAAAAAAGAGTAATATAGAGCAACTAAAAATCATATTTACCCCTAAAATAGTCCCAAAACAACAACCACCTTATCCCGTAGGTTCCTAGATGGGGTCACTTTTATGGAGTTTCTACTCTAGGGGTGCATCAGGGGGCTTGAAAGGGTACATGGTGTAAATAAACCAGTCCAGCAAAATCTGCCTTCCGAAAACCATATGAAGTTCCCCTTCTTCTATGTCCTGCCGTTTAGCCAAATAGTAGTTTACGACCACATATGGGGTGTTTCTGCGAACTACAGAATCAGGGCAACCCGTTTTGTTTGGCTGTTTACCCCAATTTTTCCAGTAATAAAGTAAGGGTTAAAATGGAAAATGGTTCCAAAAAATAGAAATTTCGAAATTGTTTCTCCATCTGCCATTAACTCTTGTGGAACACCTAAAGGGTTAACAATGTTTGTAAACCCAGTTTTGAATACCTTGAGGGGTGTACTTTCTTAGATGGAGTCACTTTTTTGGAATTTCTATTCAAGGGGTGCAACAGGGGGCTTCAAATGGGACATGGTATAAACAAAACCAGTCCTGCAAAATCTGCCTTCCAAAACCCATATGGTGTTCCCCTCCTTCTATGTGCTTCCGTTCGGCCAAACAGTAGTTTACGACCACATATGGTATTTTTTATGTTAAAAAATTAACCTTTTTGACCCAATTTTAGCAGTGTCATGAAGTACAATATGTGACGAAAAAACTGTCTCAGAACGGCTTGGGTAAGTCAAAGCGTTTTAAAGTTATGAGCACTTAAAGTGACACTGGTCAGATTTGCAAAAAATGGCCAAGTCCTTAAGGTGAAATAGGGCTGAGTCCTTAAGGGGTTAAAGTCCTTCTGGAGAACCTTATCTAACGTAGTCTTGGATAGTCAACAAACTCAACCATCCCATTGATTCTGCAAAACAGTATATAAGTTCGATAAATATTTGTTTTGATTCTCCATCTCCAGATGAATAGTTATTTTCAATTAACCAACTTCGAGTTCCAATGTTTTGATCGAGATGGAATTGGCCACTTTTACGCCAAAGATTATGGCGGCTACGATTGCAGAAATTAATCGCTTTGGTCTTTGATTTGTAGAAAACTGTTCTCTGGTTAGGGTCTTCCTTGCTTGTTCTAGGATATGCGTAATCCGTTCTTGGGAATACCCGATGTGCATCTGATACAAGGCTTGGAGCTCCGGCGGCAGGATCTCGGACACGTTGAGTTGTTTTTCGACAAAGACACGTGGATCCAGGCTGATGTAGATTTTCTGGGATAGAATCCGCTTGTTCGTCAGTATGAACCCCGTGGTGTCCTGTAGCATGATTCCGAATTAACCTGGTATAGCAATCGGCTCTGCTTGGAACTCCTTCCCCAAGATTAGGATGGCGTAGATAATGGCAATAACCTTTAATTGCATCTTGCCAATCCCAATTTCCATCTTTGGCTTTGTAATCTCTTCACCTCTTTTCATCCGATCCCTTCTATCTCTCGAAGTCGTGAACTGGAATGACAAAAACGTAATTGGTTAATGTGCACCCATTTTTCTACAAACTCATCCCCCTTAGGGATTTTTATTTTGTAGACCACTAGTGACAACTCGTCAGTGATGATATATGGTCCTTTCCAGGAAGGTAAGAACTTTCTCTCCTTCACTTGATCCCGAGCGAAGTTATAGAGATAAACCTGATCAGAAATTTGGTATTCCTTCTGAGTAGTTTTCAGGTCGTAGTACGTTTTAGCACTTATTGCGGCTTTCTCTATATTCTTTTGGGCAAAAGCATGCTGAAGGTGCTTGCGTAGATTTTCCACATATTGATGAGATGTAGCATTTATTAAATTGTGGTCTGTTGTCCATTAGAGCAAATATTAGGGTAACACCATCTTCCTGCCTGTGATCATTTTGAAGGGAGAAAGTTTGGTTGCTGCGCTTGAGGTGGCTCTGATGGCCATGAGGACCAAAGGCAACTTGACATCCCAGTCCTTACCGGATTCATTGACAAACATTTTTAGAATGTTCACAATGAACTGGTTGTAGCGCTCCACTCCACCACTAGAGGCTGGCCGATAAGCTATATGTAGCTTTCTTTTTGCCCCCAGTATCTCCCACATCTTTGTCATCACCTCACTAGTGAAATTAATTCCACGATCGGACTCGATGTGTTGGGGAAGACTAAACCTGGAAAATATGTGGTTAATGAGCAGAGATGCACATACGCTTGAACTGCATGTTTTACAAGGTAAACATTCCACCCATTTTCTGAACAAGCAAGTCACAGTTAGCATATATCTGTGGTCTTTTGATGAGGTTGTTACCGGTCCAATTAAGTTAATTTGGATGTCTGACCATGGCATTGACATCCCCTTTATCATCAGCAGTGCCCCATGAGTGGGTGCCTGTGGCTGGAATTGAGGGCAAGTTAGACATCACTGACAATACGTGCAAACGTCTTGCAACATATGTGGCCAGTAAGCGTAGTCCCGTAACAACTCATACGTCAAATTCTCACCTCGGTGGGGCATCACGGGCGTGTTGTAACATCAGCCCTCAGTACGCTGCAGGTACTACCCATTGCGTGATCCCATTCTTCGAGGTCCTAATTAACAATCCATCCTGTAACGAGAATTGGGACTTACCCTTCATCAAAATTCGTAACTCCTCTTTGCCATCACAGTCTTCCGTATTTATGAGACATTTCTGTGGATCCTCAACGTGGTTATAAAAGGTATCACTAACTGGATCCCCCTTTTGGCTCACAATGAGATCCTCACTAGGGAAATCTTAGCTCCATTGTACCACATTGGCTTCAGTTCTCTTTTGGGCCTGACTTCATGTCATTGCATCCACTTGGATAGTTCCCATGAGGTCATCAACGTCCAAGACTTCTTAGTCAATGGCTGCTTGTTTGGCGAGGGAATCTGCTAGATCATTCCCTTCCTTATCCATACCTGGTTACTTTGAATGACCCTTTACCTTTTCCAGTAAATTGTAAGATTGTGGGTAATAACCATCTCGTCGACCTTGCAAAACATCTTACCATGCTTGACTGGCTTGTTGTTGCTTCTCATCATGTCGGATCTTTTCCATCCAGGGAAATACCCCACAAAGCTACAGTCATGTGAAAAAATTAGGACACCCTTTGAAAGCATGTGGTTTTTTGTAACATTTTTAATAAAAGGTTATTTCATCTCCGTTTCAACAATACAGAGAGATTAAAGTAATCCAACTAAACAAAGAAAACTGAAGAAAAGTCTTTTCAAGATCTTCTGTAAATGTCATTCTACAAAAATGCCTATTCTAACTGAGGAAAAAGATAGGACACCCTCACATGTATTCCCTCTTAAATTGGCTCAGATCTCACACAGGTATATCACACCAGGTGCACATAATTAGTAGATCGTTACTCTGCATGTTGAATGAGGCTTGCCCTATTTAAACCTCAGACATTTAGTTTGGTGTGCTCCTGACTGTTGAAGTGAGAGTGAGCACCATGGTGAGAGCAAAAGAGCTGTCAGAGGACTTCAGAAAAAAGATTGTAGCAGCCTATGAGTCTGGGAAGGGATTTAAAAAGATCTCAAAAGATTTTGAAATCAGCCATTCCACTGTCCGGAAGATAGTCTACAAGTGGAGGGCTTTCAAAACAACTGCCAACATGCCCAGGACTGGTCGCCCCAGCAAGTTCACCCCAAGAGCAGACCGCAAGATGCTAAAAGAGGTCTCCAAAAACCCTAAAGTGTCATCTCGAGAACTACAGCAGGCTCTGGCTACTGTTGATGTAGAAGTACATGCCTCTACAATCAGAAAGAGACTGTACAAGTTTAACTTGCATGGGAGGTGTGCAAGGAGGAAACCTTTGCTTTCCAAGAGAAACATCGAGGCCAGACTGACATTTGCCAGAGATAAAGTTGACAAAGACCAGGACTTCTGGAATAATGTTCTTTGGACAGATGAGTCCAAAATTGAATTATTTGGACACAACAGCAGAGGTCATGTTTGGCGTAAACCAAACACAGCATTCCAAGAAAAGAACCTCATACCAATTGTGAAGCATGGAGGTGGAAGTGTCATGGTTTGGGGCTGCTTTGCTGCAGCAGGACCTGGTCAGCTCACCATCATAGAATCCACGATGAATTCTACTGTGTATCAGAAGGTGCTTGAAGAACATGTGAGACCATCAGTTAGAAAATTAAAGCTGAAGCGGAACTGGACCATGCAACATGACAATGACCCAAAACATACTAGTAAATCAACCAAAGATTGGCTGAAAAAGAAGAAATGGAGAGTCCTGGAATGGCCAAGTCAAAGTCCAGATTTGAATCCCATTGAGATGCTGTGGGGTGACTTGAAAAGGGCTGTACGTGCAAGAAACCCCTCAAACATCTCACAGCTGAAAAAGTTCTGCATTGAGGAGTGGGGTAAAATTTCCTCAGACTGATGTCGAAGACTGGTAGATGGCTACAAGAACCGTCTCACTGCAGTTATTTCAGCCAAAGGAGGTAACACTCGCTATTAGGGGCAAGGGTGTCCTATCTTTTTCCTCAGTTAGAATAGGCATTTTTGTAGAATGACATTTACAGAAGATCTTGAAAAGACTTTTCTTCAGTTTTCTTTGTTTAGTCGGATTACTTTAATCTCTCTGTATTGTTGAAACGGAGATGAAATAACCTTTTATTAAAAATGTTACAAAAAACCACATGCTTTCAAAGGGTGTCCTAATTTTTTCACATGACTGTATTTCGAATATAATCAGAATCCGTGATTATGACAAACTCTTTAACTCAATATTCGATTTGTTCAGCCATTTGTACAGCTTTTGTACACAGCGGTAAGTTCTGCGACCTGGCTACTTTTGGGACCGATTTTGTATCCGGCGGACATTTCTGGGAACATATTATTCCACATGATTCCAACACCTGCAACCAGCATACGCTCAGTTCCTATATTTTTATGGAAAGAACAACTGTCTACATACACACATGGTAATGATTTGCAGTACTCCTCTTCGCAAGATTTATATGGGGATGATGATTGTTCCTCCAGGAAATCATTCTCCTGTGACTCACCTTTATGTTCTGCATTGGTACAATCATGGAGTTCAGCTAATCCTTGAGCAACTGGGTTCTTATTATTTTGTTTATACCTGATCTCCAATGGCCATCCCATTAAGGACATCGTCCAGGCGGTTATCCTGCTATTTTACAGATTTCCATCCTTGATCTGATCATTTAGCAAATATTGTAGTGGTTGATGTGCAGTTTCTACAATGATCTTTTCACCTTGAATAACGCTCCTGAAATATTGCAAAGCCCACACTGTTGACTATAATGCTTTTCACAATTATTGAATTTTACCTCAACCAGTGATAAGGATTTGCTGGCATAGATGATGATCTTGTTCAACTTGTCCTTTTTCTGGAAAAGGACTGCACTCATGCTTTTGTCAGTTACACCTATTTCCACAAAGAATGGGTTTCCCCCTTCTGGATAGGCAAGGCATGGAGCCTGGATAAGTTTGGCTTTGAGTTCATTCACAGCTTGCTCATGACACTCACTCCATTTCCATGTTACTCCTTTCTTTAGTAACTGCAAAAGAGACTTTGTAATTTCAGCATAATTATCTATAAACTTGCGTGAGTAGTTCATCATGCCCATGAATGATCTTAACTCCTTGAGATTTGGAGGTGACTTGGTATTGATCACTGCCTCCACCTTCTTTTTCTGTGGATTGATTCCATCAGCAGTGATTTCATGACCTAGGAAATTAACCTTGGCACGACACCATTGAGCCTTTTGAAAAGAAAGTTTCACACCAGCTTTTCTCAGTTGGGTTAGAACATGCCTCAGTTCTGCAACATGTTCCTCAAATGTTGTACTTTTGATTAGGGTGTCATCCACATAGGATAAGGTACTTTGTTCAGTGGCATCAGGTATTGCCTTATGCATGAACACAGCAAATTCATGGCTCGCATTTATGTATCCGAAGGGCAGTCGGGTCCATGCATATTGTTGCTTCCCAAATGTGAAGGCCAGTTTGTACTGATCCCTCTCGTTAACTTTAATCATCCAATATCCTTGTGCACAGTCAAGGGCGTTTGAAAATTTTTGATCCTTGAATTTGTGCCAAACATTTGTCAATATATGGCATGGGCCACCCGGACATGTAAACACGTTTGTTTAATTGTCTTAGGTCCGAGCAGAGACAAAATTAACCATTGGGTTTGAGGACTCCAAGTATAGGATGGTTGAACAAGCTATGTATTGGACGGATAATGCCCCTCCTCTTCAGGTTCTTGACGATTTCCGATAGTGACTCGTAAGTCGCCAGCGGAAGTCAGTATTGTTTGACAAAGACGGGCATTGGGATCTGTCTGGATTGTTGCAACATGTAGGTCAGATTTTCCACAGTCATAAGAATCCTTAGCAAACATGTCCTGGAACTCTGTGTAGAGCTCTTTTAGCTGTTAACGCTCTAACTCATCGGAGCATGCATCAGCTATATAGACTTCTTCTTCCACCTGCTCCTGAAATTCTGAAAATAATTCAGGCTAGCAAGGCAGACATAGCAGAGCTGGAGAGGGTCCAGAGGAGGGCAACTAAAGTAATAACTGGAATGGGGCAACTACAGTACCCTGAAAGATTATCAAAATTAGGGTTTTTCACTTTAGAAAAAAGACGACTGAGAGGAGATCTAATTAATATGTTAATATGTATAAATATATCAGGGGTCAGTACAGAGATCTATCCCATCATCTATTCATTCCCAGGACGGTGACTGTGACGAGGGGACATCCTCTGCGTCTGGAGGAAAGAAGGTCTGTACACAAACATAGAAGAGGATTCTTTACTGTAAGAGCAGTGAGACTATGGAACTCTCTGCCTGAGGAGGTGGTGATGGTGAGTACAATAAAGGAATTCAAGAGGGGCCTGGATGTATTTCTGGAGCGTAATAATATTACAGGCTATAGCTACTAGAGAGAGATCGTTGATCCAGGGATTTATTCTGATTGCCTGATTGGAGTCGGGAAGGAATTTTTATTCCCCTAAAGTGAGGAAAATTGGCTTCTACCTCACAGGGGTTTTTTGCCTTCTTCTGGATCAACTTGCAGGATGACAGGCCGAACTGGATGGACAAATGTCTTTTTTCGGCCTTATGTACTATGTTAACTCGTAAGCTTCTTCAAGCTCACTGGTTAAGTCATTTTAGGTGTAGCGTACCTTATCCTTTCCTTGTTGGCAGGACTCGTACTCCTTCTCATCGATTTCATGGTTGAAAACCAATGATGACTCTTCGATGTGGCATGTACCTTCTTCAGAGCTAAAAGGATAAACATAATGGATATGAAATAACCCCTCAGGTGTTGATGAAAACATACTACCTGTTCTTCTGTTAGGTATTCATCAGAAATAAGTCCAATGACATAATTCTGGAATCCAAAGGTATAGTATTCTGAATCCATAGCTAGACCAATTACGGTGTCCTTTTGTAGGGATATGCTATGGGGAGCGATGTTATGGATTACCATATGTAACGTATCCTGATAGATGTTTATCATAGGATTAGGCTTTACCTTTTGGTCGAGTTGTTGCATCCGGTTGGACAAACAGATCAAAGCATTTGCGTTTTGTCCCTTCTTCACTTGAATATGAAGAAGAAATGTTTTTCATCCTTCAGGGATTTTAACCTTCTCAGCAACCCTGATACTCATGGCATAGGGCATCTGTTGTTTCCATCTTAAGGCTTGCTCTACATCCTGGAATCCCTCTGGGTCTCCTGGTAATCTGGACCATAGACTATTATTGACCAGATCAATCTGCACGGCAAATCGGTGTAGAAGGTTGTTTCCTATATACATCTGATGCCGTGGTTCATTCAACACTACGAAAACGTGTTCTGTGGTCTTACTTTCTATGGAGATAGTGTCGGGTATTTATTTCATATAAGATATGAAATCATAAAAATTATGATTTCATATTTTTATGAAATATGAAAAATTTAATTGGCGGACATATAAACGCCAGTTCTTTTATTGATGAGATCTAAAGTTAATTTGTGCAGCTAATGAAACAGGGTGCAATTAATTATATAAAATATAATTTATTACAAATAAATACAGTAAAAATGGCATACAAATTAATATAAGGACAATATCAAAATTGAAGATAAAAAGGATAAACACGGATTAATACAGGAAGAATAACTGATCCACTGTGTACTTATGACTAATCAAAGATATATATATATATATATATATATATATATATATATATATATATGATATTATACCCCGTTCGGCAATCAGACTATGGAAATATAAGGAGTTTTTCCTCTACTCAGACAATGTTTAATCTCCCATTAGTAATATGCATCTTTGCTAAGAGGACAACTAGCATTAGGGAGGTGTTTAACACTTTATGTTCCCTCAATATGGGGACTCTTGACTATATGCAGAGAGGAATATCTTATTAATACCACAATCAGTAAGTATAAATATACATTACCGGGCCAAGGATGAACAGAGTTTCGAATGTGATCAGTTCTCAAAAACTTTTCCAGTATACAAAAATTAATCCAAGTTTCTTTGTGATAAATCCTTCTTATGGCCAATGTTTCTTTGTAGCAAGATTTTCTTGTGTTGTAGTTTTTTTTTTGTTGACGAAGTCCTTAGTTGCAGAAGTTGAACTTTTTTTTAATTTGAAGTCCTGTCATGTGGTACATTCCTGACATGTGAAGTGATGCTGATAAATGAATCTCCAGTGCTCTCCTGATCTCCAGAAACTGGATCAGATATTCTAATCCTTATCTATGCCCATCCCCTCTTGGATTAGGGATTTCCAATTAGATAAGGTGGGTGTGACGTATGTTAACCATGGGGATGATGTCATTTAATTGGCATTCCTTAGAAACTTCTGCCCATCTACCACTTGATGGCACTATTGTATCATATAACAATTTTAAATATTTTAAGAATTAACACATATATATGGCTTCATTACACCACTTAAACTTTGACCTTTTCCATCTTAAATCAATTAGGAGGGACTCTTTCTTTGACACTTTAGAATCACTTTCTCAGACATCACGGATCCAGCTTGACAGTTAACATACTATCTTATTTATGGTCAGATAAGAGAACCATAATCTTTTCACTTTTCCCCTGGTTTGTCTCAGCTATTGAGTAATGATGTTTGAAATAACATCAGCTCCTCTGAATAGACCCTATTTAGGAAAATTCAACTTAAACGCTCTCTATATTCCCTAGAATATATCCTCTCAGTGAGATACATACAGTATAAAGATACATTAACAATATTTGGTTATAATACATCAATATTGCATAGTATATATGAATCATTAACAAGTTCAAACGCTAAATAAATGCACACAGGAATATATATATATATATATATATATATATATATATATATATATATATATATGAATAGATATCTATTCCACACCAGATGTGTTTTATGAACATCTCTTATCAGATCATGGTTTAGCCATGAAACACCCATTGTTCCTCAGACAGACATGTTTAGAGAAACCAGTATAGATAAATCCATGTCGCTAAACAATAATAAAAAGTATAATCTTCTCTATATTTTCACTTTTAACACATTGAACTTGCCATGAACCCATCTGGGTTTTTTTTCAGGTTCATGCTGATCACATGCTGTTAAAAGCAATGATCATCCATATTGAATATAGTATCATCAGATACATTGTACACTTATGAAAATGCACAACAATAGACAAAAGACATCTTGCAACCACATTATGACACTGGGAATCTCCATCCAGATCATGAACCCATTGTTCCTATGGAGAGAAACTTTTAATCATTTTAGGATTGGTTTTAAAGGGGTTGTCCGGGTTCAGAGCTGAACCCGGACATACCCTTATTTTCACCCCGGCAGCCCTCCTGAGCCTGGCATCGGAGCATCTCATGCTCCGATGCGCTCCAGTGCCCTGCGCTAGATCGCACAGGGCACAGGCTCTTGTGTTTTCAATAACACACTGCCGGGCGGTAACTTCCGCCCAGCGGTGTGTTCGGTGACGTCACCGGCTCTGAGGGGCGGGCTTTAGCTCTGCCCTAGCCATTTTACTGGCTAGGGCAGAGCCAAATCCCGCCCATCAGTGCCGGTGACGTCACCGGGCTGCCTGTCAGCCCCATAGAGAGCCCCGGTATGTCACCGGAACTCAGAAAAATGCCTTTGCCCTGCACGATTTAGCGCAGGTCAAAGGAGAGCATCGGAGCATGAACTGCTCCGATGCTCATGTCAGGGGGGCTGCCTGGGTGAAAATGGAGGGCTGTCCAGGTTCAGCTCTGAACCTGGACAACCCCTTTAAGAGTCCTAAGCTTATGTAGCTGGCTTCGGATTTCAGATCCATCTTGGCATATTTCACCCGGGCTATATTGTTCACCTGTATGGGAATCAATCAATTGTCATTGACCTTTTCAATCAGTACCATGGATTGAGTATGTTTGGTCAGGCCCGCAAATTTGTGATTTCCTCCTTCAAGAGAAATAGTGAATACATCATCATCAAAGGTTACCTTTTCGATTCTGTCCCTCTGGATGGTAATTATGTGAGCTGCACCGTTGACTGCTTCCTCTGGCTTAGCGTTTGACTGTTCCTAAAATGAACTTCAATAGAATTAGACTTCTCTTCAATTACATGACAACTACAGGTCCTTCTAAAAAATGTTGCATATTGTGATAAAGTTCATTATTTTCTGTAATGTACTGATAAACATTAGACTTTCATATATTTTAGATTCATTACACACCAACTGAAGTAGTTCAAGCCTTTTATTGTTTTAATATTGATGATTTTGGCATACAGCTCATGAAAACCCAAAATTCCTCTCTCAAAAAATTAGCATATCATGAAAAGGTTCTCTAAACGAACTATTAACCTAATCATCTGAATCAACTAATAACTCTAAACACCTAGATTCCTGAGGCTTTTAAAAACTCCCAGCCTGGTTCATTACTCAAAACCGCAATCATGGGCAAGACTGCCGACCTGACTGCTGTCCAGAAGGCCATCATTGACACCCTTAAGCAAGAGGGTAAGACACAGAAAGAAATTACTGAACGAATAGGCTGTTCCTAGAGTGCTGTATCAAGGCACCTCAGTGGGAAGTCAGTGGGAAGGAAAAAGTGTGGCAGAAAACGCTGCACAACGAGAAGAGGTGACCGGACCCTGAGGAAGATTGTGGAGAAGGACCGATTCCAGACCTTGGGGGACCTGCGGAAGCAGTGGACTGAGTCTGGAGTAGAAACATCCAGAGCCACTGTGTACAGGCGTGTGCAGGAAATGGGCTACAGGTGCTGCATTCCCCAGGTCAAGCCACTTTTGAACCAGAAACAGCAGCAGAAGAGCCTGACCTGGGCTACAGAGAAGCAGCACTGGACTGTTGCTCAGTGGTCCAAAGTACTTTTTTCGGTTGAAAGCAAATTTTGCATGTCATTCGGAAATCTAGGTGCCAGAGTCTGGAGGAAGACTGGGCAGAGGGAAATGCCAAAATGCCTGAAGTCCAGTGTCAAGTACCCACAGTCAGTGATGGTCTGGGGTGCCATGTCAGCTGCTGGTGTTGTCCACTGTGTTTTATCAAGGGCAGGGTCAATGCAGCTAGCTATCATGAGATTTTGGAGCACTTCATGCTTCTATCTGCTGAAAAGCTTTATGGAGATGAAGATTTCATTTTTCAGCACGACCTGGCACCTGCTCACAGTGCCAAAACCACTGGTAAATGGTTTACTCAATTGGCCTGCCAACTCTCCTGACCTGAACCCCATAGAGAATCTGTGGGATATTGGGAAGAGAAAGTTGAGAGACGCAAGACCCAACACTCTGGATGAGCTTAAGGCCGCTATCGAAGCATCCTGGGCCTCAGTAGTGCCACAGGCTGATTGCCTCCATGCCACGCCGCATTGAAGCAGTCATTTCTGCAAAAGGATTCCAGACCAAGTATTGAGTGCATAACTGAACATAATTATTTGAAGGTTGACTTTTTTTGTATTAAAACCACTTTTCTTTTATTGGTCGGATGAAATATGCTAATTTTTTGAGATAGGAAATTTGGGTTTACATGAGCTGTATGCCAAAATCATCAATATTAAAACAATAAAAGGCTTGAACTACTTCAGTTGGTGTGTAATGAATCTAAAATATATGAAAGTCTAATGTTTATCAGTACATTACAGGAAATAATAAACTTTATCACAATATGCTAATTTTTTTAGAAGGACCTGTATATTGGGTTTGTGCATTGCAAGAGAATTCATAGTCAATTGTTGCCTTCACCTGAGTCCAAACTGCTTCATTAATGAAGTCTATTATGGTACTCAACCTTTTCATAAGGTCAATTCCTATGATCAACTGATCATATGGAAGATCCACAATCAATGTGGGGTGTCTAATTGTCTTCTTGCCAATTTTAAATGTCAACCATGATGTACTTTTTACCTGCAAAGCGTCTCGACCTACACTTATCAGAGAGCCATCGAACGATTTCAATCGTGGCCTTTTTGCTGTTAAATGCAGAACCTTTTGGAGATAACTATATGATAAGATAGTGGCCTGTGATCCCGTATCAATTAAACCCCTATTGGCCCAATATGTTCATCTTGAATATAAGAATCCACAAAATATCGGCCTTCAACCTGAAATAAATCACACAAGAAATTTGAATGTTTTCTCATATGATTCCTCTAGAGGGTTTGACCTCTCTGCAGCATCGCGACCTCTGGTGAATCCTAGACATTCCTGTTACACAGAGCAGGAGTAATAGCCCCCACCTTTGGGGAAAAGTGGACTATGTCACGGTTTATAGACAGCTCACAGAGTGATGCTGAGAGGCTTGGATCACACATCGGGGAAGATACATCATTGCAGGGATCGACATGATCGGACTGTAAAATAGATAACATATTAGACACCTCCTTCCTGGCCTCAAATTTAGGGTCAGGAACGCTGCAAGACAAAATAGGATTAAAAATCACATTAGATTCTTCATCAACCCCTTTGATAACCTTGCACTGGCCTTGGCTCTGACCCTGCCCTATCTGCTTTATGGGGCTGAGCTGGGACCTGCAGTTGACCCTACAAAAGGTTCAGGTTGTCTTCCTAGGGACCCCTGGGACAACGTACCTACGATGTCAAACAGTTTGGCCACCTGTTCTGCCAACTGATCATATTGACTGTTTGATTTGCGCTCAGTTTGGTCTTGTGGTGTGCCCTGGTTATTGGAGGGTGATCTATCCCTTAGTGAATTTGAGGGTTCAGACCTACCTCCCCTCTGTTGTCTGGGCCTGTTATTCCAGTGCCTGTATCGCTGGGGACTCCTATTGTAATAGGGATGGTAGTTGGATCTCCCAGCACCAGAATTATTCCCCTCTGACCTATTTGGATTTTGGGGTTGTGACTGCTTGATTTCTACCTGTTGCCGCTGGGTTTGTTGGACAGGTCCTGTAGACAGAGGGTACTTACGTGGCTGTGATTCAAATCCCAAGCTAGGGTTTCTCTTAGCTTCAGCTACATTTTGTTCTGGGGAATTTTTGGATCTCTTCTCACCTGTAGCATTACATTCACTGATATTATACAGTGATGTGGCAGCAGTCACCAACCAATCTATTGGAGTTTTATAATCAATGTCTCTAGCTAGGCTAAGTTTGATTTGGGTTGGCATTGCATCATAGAACAACTGCTCAGATTCCCAGTTTGGGGACCTATATGCTAACCCATAGGCATTTTTAAGGACAGAAAGGAATTCACGGGGGCTTTGATTGGGCCTACATGTGAGCTTATAAATGTCACATTTTGCAGCAGTAATGGATCGGTAAGGTCCGAATTCCATTTTAATTTCATGCAAAACATCTTGCCAATTTTGAATTCCTCTATCACTAAAGGAAATAAAATAGTGACGGTACTTATCTTCAAATGCCCAGGGTAGAAATCTGATCCTGTCAGCATCAGAGTATAACTTTATAACTTTAAAGAATCCATAGTGGATTCATACAATTCTAAATGGTTTGCAATCTGAAAAGAACCCTTTTTGGAGAATTTGGGCACCGTGGTATTTAGAAATTTAATAATGCTTGATGCACTCTGATCTTTTTCTGAATACTGGGGATTTATCTTCCTAGAGACCACTTCAGCATATGTTGGTCGCCTAGGACCTTGGTCCCCCTTGTGGATAAACTCCTGCTTACTCGGCAGTGAAAAGTTACATACTTTTCCACATCACTGTCATAATCATACACACTCTGACCATTCCCATGAGGCACATGTGGCACAGGCGACTTAACCCTTACATTTCTCTCCAGGGTAATATGTGGAGAGACACTTCTATGGGCTTTCGCCTTGCGGAAGTCTATTAGGTTGTATCTGTAAAGAATAAATCAAGGCAACTGGACGTACTGTAGATCTCTTGAAAACGCTTCACTCTTTCTTCCAACAAACTTTCTCAATTCTGAGTGATTGTACAAAAATTCTGGGAATAAACATGTAACTGAATCCACATCTGGTAATTATACCCAGCATTGGGTCAAAGGTGTTGATTCCATTGTCCTAATTGGAGTCAGTAGGTGATAAAGACTTCCCAGAAAAAGGAGTCAAGACAGCATTATACGTGGCAGACAATAGATGTCTAACCCCCCCCCCCCCCACCTCTATTCAAGCTTGGCTTCTCCATTTTTACGTAGATGGCCTCCTTCACGCCTCGTTTGTACCAATCGGCCTCCTTATCCAAAACACGTACTTGACTGTCTTCAAAGGTGTGACCTGTTCCTTTTAGATGTAAGTACACGGCTGAATCTTGACCAGAGGTTTTGGCTCTTCTATGCTGAGCCATACGCTGATGTAGTTGTTGTTTTGTTTCGCCGATATACAGTTCTGAGCATTCGACATTGCACTGGACTGCGTACACAATGTTGTCCATCTTGTGTTTAGGCATTGGGTCTTTGGGGTGAACCAGTTGTTGCCTCAGTGTGTTGCTGGGTTTAAAGCAAACCGGAATGTGATCTTTATTAAAAATCCTTTTGAGTTTTTCAGACACCCCAGCTACATATGGGATAACCATATTCTTGCGTCTGTCATGCTTCTCGCCCTCACTGGTAGTCTTGGTGGTCTTTCTTCTCCTTCCTTCTGTTTTGACAAAGGCCCAAACTGGATACCCACAAGTTTTAAGTGCCCCTCTGAGGTGTTTGAGTTCTTTTGCCTTGGCCTCTGTGCTGGTGGGGATTTTCTCTGCCCGGTGGTGTAGAGTCTGGATGACTCCTAGTTTGTGGTCTAGAGGATGGTGGGAATTTGTCTGCCACGTATAATGCTGTCTTGACACCTTTTTCTGGGAACTCTTTATCACCTACTGACTCGGATTAGGATAATGGAATCAACACCTTTGACCCAATGCTGGGTATAATTACCAGATGTGGATTCAGTTACATATTTATTCCCAGAATTTTTGTACAATCACTCAGAATTGAGAAAGCTCGTTGGAAGAACGAGTGAAACGTTTTCAAGAGATCTACAGTACGTCCAGTTGCCTTGATTTATTCTTTACAGATATATACCATGACCTGGATAAATGAGAACCTTCACAGATCTATTAGGTTGGTTATCTTATGGCATGCCCGACCTAATTGGGTCCATGCCTCCATTTCAATCATGCCATCACCTTCGGGTGGCTCAGAGTCTGGGATGGACTCTGCTTTAAGAGCATGTAATGACATGTCTGGATGTTGGGGCGTAAGAACTGGAGGGTTAGGAAATCCCTCAATATCATCTGGATCTCTTTCAATATTGACAACAGCATGTTTTGATTTGCATGTCTATTGAATTTTGGAATAACGGAGGTGCAGTTCCTCTAAGTCCCTTTTTTGCCTTTTGATATGCATCATGGCTATGACCAAGGTTGTACTCTAAGTCTTTGATCTTAGATTCTGCAGATTTTAGTTCTGATTCCATCTTGGATACATAAGTTTTTGTACCCGCTATAGACTTATGCCTATCTTGAGAAAGATAATTGACCTCCAACAATGCATACAAAACAGTTGGCAATGCGTATAAAAGGTATTCGTCTTTCTTGGTATTATCTTGTGCCATATCCATATATGTCAGGTGACTTTCAACCAGGCCATATGGCTTCCATATATCCCCACGTTCTTCTAGGGCTCTTGACTGCAGCTCATTAGTCCATTCATCTATATTTTTATCTAACTTTAAACGGGAATAAACATATTTGATAACCTTAGAGATTATCTTCTCCGGGTTAGGTGGACTACCTTCTGTAGCCTGATCATTACCCGGGTCACTGCCTGTTGTACTAATTATTATTATTTTATTTTGTAATACACACAGATGTTAACAACAATCTGGCTAGCCCAAAAATATGTGACTCTTCACTATTTGCACAAAACAATCAAAGAATTCTCTAATCTCAGCAGTGCCTCCACTTGTCGAATTATCTTCTATATAAAATTTATCTTCATATAAAAGAGAGGATCCTAGAAAAATTAAATATAAAATGATCGGATCCTCTAGGCTGACATATCACCTGTAAGTTCTTTGATAAGGAATCTGTAACGGGGTGCCTGAAGGCGCACTCGGTCTCCCATCAGCCGCAGACCTGCTGCTTAGCTTCGGGAGTGAGGATCTGTGTTTGACCTCGTTCCCAGGGAGGCTTTGCTAGCTGGGAGACTCCCTGCTCCTAGGTCTGCCTTGAGCGCCGAGCTGATGACTCTGTGCTCGACTGACCCTCACTCCCCACTATAAATACAGGCAGCCTGCTGGCCACAGGTTGCCTGTTAATTTAGGTTCCTGGCGTTTGTTGGATACCTGTATACTTACCTGATCCTGTTTCCTGACGATCCTTTGCCTGCTCCTCCTGTGCTGTGCACTCCTCCTGGTATTTTGATCTCGGCTTCCACCTGACTATTCTTTGCGGACTCCTTTGGTACTTCTCGACTCTCCTGGTATTTATGACCCCGGCTTCTCCTGACCATTCTTTGCTTATCCCTCTGTACTGCGTTGTCCTCTTGGTTTTGACCCGGTCCGTTCACTATCTGTTATTTGTCTTTCCTGTCCTTCCCACACGTATCCTAAGTTAGGGACTGCCGTCCAGTTGTCCCCAGTCATCAGGACTCGTGAGGCAAGTAGGCAGGGCCATGGGTGAGGATACGTACTTTAAGTGTCCTTTTCGTTCTGCTTACATACTGATTATTGCACGGGCATTGTATAATGTATATCACACTACTAGTATTACAGGTAAAAAATTATTTTATGGTATGTTGATGGGTGTTAGTTGTGGATTTGATCATAGTGGTTTTTCTAGGAAAAGATGTGGATTTGCATCCCAATCATTTTCCACATCTATGAAAACCCGTGAGACTTACCCATTTCTGAATAGATGGTTGTGATTTAATTTGTCTAGTGATAGTCGGAGCTACCTTCAATCCTAGGTTAGGTGCTTTTGTGAATGCTATATATGGAAATTGTGGTAATAGGTGGCCTATTGTCTCTTGTCTTTGATTATAAAGTACCAGTGCTGATTAATTATATGTTTCACTTTTTTATATTGTTTATTAAAGGGTAATATTATCCTCATCTCATCTTTGCAGACCTTGGTTTTTCAACATCTCTCAAGTGCAACTCTTTAAGTGCACAGACTGAATTATACCAGAATTGGACCAGAAGGGGGCCACAGGTAACTACAGACATAGTCAATGCAAACAATGTTTAAATTTTTCCTCTTACTCCTCCTACTTTTCCACAACCTCCTGAAATACCCCCACATCCATTCACCCAGCAAGGAACTATTCATCTCTTCCTCCATCTTACCTTCTCATCTCATCGCTCTCACAAACCTGTTTGCAAACATAAAACACTTCCTTCCCAAACACACACACACACACACCTCATGCCCTCTCCTATTCTCATCTATTAACACTTTCTCTGCTTCTCCTTACTGCTGGTGATATCTCTCCAAATCCAGGACCCACTCAGCAAATCCCCACTATCACTTCCATCTCCATCTACAAATTTCTGCAACCCCTTAAACCTAACTACCATTCCTCTGACCCCTGCCCCTTTGGTTCCTCTTGCAGGAGCATTATAGAACGTACGCTCTGTCTGTAACAAACTGTCATACATTCATGAACTGTTTATCTCTCAAAACCTTTCCTTTCTGGGTCTCACAGAAACATGTCTGACACCCTCAGACACCTCCTCCCCTGCTGCACTCTCTTATAGTGGATTTCAATTCACTCACACCCCCCGCCCCGGCTGCAAACATGGTGGAGGAGTTGGTATTCCTATCAGACACCTGCTCCTACAGCCCAACTCCACTGCCACCCTCCATTACGCTCACCTCATTTGAAGTACACTCTGTTCGCATCTACTCTCCCTCCAACCTCCAAGTAGCCGTCATTTACCGCCCTCCAGGCCCAGCCACCATCTTTCTTGACCACTTTAACACCTGGCTACTACACTTTCTTTCTGCCAACATCCCCACTATTATCATGGGTGACTTCAACATCCCTATTAACACCTGCCACTTGGCAACCTCTAAACTCCTGTCGCTCTCTTCCTCTTTCGGCCTATCACAGTGGTCTTCAGCTCCCACCCACAGAGATGGTCACACTCTGGATCTGATCTTCACCCGCTTTTGCTCCCTATCTAACCTTTCTAACTCACCTCTCCCCCTATCCGACCACAACCTACTCACCTTCTCTTCACTGGTCTCTTCTGTAGCCCCCCCGGTCCACACACCAGCACACCCCCGCAGGAACCTTAAACATCTCGACTTTCGCTTGCTTTCTGACTCTCTTCTCCCACTCTCTACCATCTGTTGCCTCCAAGACCCAGAAGCTGCTACCACCCTATATAACACCACAATAAGTACAGCTCTGGACACTGTTGCCCCCCTCACACACAACAAAATCCGGAAAATCAACAGACAACCCTGGCACACCAACCTGACCAAGAAACTCAGACAAGCTTCCAGGGCTGCTGAGCGGCGATGGAAAAAATCCCCTTCTAAAGATCATTTCACTGCATACAAGCAATCCCTTCTCATATTCAAATCCTCACTCACTGATGCAAAACAGGCCTACTTCTCATCTCTCATATCTTCCCTGTCACACAGCCCTAAACAACTTTTTAGCACTTTTAACTCCCTTCTCCGCCCCCCAGCGCCCCATCCTCTCCTCTCTTCTCAGCTGAGGACTTTGCCAAATATTTCAAACAAAAGATAGTCCACATCAGAGAAAGCTTTACTACACAGTCCCCACAGACCCTCTACACAACTGCTCGGTCCTCTCCCCCCAAAACCCGCTTCTCCACCATTACAGAAGAAAAACTCTCCTCTCTACTCTCCAGATCACATCTCACCACCTGTGCACTTGACCCAATCCCATCCCACCTCATCACTAACCTCACCGCAGTGTTTATCCCAGCCCTAACTCATCTTTTCAATCCATCACTAAACTCTGGTGTCTTCCCCTCTGCTTTTAAACACGCTACCTTTACACCCATCCTCAAAAAGCCTTCACTTGACCCATCTTCCTTGTCCAGTTATCGCCCCATATCACTTCTTCCGTATGCCTCAAAGCTACTTGAACAACATGTCCATTCAGAACTGTCCTCCCACCTCTCCTCCTGCTCCCTCTTTGACCGCCTACAATCTGGCTTCCGAACCCACCACTCAACTGAGACTGCCCTTACCAAAGTCACCAATGACCTACTGACAGCCAAAACCAAGAAGCAATACTCTGTCCTCCTTCTCCTTGACCTGTCCTCTGCCTTCGAAACTGTTGACCACCGCACCACCTCCTCGTCTCAGTCCCTCTCGGTTGTTGTCCCGCAAGGCTCTGTCCTAGGACCCCTGCTCTTCTCAATCTACACTTTTGGCCTGGGACAGCTCATAGAGTCCCATGGCTTTCAGTATCACTCCTACGCTGACGACACACAAATCTACCTCTCTGGTCCAGACATCACCACCTTACTATCAAGAATCCCACAATGTCTATCTTCTATATCATCCTTCTTCGCCTCTCGCTTTCTTAAACTTAACATGGATAAGACAGAATTCATAATTTTTCCCCCATCCTGTTCATCCCCCCCAACAGACCTATCTATCACGATCAATGGCTGCACATTATCCCCAGTCAACAAAGCCCGCTGCCTTGGAGTGACCTTAGATTCTGCCCTTTCCTTCCGACCGCACATCCAAGCCCTTTCCACCACCTGCCGCCTACAACTCAAAAACATGTCCCGCATCCATGCTTTCCTTAACTTTGAATCTGCGAAAATGCTCGTATGTGCCCTCATTATCTCCCGCCTAGACTACTGCAACATTCTCCTCTGTGGCCTTCCAGCTAGCACTCTCGCACCCCTCCAATCTATCCTCAACTCTGCTGCCCGACTAATCCACCTCTCACCTTATTACTCCTCTGCCTCTCCCCTCTGCCAATCCCTTCACTGGCTCCCCATTGCCCAACGAATCCACTTCAAAGTACTAACAAACACATACAAGGCCGTCCATAACCTGTCCCCTCCCTACATCTCTGAGCTACTTTCCTGATACACCCCCACACGCACTCTCCGATCCTCACAAGACCTCCTTCTCTCCTCTCCTCTTATCGCCTCTTCCCACAATCGACTCCAAGATTTCTCCCGTGCATCCCCCATACTCTGGAACTCCCTACCCCAACATATCAGACTCTCACCTACAGTGGAATCCTTCAAAAGAAACCTGAAAACCCACCTCTTCAGACAAACCTACAACCAGTGACCCTGCTGCCTCTATACCGCCATGACCAACTTAACCCGCACCTACTGTGTCCTTCTCCCATACCATGTAGATTGTAAGCCCTCACGGGCAGGGCCCTCTCTCCTTCTGTACCAGTTTGTAACTCATCATATTTATGATTAGTGCAATTGTCTGTGTTATGTATGTGCACCCCTCATCATATGTACAGCGCTATGGAATGAATGGCGCTTTAATAATAAATAATAATAATAATCTTCATTATCAACATGGGGTGTGTTCATTTTGGTGTCAAAGAATGAGGCGCGATCTAATTGGCGAACTGTAGTAAGCGCCGTCTCTAATACTTCCAATGGATATTGTTTTATAAGGAATTGATCTTTTAGTTTTATGGCTTCTTCTATAACTGTTTCTGCTTCAGAGCAGTTCCTTTTAATTCGTCTGAATTGTCCTGATGGTATGTTTATTAACCATTGGGGTAAATGGCAACTGTTGTAAAGTATGTAACTATTTTTAGACGTTGGTTTGTGGAAAGTATTACATACTAGTCTATTGTCATTAACCTAAATTTGTAAGTCCAAAAATTCTACTGTCGTGCGGCTAAATGAAGCTGAAAACTGCAGATTGTATGTGTTTTGGTTAATCTCTTTTAGAAACCTCTCCAAAGATTCCTGATCACTTCTCCATACAAACAGAACATCGTCAATGTAATGTTTCCAGAGCACCAGGTCTGCCCCCAGTCTTGGGGCAATGATCTTTTGTTCCCAATCTGCCATAAATTGGCGTAACTGGGGGCAAACCTGGTGCCCATGGCTGTGCCGCATGTCTGTTGATAAATTTCAGAATCAAAAGCAAAGTAATTGTGATTCAGTATGTATTGTACGGTTTCCTGTAAAAATTCTATTTGTTCTCTAGGGAGTTCACTTTCCTGTTGTAGTTGTCTGCCTATAGCTATAGCTTCCAAACCCTGTTTATGATCTATTATTGTGTATAGTGATTGCACATCTAGTGTGCCGATGATCCATTGTGGATCATATTTTAGCTGTTCTATAAATCTTATTACCTGTGTGGTGTCTTTTATATACAATGCCATTTTTTTAACTGTAGGTTGGAGTAATTTGTCTATATAGTATGATAGGTTTGTGGTAACTGATCATATCCCAGAAATTATTGGTCGCCCTGGTGGGTCTATTGGATTTTTATGTATCTTAGGGACACAGTAAAACATAGGCAGTCTACATTGGGTGTTAAGTATATAATGTGACTCTTGTTCAGACAGAATACCTTGTTTGCGTCCTTTTTCACATATATCGGACAATTTATTATGATATTCCTGTGTTGGATCAGTCTTCAATCTTATGTAAGTTTTTTCGTCTGTGAGTCTTCTGGCTGTGCTATACTTATCTGTTGTGATTTCTTCAGTTTGTTTCCCCTCCGTAATTTTTTCCTCCGTATCCCTGTGTTTTGTATTGGTGTCTGTTGATATTGGGTCTCCCCATACCGTGTCTCTCGTGGTTGTTGTGTCTGGTGTTGATAATACGTTTTGTAATTCTGTTCTTGGTTGTAATTCCTGTGTCTCAGATTGTAGTGGTGAATTGGGGATTCTTGTGTCTGTATTTGTGGTGTTTTTGCCGTGGTCGTGATTTTTGGGGGGTTTATTGCCGTGGTTGTGCTTTGTGATGGGGCGGGGTTTGATCTAAAAAATGATTCTCTGTGAATAATTAATATCTATTTTGTGTGATTATCCCAATTTGTTCTCTATTATTAGTGCTCAATTCCTGTGTTTCTATAGTGTTTTGTGGTCTTAATCTTTCACCATTATTTTCTTTTGTGTACTCCTTTGTAGTATTATGAATTTTCTTTTTTTTTCTTCGTAATAATCTCATATTCCAATTTATCCTAGTTCTTACATATTCTCTCCTGCCACATTTTATTTTCATCATTATCAGAGAGATTTTCTACTGGTCCTTTCATCTGTTCTATTTGTGTGGTTAAATCCTCCAGAATTTGAGGATCATCTCCATTAATACAATGGATTGTGATTGCAGGAATGTCTCCCATTCCTTCTCAAACTCTGTATTCAGTAAATCCTGTGCTGGTGATTTAGTCAATAACAATCCCTTCGGTATCTTATCCTGTTGAATATATTGACATAGTGCTTTTATTTCCCAACGTTGTTTTAATTGTTTATGTAACAAAGATTCTAATTCCTTGAATGTCTCTGACTTTGATCTTCCTGTTAGTTGATGCTCATATATTTGGTTATTACCCTCAAACATAAATGATTCCACTTTAAGGCATTTATTCTCCATGTGGTTCCAAATTCCATCTCTGCCCAATAGGGAGCTCAAACTCAGTGGGTGAGAAGATAATTTATAAAATAATCAGAAAGAGATGGCTCACCTGTTGTACAGTAAATGGAAGGGTGCTCCCACTATGTGCCTTGTTCTTTGCTGGCTCTCCCTATAGGTGAGTTCTACTTGGGATCTTCGGTGAATATAAAAGTCAATGGTATGCCGATTTTTCGGACATCAGCCGAGAAATTGCAGTTATTTCAATCGCAAATTTTCAGAACAACCAATTTTAAAACCAACAGTTGAGAGTTACGATTATTTCAATCGAAGATTTTATCAAGTCTCTCTGACTTACTCAGGGTTGTGTTGCTCAAGCTCGGCCTCGGCGTCCCACGTGTTTCTGGTGTCACCGATCCCCTTGTCAGATTATTTTGCTGCTATAGGGAGAGCCAGCAAAGAACAAGGCACGAATAAAGTTTTTAACTTCGCAACACGTGGGACGCCACAGTGTATGCAAAGAAGCAGGCAGACTCCTACAAAATAGTGAGTACAACTATGACTATATAGAAACTACGAACGGAAGTCATTTGTTATCCTTTTCTGTGTGCGATTTTTTTTCCCCCCCCAAATATCGCAAGATCTTTTAAACATCGCAAGACTTATCAAGATCAATACGATTTCTTTATCGATTTCTTATATCAACAATTTGTTTTGCATCCAATTCTCATACTTTCTTTCAGCCTGAACAAAATGCAAATTTAATGAACTGTTTACTATTTGGTGACATTTACATATTTATATATTAATTTGCATAGTTTACATCCATATCATCATTGGTTATTTATGTTTTATGTATTTTAACTGTTTTAATAATATTGCTATATAGTTTTAAATAAGCAATAAATTCCCTTACCTATATACTTCTCTCCACATGTGGTTCTTCATGTAGGTGTGCCCCTCTTCTATATTTTTATTTCTTTATTCTTATGATTACCTTATCATTCATGTACTCAGCCTTGATCTGCGATCGAGGCCTGATGTTGTATCATCTTTTTTTCTGGTCTTATTAATAAAAAAAATTGAACAACAAAAATATATATGATATTAATATGATATTATACCCCACTCGGCAATCAGACTATGGAAGTATAATTTCCCAAGGTTTTTTCCTCTACTCAGATAATGTCTAATCTCTCATTAGCAATATGCATCTTTGCTAAGAGGACAACTAGCATCAGGGAGGTGTTTAACACTATATGTTCCCACAGTATGGGAACTCTTGACTATATGCTGAGAGGAATATCTTATTAATACCACGATCAGTAAGCACAATACAGGTCCTTCTAAAAAAAATTGCATATTGTTATAAAGTTCATTATTTTCTGTAATGTACTGATAAACATTTGACTTTCATATATTTTAGATTCATTACACACCAACTGAAGTAGTTCAAGCCTTTTATTGTTTTAATATTGATGATTTTGGCATACAGCTCATGAAAACCCAAATTTCCTATCTAAAAATATTAGCATATTTCATTCGACCAATAAAAGAAAAGTGTTTTTAATACAAAAAAAGTCAACCTTCAAATAATTATGTTCAGTTATGCACTCAATACTTGGTCGGGAATCCTTTTGCAGAAATGACTGCTTCAATGCGGCGTGGCATGGAGGCAATCAGCCTGTGGCACTGCTGAGGTGTTATGGAGGCCCAGGATGCTTCGATAGCGGCCTTAAGCTCATCCAGAGTGTTGGGTCTTGCGTCTCTCAACTTTCTCTTCCCAATATCCCACAGATTCTCTATGGGGTTCAGGTCAGGAGAGTTGGCAGGCCAATTGAGCACAGTAATACCATGGTCAGTAAACCATTTACCAGTGGGTTTGGCACTGTGAGCAGGTGGCAGGTCGTGCAGAAAAATGAAATCTTCATCTCCATAAAGCTTTTCAGCAGATGGAAGCATGAAGTTCTCCAAAATCTCCTGTTAGCTAGCTGCATTGACCCTGCCCTTGATAAAACACAGTGGACCAACACCAGCAGCTGACATGGCACCCCAGACCAGGGGTGGCCAACCTTACAGACACAAAGAGCCCAAAAAAAAATCTTATGACTGCCAAGAGCCACAAGCTATCCGTTTACACAAATATGCGTGCACACGACAGTATTACTGCAATTGAGTTATCAAACATTTAAAAGTGCATTTAAACCACCTTTCCTACCTGTAGTGTAGACCGCTTTAGTGAGACTTCTGGCAATCTTTGTTTTTCACAATGTGTTTCAAGATTTCTCAGATGACACCCTCATGCTCAGATGACCGCCCATGCTCAGATGACCGCCTTATGCTCAGATGACCGCCTTATGCTCAGATGACACCCCATGCTCAGATGACCGCCCATGCTCAGATGACCGCCTTATGCTCAGATGACCGCCCATGCTCAGATGACCGCCTTATTATCAGATGACGCCCCATGCTCAGATGACTGCCTTATTATCAGATGACGGCCCATGCTCAGATGACCGCCTTATTATCAGATGGCACCCCATGCTCAGATGACCCCCCCATGCTCAGATGACCCCCCATGCTCAGATGACCGCCTTATTATCAGATGGCACCCCATGCTCAGATGACCCCCCATGCTCAGATGACCGCCTTATTATCAGATGGCACCCCATGCTCAGATGACGCCCCATGCTCAGATGGCCGCCCCATGCTCAGATGCTCAGGGGTGATTTGACATAGGGGAGATGTGAGCATGGGGTGTCTGATATTTAGTGTCTTATGTGAGCACTGGAGAGGCTTATTTTGTGGGTCTGATGAGGATTTGGGGGTCTTATCTGAGCTCATACTAACCCCATGTCAGATAAGACCCCCAGATCAGTACTTTAATAAAATAAAACTGTGGAGACTTATCCTACCTCTGCTGCCGCTGCTCTGAAGACTGTGGCGACCTCTCCATAGTGACCTGACATGCAGGTCAGAGCACGGGCCTGCATGGTATTAAGGGGGGGAGGGGCACTACGCCACCAATGACAACCTTTAATACAGATACAGGGGGCGGGTGCCGGCAGAATCTGATAGCCGACACCTGGCCTCTATGCTGCGTTCCCCAGTGGAAACAGCCCCTCCCCTCCTCTTCCCCTCTTAATTCTCATTGGTGGCAGCGGCAGCAGCACAGGGAGGAGGAGGGGACTGCTTTCTTCTTCCTTCTCCCGTGCTGCTAATATTTTTAAAACCTGCGACATCCCTGGCCCGCTCCCCTGCGAGCCGCATATGTAGAGGAGACCGCACTCCTCTGAGAGCCGCAAGTGAAGGTCCGAGGAGCCGCATGCGGCTCGCGAGCCGCGGGTTGGCCACCCCTGCCCCAGACCATCACTGATTGTGGGTACTTGACACTGGACTTCAGGCATTTTGGCATTTCCCTCTTCCCAGTCTTCCTCCAGACTCTGGCACCTTGATTTCCGAATGACATGCAAAATTTGCTTTCATCCGAAAAAAGTACTTTGGACCACTGAGCAACAGTCCAGTGCTGCTTCTCTGTAGCCCAGGTCAGGCGCTTCTGCCGCTGTTTCTGGTTCAAAAGTGGCTTGACCTGGGGAATGCGGCACCTGTAGCCCATTTCCTGCACACGCCTGTACACGGTGGCTCTGGATGTTTCTACTCCAGACTCAGTCCACTGCTTCCGCAGGTCCCCCAAGGTCTGGAATCGGTCCTTCTCCACAATATTCCTCAGGGTCCGGTCACCTCTTCTCGTTGTGCAGCGTTTTCTGCCACACTTTTTCCTTCCCACAGACTTCCCACTGAGGTGCCTTGATACAGCACTCTGGGAACAGCCTGTGTCTTACCCTCTTGCTTGAGGGTGTCAATGATGGCCTTCTGGACAGCAGTCAGGTCGGCAGTCTTAGCCATGATTGCGGTTTTGAGTAATGAACCAGGCTGGGAGTTTTTAAAAGCCTCAGGAATCTTTTGCAGTTGTTTAGAGTTAATTAGTTGATTCAGATGATTAGGTTAATAGCTCGTTTAGAGAACCTTTTCATGATATGCTAATTTTTTTAGATAGGAATTTGGGGTTTTCATGAGCTGTATGCCAAAATCATCAATATTAAAACAATAAAAGGCTTGAACTACTTCAGTTGGTGTGTAATGAATCTAAAATATATGAAAGTCTAATGTTTATCAGTACATTACAGAAAATAATGAACTTTATCGCAATATGCTAATTCTTTTAGAAGGACCTGTATATGTTACCGGGTCAAGGATGAACAGAGTTTCGGGTGTGATCAGTTCTCAAAAACTTTTCCAGTAAACCCAGTAAACAAAAATTAATCCAAGTTTCTTTGAAGTAAATCCTTTTCATGGATTTACTTCTCTGTGCAAATGTCTCTTTGTAGCATTTTTTTTTCTTGTGTTGTGGGCTTTAGTTGTAGTTGTAGTTTTTTCCTATGCAGCTGCCTGTCACTACCAGCGTCGGGAGACACGATTATCCGCGTACCTGCCAGCGTCTGGTTGTCATGCAGATTGTCTGATCTCTGATGTCATAGGTCACATGACGCCTGGCATGTCATCTGACCAGGCAGTTCATCGGGTGACCAACAAGTGCGGGTCATTTAAACAGACAATCTGCTGGCCACAGATTGACTGTGAATGGTTCTATATACATCACCAGTGCTTTTGGATTGTTCTGACTCACTTCTACCTGATGTGTTTGGACGAGGACTTGTATGACATTTGATTTGTTGTTGTTTAGTGATCTGCTTTCTGACTTGGGTTCATTGTTCTCTCTTGGTTTTGATCTGGTACATTTAACTAAGTACTTTCTGGGTTTTTCACAGTATAGTAGTCTCTCAGAATACACTGACCTCAAGATAAGACAATATTTTCAACATACAATGGTCTTTTCTGACCCATCGTAAGTTGAAACCAAACTTAACATACATGACTCAGATCCAACCAATCAATGTCGCTTCCAGGGGCATTGCTAGGTTAAAACATTCGGGGCCTGGGCCCCTGATGTTTTGTCCCAGGCCCCGAATGTCCTGCCTGCCAGCTAGATACAACTGTATTACCATCCTCAGGAGTGCAATACAATTGAATCTAATTCACTGGAATAGCTGAAGGACCTGTGATGACATCACAGGTCATGTGACCAGTAAAACAGGCAGTGGTTGAGAAGGACCTACAATGATGTCATCGTCATGTGACCAGTGCAGGAGAGGATGGCACTGAAGAAGAGAAGTCCTGGGGGAAGAAGCTGTGGTGATAGGAGGGATGTTATTTACATGGAACTGTGTGTTGGAGGTGGCTGGGGAGGGAGTGATGTTATTTACATGGGATTGTATGTTGATGGCGGCTGTGGAAAGGAGTGTGTCACGGGGCGCCAAAGGCGCACTCGGTCTCCCATTAGCCGCAGAGCTGCTGCTTAGCTTCGGGAGCAAGGATCTGTGTTTTGCCTCGTTCCCAGGGTGGCTTTGCTAGCTGGGAGGCTCCCTGCTCCTAGGTCTGCTTTGAGCGCCAAGCTGATCATTCTGTGCTCGACTTGTCTGTTTGTCGGTAATGTGACGCTGGCCACGTCACATGACCCTCAGACCCCACTATAAATACAGACAGCCTGCTGGCCACAGGTTGCCTGTTAATTCTAGGTTCCTGGCTATTTGTTGGACTCACCTGATCCCGTTCCCTGACGATCCTTTGCCTGCTCCTCCTGTACTGCGCATCCCTCCTGGTATTGTGACCTCGGCTCCCATCTGACTACTCTTTGCGGACTTCTCTGGTAAAATAGATGTATTAGTTGCCAGTTAGCAACTATTTCTGACTGTTATATCTAAGGACTTGTTTTATCTGTGTTAGTTATCTGCTTATTTTTTCAAAATCTTCATTTTCTCTTATCTTGGATGACATTTTGGAGCTTTGGAACCGATAATACAGGGGGCTATATAAGTTTCTCACCAAGTCTTCTCTGTCTCACATGACCAAGGCTTCCACAGGGCCGCTTCCACACAAACGTCAAAAATTAATAGTGCCTTCATTCTCTGATTATGAGTGTTTGGGGGATGAGCTGCCCTGCTCCAGACAGTGGGACAACGAGGACCCCTTATCAGATGGGGACATTTCTGAAATGAAATAAAAAAATTCTACTTAGCTGCGGATGAATATAATGACCTTTAGAAAGCGGTTAGGGCTACCATGGGGGTGGAAGAAGTTTAGAAAACCCATTCCATCCCAGAGGAAATGTTTGGTGGTTTGAGGGTTAAAAGAGCTAGAGTATTCCCTATCAATGAAAATATCAGAGAAATTATTCTGGAGGAATGGTCGGATCCAGAAAAAAGGTTAGGGATTTCTAGGGATTTCAAAAGGCGTTTGATCCATTAAAGTAAAAAGTATTTGACGAGATTCCTAAGATAGATGTACAAGTTGCTAAAGTAAATAAAAAGACTTCCTTCCCTTCTGAGGACGCATATCAACTAAGAGATCAGATAGAGCAGACAGTCTATTGCAGAAATCCTAGGAAACAGCCATGTTTAACCTCAAATCCAATATTGCAACAACCTTGGTCACAAGGTCTATGTACCTTTGGTTAAATGAGTTGGACAATCATCTAAGAAACAAAACCTCAAGAGACAAAATAATAAATCCCATCCCTCTGCTTAAATCAGCAATGGCTTTCTTAGCAGACGCCTCTGCTAAGTCAGTAAGGTTTTCTGCAAAGGATGTGGGCCTTTCTAATGCGGCTTGTTGAGCCCTCTGGACAAAGTCATGGTCTGGAGACAAAACTTTAAAGATGAAGTTGTGCTCCATCCCTTTCTCAGGAAAGTATGTATTTTGAACGGTTTTAGATAAGATCCTTGAAAAAGCGGCCGACAATAAAAAAAAAAAAAATTGGGACAAATCTAGGGTCAATAAAAGCCCAGAACAACATCTGGCAGGGGGTTCAAGACCTAGTAAAGCTAGGAGTGGTTATTCAAGTCCCAATATCAGAACAAGGGCAAGGATACTATTCAAGCCTTTTCTTAGTGAAAAAGATTCTGCAAGTCTGGAACAGACAACAAAGGTCTCTGGATCGGAAGGTTGCCATTCCAAGGCCAGTAAAATCATCCTTGTCCTGGTGGACGATTCCAAGGAACCTCTCTGAGGGGGTAGTCTGGAATAGATCTCCCTATATTCAGATCAAAACAGATGCAATCAAGTCGGGCTGGGGAGAAAAGATGAATATTACTACCAAGGTTCCTGACACCCGTCTGTGAGCAATCAGTCCTCGAATTTCAGGGAGTTAAGAGCAGTGTGGGAGACCTTAACCTCGGCAAGAGAGATTCTTCAGATTCTTTCAGACAATACGAAGACTATTGCCTACCTGTCGCATCGGGGAGGGACAAAATTAAAAAAGCTCCTAGATCTATCAAGCAGGATCTTCTCCTGGGCAGAAAGGAACGTGAGATCCATTTTGGCAACTCATCTCAAGGATTCTCAGAATCAGGAGGCACACTATCTGAGCAGATGTAAATTATACCAAACAGAATGGTCCTTAAATTCAGAGGTCTTCAGAATGATTGTAGACAAATGGGGGACTCCGGAAATAGATTTGTTCACCTCAAGAGAAAACACAGCAAAATTTTGTTCCCTGAATCTCAGGGACGATCCTTAGGCAATAGACGCATTTGCCCTAACATGGAATTGGAATCTGAGTTATGACTTCCCGCCTCTTCCACTAATCCAGAGAGTGATTCAGAAGATTCAACAGGAAAGTTTGACCATTATTCTGATAACCCCCTTCTGGCTCTAAAAGGAGCTGGTTCTGCCCACTCAAAAGGCTTTCTGACCCTTGGATTTTTCCTCTCAGGAAGGACTTTCTTCATAAGGGGCCCATTCTATATCCTCACCCAGAGTTCCTAAAACTTACAGCTTGGATCCTGAGGTCGATGTATTAAAGCATCAAGGTAAGGTGATATTGATGCTCATATCCTGTAGAAAGAAAGTGACCTCCGCTTATTACTTGAAAATTTGGACAACAAATTGTACCTGGTCGGGGGAGCCATCTCCAAATATTTAAAAACCGAAGATTCAGAAGATCCTAGATTTCCTGCAACAAAGTCTGGAACTTGGTCTCAGACAATCTACTTTAAAAGTCAAGGTATCAGCGCTCATTTGTTTCTCCAACCTAGCCAGTCATCGGTGGATCAAAAGATTTATTAGGGCAGCATCTAGATTAAGGCCCACGTTAAGGTCACGTGTTCCCTCCTGGGACCTTAACACAGTCCTAAATGGCCTAAGGCTACTTTCACACCTGTGCTAGGTGCGGATCCGTCTGGTATCTGCACAGACGGATCCGCACCTATAAATGCAAACAATGGTATCCGTTCAGTGCGGATCCATCTGCATAACAGCTTTTTCAGATCTGAGTTTTCACGATCGATCTCTTACAGGGGGCTGTGATCCGCACAATTAACCCATCAGGTGCCAAGCAGCAGGGGCCAGACCCCCCTCCCTCCCCAGTATTAAAAGCATTAGTGGCCAGTGCGGCCTCCCCTCCCTCCCCAGTATTAAAAGCATTGGTGTCCAGTGTGGCCCCCCCTCCCTCCTTCCCCAGTTAAAAGTATTGGTGGCCAGTGCAGCCCCCCCTCCCTCCCGTCCCAGTATTAAAAGCATTGGTGGCCAGTGCGCCCCCCTCCCTCCCTCCCCAGTATTAAAAGCATTGGTAACCAGTGCAGCCCTCCCTCCCTCCCCAGTACTAAAAGCATTGGTGGCCAGTGCAGCCGACCCGAGTATTAAAAGCATTGGTGGCAGTGGCCACAGGCTAACAACCCCCCTCCCCCCCATCATTGGTGGCAGCGGAGTGGCATTTCTGATCGGAGTCCCAGTTTAATTGCTGGGGCTCTGATCGGTTACCATGGCAGCCAGGATGCTACTGCTGTCCTGATTGCCATTGTTACTTAGTCTATACTTACCTGCGCTGTCTGTGGTAAGTCTGGGACTCCGATCGGAAATGCCACTCCACTGCCACCAATGATGGGGGGAGGGGGGTTGTTAGCCTGTGGCCACTGCCACCAATGCTTTTAATACTCGGGTCGGCTGCACTGGCCACCAATGCTTTTAATACTGGGGAGGGAGGGCTGCACTGGCTACCAATGCTTTTAATTCTGGGGAGGGGGGGCCGCACTGGCCAACAATGCTTTTAATTCTGGGGAGGGAGGGGGGCCACACTGGTGACCAATGCTTTTAATACTGGGGAGGGAGAGGGGGCCGCACTGGCCACCAATGCTTTTAATACTGGGAAGTGAGGGGGGTCTGGCCCCTGCTGCCTGGCAACACCCGATTGTGCGGCACCTGAGGGGTTAATTGTGCGGATCACAGCCCCCTGTAAGAGATAGGGTGCTGCCAGGCAGCAGGGGGCAGTTATGTACACAGTTCTTAGTATATTCTAACTTGAAGCGTCCCCATCACTATGGGAACGCCTCTGTGTTAGAATATACTGTCGGATCTGAGTTTTCACAATCTAACTCAAATCCAATGGTATATTCTAACATAGAATGATGGGGTGAGAAAACTCTGATCCAATGGTATATTAAGAGGGACTTCTTACTTTACATTGAAAGTTAATGGGGGACGGATCCGTTTACAATTGCATCAATATTGTGTAAATGTAAACAGATGCGTCCCTATTGACTTACATTGTAAGTCAGGACAGATCCGTTCGGCTCCGCACCTCCAGGTGGACACCAAAACCCTGCAAAAAGCGTTTTGATGTCCGCCTCCAGAGCGGAATGGAGGCGGAATGGAGCCAAACTGATGCATTCTGAATGGATCCGCATCCATTCAGAATGCATTGGGGCTAAACTGATCCGTTTGGGGCCGCTTGTGAAAGCCTTGAAACGGATCTCACAGGCGGACCCTGAAACGCCAGTGTGAAAGTAGCCTAACTCTGAGTCCGTTCAAACCTCTAGATTGTTCAATCAAATTTCTATCCTTCAAAACATTTTTAACTTTTTTATAGCAATCACATCAGCAAGAAGGTTGGGGGAGATTCAGGCAAGGAGCCTTACCGAAAAAGAAGATAGAATAGTCCTTAAATTGGACCCAGGGCTCCTCCGTAATGTGGTATCAGATTTTCATAGGGGTCAGAAAATCATTCTTCATCATTCGTCATTATTCTTATGATTATTGCAGAAAGAGGGAACATGATCTTCACACTTTGGATGTTAGGCATACAGTTCTGCAGTACCTAGAATCCACTAAATGTTTCAGGAAGGCAGATGATCTTCCTATCCAGTTTACAGGAAGGAATAAAGGTCGGAAGGTTTCCAGATCATCAATTTATAGATGGATAAAATGTACCATTTCTTATTGCTATGAGATTCAAGGTCTTTCATATCCTAATAATATAAAGGCACACTTCACTAGGACCATATCCTCCTCTCAGGCCGAGAGCAGGTGCTTTATTGGACGAGATTTGCAGAGCTGCAACCTTGTCCAATGTAAGTACATTCATAAAACACTACAGATTAGGCTTTTCCAATGCTTCGGAATTGTCTAGTCAATTCTGCTGATAAACCATGTAGAAGAACTCAGAATTTATTCCAGACTGAGATTCTTTTGGATATACAACAGTATAGCAGGTGAAAAGATGATCTTTTGCAGGGTTTAGCAGGATATGTGTAGTCACACCGTGAGACATGGAAGGGAGGAAGAGCAAAGGCAAACTAAATAGCATAAACGGCATACTTCACTATATAATAACATTGTAACAATGTCCTTGCATGAGGTTGATTTCAAATCATATAATAAATAACAATACAATTGTAAACTAAATGTAGTGCCCAGAAGCAAGGGTACTTTGAAGTGTGGACATTTGCCTGGAACAGAAGTATTTGAACACCCTGCAATTTTGCAAGTTCTCCCACTTAGAAATCATGGAGGGGTCTGAAATTCACATTGTAGGTGCAATCCCACTCAGAGACAGAATTCAATTTAAAAAAATCAGGAACTCACATTGTATGATTTTTTAAGAATGTATTTGTCCTGCACTGCTGAACATAAGTATTTGAACACTTGAGAAAATCTGTGTTAATATTTGGTATAGAAGCCTTTATTTGCAATTACAGAGGTCAAACTTTTCCTGTAGTTCTTGACCAGGTTTACACACACTGCAATAGGGATTTTGGCCCACTCCTCCACACAGATCTCCTCTAGATCTGTCAGGTTTCGGGGCTTTTCGCGAGCAACACAGAGTTTCAGCTCCCTCCAAAGATGTTCTATTGAAGACTGGAAGGAAAACACAAAAGAAAAGAAAAAAACCTGTATACGGCGCCAAATCCCTCAGAGGTAATCAGCTGCTTGTAGTTGAATGGTAAAACAAGGGGTAATCCTATTCACGGTTTTAAAATCACAATGTTTATGTAACCAATCAGAGTTACTTTTAGGATTGATAGTGATAATAGTACATTAAAATAGTACATTAAAAAGCCCCCGTGAGAACATAGAAAATTTTCACCCTTACCCATACCCTGTGCTAATAAAGAGGAAATTTACCAGACGTTCCAGCTGTGACTGCCGTTTTTTTCCGGACGCTCTATTAGGCGACCCAGGCGCAGGAGGAAGCAGAGTGGGTGTTATGTGCTTTATCCCACCCTGCCCCTCCTGGGTGAAGTGAGTTTTTATTTGAAAATTTTATTTGAAAAAAAAAAACACATTTATTTGAAAATTTTCTATGTTCTCACGGGGGCTTTTTAATGTACTATTTTAATGTACTATTATCACTATCAATCCTAAAAGTAACTCTGCTTGGTTACATAAACATTGTGATTTTAAAACCGTGACTGGGACTACCCCTTGTTTTACCATTCAACTACAAGCAGCTGATTACCTCTGAGGGATTTGGCGCCGTATACAGGTTTTTTTCTTTTCTTTTGTGTTTTCCTTCCTGTACCATGTCCACTTTAGATTAACTCTATCTGGACATTATACCTGTGGCAGCCTACCACCTCCCTAACAACCAAATCTATTAAATGATATTTATAATTAAAAAAAATAATAAATAAAAAATAAAAATACACCCGAAATATATCCTGGACCCTAGATATATCATATCAACCTAACGGTCCTTTCTCCTTGGTGCCCTGCCTGGATATCCCAGACTCTCTACATCCAAAGGAGTCTGTGACTAATCCCCTCTTCTTTTTTCCCTATATATCTGTCTACTATTGGAGACTGGCTAGGCCACTCCAGAACCTTGATATGCGTCTTACAGAGCCACTCCTTGGTTATCCTGGCTGTGTGCTTCAGGTCTTTGTTGGAAGACCCAGTCACGACCCATCTTCAATGCTCTGACTGAGGGAAGAAGGTTGTTGCTCAAAATCTTACAATATATGGCCCCATTCATCCTCTCCTTAATACAGTGCAGTTTTCCTGTCCCCTTTGCAGAAAAGCACTCCCAAAGCATGATGTTACCACCCCCATGCTTCATAGTAGGGATGGTGTTCTTAGGATGCAATTCATTATTTTTCCTCCAAACACGACAAGTGAAGTTACAGTGACAGTAACATGTCTTTGAGAGCCAGAATTCTTGCTGTTTCTCAGGTGTTCAAATATTTATGTTCAGCAGTGCAAGACAAATACATTCTTTAAAAATCATACAATGTGATTTCCTTAAAAAAATAATAATATTCTGTCTATCAGAGTGGGAATGCACCTACAATGTGAATTTCAGACCCCCTCCATAATTTCTAAGTGGGAGAACTTGCAAAATCGCAGGGTGTTCAAATACTTCTGTTCCTCTCTGTATAAACGCATTACTTTATTTCATTTGAAAGGGTTAACTTGCACTGTTTAATACTGTTTAACTGCATTTTATATGTACAGTTGCAAGAAAAAGTATGTGAACCCTTTGGAATGATATGGATTTCTGCACAAATTAGTCATAAAATGTGATCTGATCTTCATCTAAGTCACAACCATAGACAATCACAGTCTTCTTAAACTAATAACACACAAAGAATTAAATTTTACCATGTTTTTATTGAACATACCATGTAAATATTCACAGTGCAGGTGGAAAATGTATGTTAACCCTTGGATTTAAAAACTGGTTGAACCTCCTTTGGCAGCAATGACTTCAACCAAACGTTTCCTATAGTTGCAGATCAGACGTGCACAACGGTCAGGAGTAATTCTTGACCATTCCTCTTTACAGAACTGTTTCGACTCCTATGTCCTATCGACTCCTATGTCTAATGTATACAAGACTGCAGCCAAGGACAAAAAAGATAAAGTGAAGTCTCAAAGGAAGCAGCTGTTGCTGGGTGATTCAATCATAAGAAGTGTGGAGCTTAAAGAAAATGGTTTTGTGAGATGTCTCCCTGGGGCTACTGCTAGAAGAGATAGAAGACGTATTATTAATATTGTTAAGCAAGCAAAGCAGGAAGGGGACGTGGATGTTCTTGTCCATCTAGGGACAAATGACCTGGCTTGCAATGAAGTGTCAGAGGTGAAAAAATATTTTATCACACTTGGTAATGATGTACAGGATTTTGCATCCACCATTTCATTTTCTGAAGTTCTGCCTGTGCATAATGTTCAGAATGATAGGCAGAGGCGCATAAAGGAGTTCAACATATGGCTTGGTAAATGGTGTCAAGAGCAAGGATTTGGCTTTGTTTCTCATGATAGCTCTACTTGGAATAGAAAGGAACTGTACAAAAAAGATGGTTTGCATCTTTCTCTCAAAGGAACAAATGTACTTAGTGAACAACTCCAAGAATTTGCGAAAGAGTATTTAAACTAGGAAGGGGGGGCAAAAGAGTGAAAATAAAAGAGTCCAATTGCCCCCCGAAACAATGCCAGAACAGGTCAGACGCACAGAGGGTAAGAAATGATAAGCTCAGAGTCCTGTCTACAAATGCTCGCAGTTTAGGTAAAAAAATCAATGAACTTGGGTCAATAATGGCATCTGAGAATGTAGATTTAGTGG
Source organism: Bufo gargarizans (assembly GCF_014858855.1). Lineage (NCBI taxonomy): Eukaryota > Metazoa > Chordata > Amphibia > Anura > Bufonidae > Bufo > Bufo gargarizans. The sequence continues at coordinate 344,349,315 of NC_058080.1, forward strand.
CTGTTACGGAGACATGGTTTAATGAAAGAAATGACTGGGACATAACCATACCAGGGTACTCTTTATACAGAAGAGACAGAGAAGGCAAGAAAGGAGGAGGAGGAGTGGCCCTGTATGTGAAAGATAGCATTAAATCTAACCCAATACAAGTTGGTGAGGCCAACATAGAGTCAGTTTGGGTTACGTTGCAGTTTGCTAATCATGCAGTAACTCGTGTAGGTGTGATATATAGACCACCTGATCAAGTTAAAGAACTAGATGATCTACTAGTTGAAGAAATAGCTAAAATGACAATGAAAGGAGAAGTTATCATTATGGGAGATTTCAATCTTCCAGATATAAACTGGAAAACCAAAATAGCAAGTTCTACCAGGAGTACAGATATTCTAAATTCCCTACTGGGGTTATCCCTACAACAAATGGTTGAGGAGCCAACCCGGAGGGAGGCCATTTTGGATTTGATATTCACAAATGGGGATTCGGTATATGATGTCATTGTAGGTGAAACCTTGGGATCTAGTGATCACCAGTCAGTGTGGTTTAATATAAGAACTGTGAAAGAGTCCCACCACACAAAAACAAAAGTTTTAGATTTTAGAAAAACAGACTTTTCAAAAATGAAATTAGTCATAAATGAGTCCTTATCAGACTGGAACGGATTACATGGAGTCCAGGAGAAATGGGACTACTTAAAAGGTGCATTATTGAAGGCAACAGAAAATTGCATTAGACTTGTCAGTAAAAGCAAAAAAAGGAAGAGACCACTGTGGTACTCAGCAGAAGTGGCCCAAATCATTAAAAATAAAAAGCTAGCATTTTGTAATTATAAAAAAAACCCAGAGCAATGAAGATAAGGAAATCTACAAGATTAGGCAGAAAGAGGCCAAGCAAGTTATAAGAACTTCTAAAGCTCAGGCAGAAGAAAAACTAGCTCAGTCTATGAAAAAAGGGGATAAGACATTCTTCAGATATATAAATGAAAAAAGGAAATTAAAACAAGGAATAACTAAATTAAAAACAAAGGACGGAAGGTATGTAGAAGAGAATAAAGGGCTAGCCGACTGCCTTAATGAATACTTCTGTTCAGTTTTTACAAAAGAAAAAGAAGGAGAAGGACCTCCACTAGAAAGGATGACTATTAAATCGTTTGATGCATGTGTCTTTACAGAGGAAGATGTTCTAAGTTTGCTGTCTAAAGTGAAGACAAATAAGTCACAGGGGCCTGATGAGAAACACCCAAAATTATTAAAAGAGCTTAGTGGTGAGCTGGCAAAACCGTTAACAGATTTATTTAACCAATCATTAGTAACAGGAGTTGTCCCGGAAGATTGGAAATTGGCAAATGTCGTGCCCATTCACAAGAAAGGTAGTAGGGAGGAATCGAGCAACTATAGACCAGTGAGTCTGACATCAATAGTAGGCAAATTAATGGAAACCCTACTAAAGGATAGGATTGTGGAACATCTAAAATCCCATGGATTGCAAGATGAAAAACAACATGGGTTTACTTCAGGGAGATCATGTCAAACAAATCTTATAGATTTTTTTGACTGGGTGACTAAAATAATAGACGGTGGAGGTGCAGTAGACATCGCATATCTAGATTTTAGTAAGGCTTTTGACACTGTCCCACATAGAAGACTTATCAATAAACTGCAGTCATTGAGCATGGACTCCCATATTGTTGAGTGGATTAGGCAGTGGCTGAGTGACAGACAACAGAGGGTTGTAGTCAATGGAGAAAATTCAAAACAAGGTCATGTTACCAGTGGGATTCCACAGGGATCTGTACTGGGACCAATTTTGTTTAATATCTTCATAAGTGATATTGCAAAAGGCCTCGATGGTAAGGTTTGTCTTTTTGCTGATGACACAAAGATATGTAACAGGGTTGATGTTCCTGGAGGGAAACGCCAAATGGAAAAGGATTTAGGAAAACTAGAAGAATGGTCAGAACTCTGGCAACTGAAATTTAATGTGGATAAGTGCAAGATAATGCACCTGGGGCGTAAAAACCCAAGGGCAGAATATAGAATATTTGACACAGTCCTGACCTCAGTATCTGAGGAAAGGGATTTAGGAGTAATTATTTCAGAAGACTTAAAGGTGGGAAGACAATGTAATAAAGCAGCACGAAATGCCAGCAGAATGCTTGGATGTATAGGGAGAGGTATAAGCAGTAGAAAGAGTGAAGTGCTTATGCCGCTGTACAGAACACTGGTGAGACCTCACTTGGAGTATTGTGCGCAGTACTGGAGGCCATATCTCCAGAAGGATATAGATACTCTAGAGAGAGTTCAGAGAAGAGCTACTAAACTAGTCCATGGATTGCAGGATAAAACTTACCAGGAAAGGTTAAAAGACCTTAATATGTATAGCTTGGAAGAAAGAAGAGACAGAGGGGATATGATAGAAACTTTTAAATACATAAAGGAAATCAACTCGGTAAAGGAGGAGAGCATATTTAAAAGAAGAAAAACTACCACAAGAGGACACAGTTTTAAATTAGAGGGGCAAAGGTTTAAAAGTAATATAAGGAAGTATTACTTTACTGAGAGAGTAGTGGATGCATGGAATAGCCTTCCTGCAGAAGTGGTAGCTGCAAATACAGTGAAGGAGTTTAAGCATGCATGGGATAGGCATAAGGCTATCCTTCATATAAGATAGGGCCAGGGACTATTCATGGGGTTCAGATATATTGGGCAGACTAGATGGGCCAAATGGTTCTTATCTGCCGACACATTCTATGTTTCAGTTCAGCAATATTCTTGGGATGTCTGGTGTGAATCGCTTTCTTGAGGTCATGCCACAGCATCTCAATCGGGTTGAGGTCAGGACTCTGACTGGGCCACTCCAGAAGGCATATTTTCTTCTGTTTAAGCCATTCTGTTGTTGATTTACGTCTATGCTTTGGGTCGTTGTCCTGTTGCAACACCAATCTTATGTTGAGCTTCAGCTGGTGGACCGATGGCCTTAAGTTCTCCTTCAAAATGTCTTGATAAACTTAGTAATTTATTTTTCCTTTGATGATAGCAATCCATCCAGGCCCTGACGCAGCAAAGCAGCCCCAAACCATGATGCCCCCACCACCATACTTCACAGTTGGGATGAGGTTTTGATGGTGTGCTGTGCCTCTTTTTCTCCACACATAGTGTTGTGTGTTTCTTCCAAACAACTCAACTTTGGTTTCATCTGTCCACAGAATATTTTGCCAGTACTGCTGTGGAACATCCAGGTGCTCCTTGTGCAAACTGTAAACGTGCAGCAATGTTTTTTATGGACAGCAGTGGCTTCCTCTGTGGTATCCTCCCATGAAATCCATTCTTGTTTAGTGTTTTACGTATCGTAGATTCGCTAACAGGGATGTTAGCATATGCCAGAGACTTTTGTAAGTCTTTAGTTGACACTCTAGGATTCTTCTTCACCTCATTGAGCAGTCTGCACTGTGTTCTTGCAGTCATCTTTACAGGACGGCCACTCCTAGGGAGAGTAGCAGCAGTGCTGAACTTTCTCCATTTATAGACAATTTGTCTTACCGTGGACTGAACAGCAAGGCTTTTGGAGATACTTTTATAACCCTTTCCAGCTTTATGCAAGTCAACAATTCTTTATTTTTTTATTTAACTTTTTAAAATTCACAATAAAAAGTATAGAAATTACAGTAGAAAAATAGCTAAAACAGGATATCTATTATAGCAAATAATTGATGCCATGTCGGAGAATAACAATATCCTGCATAACTTGTCCATATCACAATATATTTCAATTTAATACAGAAAATGACCTGTATCCTCCCCCCCTTCACCCCCTATTGGCTATCAATGATATTAAACTGTATCTAATTGGTCACACATGCTGCTCTTCGTTTTTTTTCTCATATCCTCATATATTTTAATTTATCGGGAGTACTGGGACCATTCGTTTAGTGAGGGGAGGGAGGCAGATCCCCAGTTTTTATATAAAATAACTTTTGCTGCCATCATACCGCTCATCCAGGTCTGTTTAACCCGGGCCAAAATTCCAGTGTCTGGATCAAAATATCCCATCATTACCGTCAAGGCCCAAGGATTATTTAAGGTTACAAAGACCTGGTCCCAGAACCATTTTAATTTGCTACAGTCCCAAAGTAGATGGCCGAAATCCACATTCGGGCTTCCACATTTTGAACAGAAGCCTTTATTTTGAGGGAATTTTGCTTGGATTTTAGGCGTATAATACAGTCGGTGTAATATCTTAAATTGAATTAATCTATGGGCATTAGATATTGCCTTTCTAACATTTCTGTAAATGCTAGCCCAATGCAGTGGAGGGCAGTGCAACTCCTGCTCCCATTTGGCCGGACTCTAAAATACAGTTACAGTTGCCAATGTAATTCGGAGTTTAGAATACAGTCTAGCTATCTTGACCCTCTCATCTGCCTGAAGAAAACAATAATCAAAAAATAAGTTCTCCCATGACAAAATATGACTTTTGTTACTAGTGGCCTTATATGCGTGTTTTAAGCTTAAATACATAAACATATCTAATGGTGAGCTATTAGTAAAGTTGTATTCCAAAAAGACTTAAAATGTCCAGAAGAAAAAAGGTGACATACATTGCCTTTACATTATTCTCCCACAGAGGTGTAAAGGCAAAAGTATGAAAAACTTTAAGTATCATCTTGAGCTTCTCCCAAACCCTCTGTAGGGTCCAAGGTATCAATAGGGACTTCTTCAAACCCAAACAACCAGTTTCCAGGCATGTGAAAATATTATCTATTGGTTTATCTATAACGTGTGACAAGTATTGTGCAAGTAAACTATCCTTAAACTTGCAACATTGTTGAATTTGTGCACATAAGAAGTATCCTTGAAAAAAAGGTAGTGATAATCCACCTTCCAATTCCGACAGCCATAGATATCTTTCTTTTATACGCACACTCTTCCTTCCCCATAATAGATCGTTGATAAGAACCTCCAATCTATGGAAGAAGATATCATCGATCCAGATAGGGGAAGCACACATCGGGTACAACACAATAGGCAGAATAATCATTTTGACCAGTGCTATTCGATCAGTCTGTGCTAGTGTCAACTTCTGCCAAGCGCAGATTTTAGATTTAACTTTATTCAAAACCGGGGCAAAATTAAGGTCATAAAACCTATTTATGGGGACACCCAAATAGTCCAGTATTACATTAGGAGATAGGACCCGGACTCCACTGCCCTCATCTACAGCCTTGCGGTTCAGCGGAAGGCGCGATGACTTGGCCCAGTTAACCACCTCCCGACCGCCTAACGCGCCCATGCGTCCGGGAGGTGGTTGAGTTGTTCCTCCTGGACGCATCGGCGCGTCATCTCGCGAGACGCGAGATCTCGTCACAGCCGGCCCGCGCATGCGCATCGCGGGCCGGCATTTCGTAGCTAAGTATTTCGTCAGCAACCTGCCGGCCACGATCATTGGCTGGCAGGTTGCTGATTTAAAAAAAAAACAATCAGCAGCCATTTAACCCATCATATTAGTAAATATGATGGGGTTATATGGCTGCTGTGCTCCTCTGCTCCTTCTTTTGGTCGGTTGGTTCCAGCAGAGGAGCAGAGGAGCACACATCACTGTGAGTACCCACTACACCACACTTAGCCCCCAGATCACCCCTATTAACCCTTTGATCACCCCTTCTTGCCCCTGTCAATCACTAGTGAAAGGAAAAAAGTGATCAGTGCAAACTGTCACTTTTTTTTTTTCACTGGTATTGACCGTTAGGTTTTAGGTATAGTTTAGGCCCCTTGGTTAGGTAGTTTAGGGATCAGTTAGCGCCCAGCCCACCGCACCGCAGTCCGTTATTCGCTGATTAGCCTATCGCTAATCAGCATTTGTACTTTTATAGTATCTGGAAGTGATCAAAACTGATCACGGTCAGATCTATGATTGTATTAGTGTCACTTTAGTTCTCCCTCCACCCAAAACGCAGTGTTTGCCCGATCAGGCCTGATCGTTCGCCCACACGTGTGTTCGCCCACGCCCGCCCCACCGCAGTGACAAAAAATATTATTATTTTTTATCGCTGCACATTCACTTTACACGCACTGCGGCGATAAAAAATTTTTTATCAACCGCAGCGGCCTCCGGTACTTCGCTAGCCTCCCATTTGTAAGACAGGCTTGCTTTTTTTTTCTTGGGTAGTCTCAGGGAATACCCCTAAATTTAGTTGCCCACATGTCAAACAGGGGGTATTCTTCTGAAGAGGCCTACAGGCTTCTGACCCAGTCGGATGAGGAGTGGGAACCCTCATCTGATGAATCCAGCGGGTCAGAATACGAACCTGTAGAAAGCAGTGGCTCTCTGACCCAAAGTTCGGACGAGGAGGCTGAGGTCCCTGATAGCACCAGGCGTACCCGGCCCCGTGTCGCTAGACCGCAGGTTGCGCAGGATCCGCTTCAAGAGCAGCAGAGTGGGGCTGGTGCTGTCGGATTACGTGGTGAGGAATACACCAGCAGCCCAGCCCTTCCCGGACCTAGTGCCAGCACTGCCGTAGAACATGGTGAAGTAGCGAGCACCAGAAGGGCAGTTGAAGCTGGTACGGTGGCACGTGCAGTAGTGACCCCGTCGCAGCCACCGCAAAGACGTGCCCGTAGAGCCCCTAGAATCTCAGAGGTGCTGGCAAACCCTGATTGGCAGTCCCCAACTTCAGCCGCACCTGTAGTTCCCCCTTTCACCGCCCAGTCTGGAGTTCGGGTTGAGACAGCTCAGATCGGTTCGGCCCTGGGATTTTTTGAGCTGTTCTTGACTGCGGAGCTCTTAGACTTAGTTGTGGCAGAGACAAACCGGTATGCCACACAATTTATAACCGCTAACCCGGGAAGCTTTTATGCCCAGCCTTTCCGGTGGAAACCAGTCCAAGTTTCCGAAATTAAAACTTTTTGGGGCCTCCTCCTCAACATGGGTCTAACTAAAAAGCATGAATTGCGGTCATATTGGTCCACGAACCCAATTCATCACATGCCCATGTTCTCTGCTGCTATGTCCAGGACACGATTTGAGACCATCCTGCGTTTCCTGCACTTTAGTGATAACAGCACCTCCCGTCCCAGAGGCCACCCTGCTTTTGACCGGCTCCACAAAATTCGGCCCCTCATAGACCATTTCAACCTGAAATTTGCTGATATGTATACCCCAGAGCAAAACATCTGCGTAGACGAGTCCCTTATACATTTTACCGGGCGCCTTGGCTTCAAACAATACATCCCAAGCAAGCGCGCCCGGTATGGGGTCAAATTGTATAAGCTCTGTGAAAGGGCCACAGGCTATACACACAAATTTCGTGTCTATGAGGGAAAAGATCAGACCCTGGAGCCAGTCGGTTGCCCTGACTACCTGGGGAGCAGTGGGAAGATAGTCTGGGACTTGGTGTCACCCTTATTCGGCAAGGGGTACCATCTTTATGTGGACAATTTTTACACAAGTGTGGCCCTCTTTAGGCATTTGTTTCTAGAACGGATTGGCGCCTGTGGTACCGCGCGAACTAGTCGCGCGGGCTTCCCCCAACGGCTCGTTAGCACCCGTCTTGCAAGGGGGCAGAGGGCCGCACTGTGTAACGAAGAACTGCTCGCAGTGAAATGGAGAGACAAGCGTGACGTTTACATGCTCTCCTCCATTCACGCAGACACGACAATCCAAATTGAGCGAGCAACCCGTGTCATTGAAAAGCCCCTCTCAGTCCACGACTATAACCTTCACATGGGAGGGGTGGAATTCAGACCAGATGTTGTCTCCGTATTTAGTTTCCTGCAGAACCAGACGCTGGTATAAGAAGGTGTCTGTATATTTAATTCAATTGGCTCTGTATAATAGTTTTGTTCTCTACAGTAAGGCTGGGAGAACACGATCCTTCCTCAAATTTCAGGAAGAGATCATCGAGAACCTCCTGTACCCAGGAGGTTCCGTGGCCCCATCCACCAGTGTAGTTAGCCGTCTACACGAGCGACATTTCCCCAATGTCGTTGCTGGTACCTCAACCCACCCGTCACCCCGAAAAATATGTTGTGTCTGTAGCAGGAGTGGAATAAGGCGTGACACCCGCTATTTCTGTCCTGACTGTCCTGACCACCCTGCCCTATGCTTAGGGGAGTGTTTCCGGAAGTACCACACACAGGTACACCTAACATAGGGATCATCTCACCAGGACAGGCACACAGGGCTATTAGGGCCCATTCACTCACTGCTGCTGCAAACGTCTCCTTTCACCTGGGACAAAGTGCATAACGCACTTCGCCACATCTTTGGGCGATTTGCGCTTTGCACATTGACCCATGGGGAAGGAGAGGTTTGTTCTATAAAGGTTAAAAAAAAACAAAAAACGCCAGTAAGCAAACACGTTAATGTTTAGTTCAAAAAGTTAAAGTTCACATGTTCTGTTCCAAAGTTAATTAAATTATTACGTTGCGGCCTGGTTTTTTCTTTTTTTACCTTCCAGGTGGACCAACCGATCTACTAGCTGCAGCACTGATGTGCATTCTGCCAGAAGCATTGCGCTGCTGTCAGATTACACGCAAGTCGGTGTATGCGGCGCTGCAAGACAAGATTTCTACTCTGCAGTAACAGATACGTTTGCCAAGGCATACGAGCTGAGGAGGAGGCGGCGTTCCTATGCTTTGGCAAACACTTTGTATATATATATAAAATTAAAAAAAATCTCGGCAATGATTTATTCATCCACATCGATTGATGTGAATGGAGAAATCTGGTTTGCCAGGGCATACGAGCTGAGTGGGTATGGATGTTGGGCGGAGCTCCTATGTCCTGGCAGACGCCTTTCCCCTCCTTTTTTTTTTTTTGGCAGAGATTTTTTCATCCACATTGATCGATGCGAATGAAGAAATCTGTGCCGTTCATTTTTTTTCTTTCAGCCCAGAGGCTGAACGGAAAAAAAAAATCTCATTACCTGTATGCTCAATATAAGGAGAATAGCAGAAACTCCTAATGCTGGCCATACATGTAATGATTGCGGAGACCCTCAAATGCCAGGGCAGTACAAACACCCCACAACTGACCCCATTTTGGAAAGAAGACACCCCAAGGTATTTGCTGAGGGGCATATTGAGTCCATGAAAGATTTACATTTTTGTCCTAAGTTAGCGGAAAGTGAGACTTTGTGAGGAAAAAACAAAAAAAAATCAATTTCCGCTAACTTATGCGAAAAAAAAAAATTCTATGAACTTGCCAGGCCCCTCATTGGATACCTTGGGGTGTCTTCTTTCCAAAGTGGGGTCACATGTGGGGTATTTATACTGCCCTGGCTTTTTAGGGGCCCTAAAGCGTGAGAAGAAGTCTGGGATCCAAATGTCTAAAAATGCCCTCCTAAAAGGAATTTGGGCACCTTTGCGCATCTAGGCTGCAAAAAAGTGTCACACATCTGGTATCGCCATATTCAGGAGAAGCTGGGGAATGTGTTTTGGAGTGTCATTTTACATATACCCATGCTGGGTGAGATAAATATCTTGGTCAAATGCCAACTTTGTATAAAAAAATTGGAAAAGTTGTCTTTTGCCAGGATATTTCTCTCACCCAGCATGGGTATATGTAAAATGACACCCCAAAACACATTCCCCAACTTCTCCTGAGTACGGCGATACCAGATGTGTGTCACTTTTTTGCAGCCAAGGTGGGCAAAGGGGCACATATTCCAAAGTGCACCTTTCGGATTTCGCAGGGCATTTTTTACACATTTTGATTGCAAAGTACTTCTCACACATTTGGGCCCCTAAATTGCCAGGGCAGTATAACTACGCCACAAGTGACCCCATTTTGGAAAGAAGACACCCCTAGGTATTCTGTGAGGGGCATGGCGAGTTCCTAGAATTTTTTATTTTTTGTCGCAAGTTAGTGGAATATGAGACTTTGTAAGGAAAAAAGAGAAAAATAAATAAATCATCATTTTCCGCTAACTTGTGACAAAAAATAATAATTCTAGGAACTCGCTGTGCCCCTCACGGCATACCTTGGGGTGTCTTCTTTCCAAAATGGGGTCACTTGTGGGGTAGTTATACTGCCCTGGCAATTTAGGGGCCCATATGTGTGAGAAGTACTTTGCAATCAAAATGTGTAAAAAATGGCCTGCAAAATCCGAAAGGTGCACTTTGGAATATGTGCCCCTTTGCCCACCTTGGCAGCAAAAAAGTGTGACACATCTGGTATCGCCGTACTCAGGAGAAGTTGGGGAATGTGTTTTGGGGTGTCATTTTACATATACCCATGCTGGGTGAGAAAAATATCTTGGTCAAATGCCAACTTTGTATAAAAAAATTGGAAAAGTTGTCTTTTGCCAAGATATTTCTTGGCAAAGAAATATCCCAAGGTATTCTGTGAGGGGCATGGTGAGTTCCTAGAATTTTTTATTTTTTGTCGCAAGTTAGTGGAATATGAGACTTTGTAAGAAAATAAAAATAAAAAATCATCATCATTTTCCGCTAACTTGTGACAAAAAATAAAAAGTTCTATGAACTCACTATGCCCATCAGCGAATACCTTAGGGTGTCTACTTTCCGAAATGGGGTCATTTGTGGGGTTTTTCTACTGTTTGGGCATTGTAGAACCTCAGGAATCATGACAGGTGCTCAGAAAATCAGAGCTTCTTCAAAAAGCGGAAATTCCCATTTTTGTACCATAGTGTGTAAACGCTATAACTTTTACCCAAACCATTATTTTTTTGCCCAAACATCTTTTTATCAAAGACATGTAGAACAATAAATTTGGCGAAAAATGTATATATTGATGTCATTTTTTTTGCAAAAAAATCGTTACATTTTGATTAATAACAAAAAAAGTAAAAATGTCAGCAGCAATAAAATACCACCAAATGAAAGCTCTATTAGTGAGAAGAAAAGGAGGTAAAATTCATTTGGGTGGTAAGTTGTATGACCGAGCGATAAACTGTGAAAGGAGTGTAGTGCCGAAGTGTAAAAAGTGCTCTGGTCATGAAGGGGGTTTCAGCTAGCGGGGCTGAAGTGGTTAATCAGATAACCTGATAACTTGCCGAATTCCTCTACAGATTCCATCACATAAGGTAGGATTTTCCATCCCAGATCCAAGAACAAAATGACGTAATTGGCATACAGGCCTATTTTATCGCTAACTCCCACAACCCCAAAGCCATCTATACAATAATCTAATCGGATCTTGGAGGCTAGCGGTTCAATAAATAGGGCAAAAAGAAGGGGAGACAGGGGACACCCCTGTCTCATCCCTCGCCGCATCATAACCGGGGTCGAGTTAATACCATTAATCTTTATACGAGCTATGAGCTGTTCATAGAGCATTTGGGTCATTTCTATAAATACCTTCCCCAGCCCAAAATGAGATATAGTGGACCACAGAAAGGACCACTCCATCCTGTCAAATGCCTTTACAGCGTCTACAGGTCCTTCTCAAATAATTAGCATATTGTGTTAAAGTTAATTATTTTCTGTAATGTACTGATAAACATTAGACTTTCATATATTTTAGATTCATTACACACCAACTGAAGTAGTTCAAGCCTTTTATTGTTTTAATATTGATGATTTTGGCATACAGCTCATGAAAACCCAAATTTCCTATCTAAAAAAATTAGCATATCATGAAAAGGTTCTCTAAACGAGCTATTAACCTAATCATCTGAATCAACTAATTAACTCTAAACACCTGCAAAAGATTCCTGAGGCTTTTAAAAACTCCCAGCCTGGTTCATTACTCAAAACCCAAAACCGCAATCATGGGTAAGACTGCCGACCTGACTGCTGTCCAGAAGGCCATCATTGACACCCTCAAGCAAGAGGGTAAGACACAGAAAGAAATTTCTGAACGTATAGGCTGTTCCAAGAGTGCTGTATCAAGGCACCTCAGTGGGAAGTCTGTGGGAAGGAAAAAGTGTGGCAGAAAACGCTGCACAACGAGAAGAGGTGACCGGACCCTGAGGAAGATTGTGGAGAAGGACCGATTCCAGACCTTGGGGGACATGCGGAAGCAGTGGACTGAGTCTGGAGTAGAAACATCCAGAGCCACCGTGTACAGGCGTGTGCAGGAAATGGGCTACAGGTGCCGCATTCCCCAGGTCAAGCCACTTTTGAACCAGAAACAGCGGCAGAAGCGCCTGACCTGGGCTACAGAGAAGCAGCACTGGACTGTTGCATGTCATTCGGAAATCAAGGTGCCAGATTCTGGAGGAAGACTGGGGAGAGGGAAATGCCAAAATGCCTGAAGTCCAGTGTCAAGTACCCACAGTCAGTGATGGTCTGGGGTGCCATGTCAGCTGCTGGTGTTGGTCCACTGTGTTTTATCAAGGGCAGGGTCAATGCAGCTAGCTGTCAGGAGATTTTGGAGCACTTCATGCTTCCATCTGCTGAAAAGCTTTATGGAGATGAAGATTTCATTTTTCAGCACGACCTGGCACCTGCTCACAGTGCCAAAACCACTGGTAAATGGTTTACTGACCATGGTATTACTGTGCTCAATTGGCCTGCCAACTCTCCTGACCTGAACCCCATAGAGAATCTGTGGGATATTGGGAAGAGAAAGTTGAGAGACGCAAGACCCAACACTCTGGATGAGCTTAAGGCCGCTATCGAAGCATCCTGGGCCTCCATAACACCTCAGCAGTGCCACAGGCTGATTGCCTCCATGCCACACCGCATTGAAGCAGTGATTTCTGCAAAAGGATTCCCAACCAAGTATTGAGTGCATAACTGAACATAATTATTTGAAGGTTGACTTTTTTTGTATTAAAAACACTTTTCTTTTATTGGTCGGATGAAATATGCTAATTTTTTGAGATAGGAATTTTGGGTTTTCATGAGCTGTATGCCAAAATCATCAATATTAAAACAATAAAAGGCTTGAACTACTTCAGTTGGTGTGTAATGAATCTAAAATATATAAAAGTCTAATGTTTATCAGTACATTACAGAAAATAATGAACTTTATCACAATATGCTAATTTTTTGAGAAGGACCTGTATAGACAGGATGGAGCGGTCTGCACTACCTCCAGCCGAGAGGTTCAAGTAGACCCTATAGAGGCTCATCAGTATTTGCCTCTCTGGGATGAATCCTGTCTGGTTAGGATGGAGCAGAGAGGCAATGACAATCTTAAGGCGATTGGCAAGAATTTTTACAAAAATGTTATAATCTGTATTTGGCAGAGAAATGGGTCTATATGACCCCATATCGCATACCTCTTTTTATCCTTTTTCAATACCAAGATGATCACTGCCTCTCTAAATGACAGAGGCAAGGAGCCAGATACACGGGACTCATTAAACACCTGTAGAAGGATAGGAGAAGCGATTTAGCATGATACCTATACAGTTTGAACGGTAAACCGTCCGGACCTGGGGATGAATTATATTTCAGCATTGGGAGTATCGATCGCAGCTCCTCCAAATGAATAGGGCAGTCCATTATTTCCCTATCCTGTGAGTCTAACTGGGTAAGCCCCAATTGAATCAACTCTGGAGACCTCACCCTGATACCCTTTATATTCTTAATCTCCCTAATACTAGTAACATCTCTCTGATTGGCAACTAAACATGCCAAGAACTTACCCGTTTTACACGATTTACAGAAGCGATTTTGACCTTGAAAAAGAAGCTTGTGTTGTGCTTTACTATACAAGAATGTCTTATAATGTGAGTTAGCCTCCTTTAACTTAGTTATGAGGTGCTCGTTATGGTGGACAGCTAATGCACCCTGCAGGTTCCTTAATTGTCTCCGTTAACAGTTGCTTCTGTCGGCAAAGTTCAGATCTGTACCTATTAATTTTAGTAAAATACAGGCCCCTAATATGGGCCTTTAAAGCATCCCATACGTAATGAATATGAGTAGAGCCTATATTTAATTGCCAAAATTCCTGTATAACGAGATCAATTGTATGTTGCTCCGCTATTACGTCCAGCCAGTGTTAGTTCAATTTAAAAACTCTATCTGGGCCTGTAGGGTCCACCTCCCTGCTCAAAGGATTAGAAGTCCGACTTCGCTAAGAGGAGGTGGAGAAACAATCTAAATCAGGGACAGAATTAAAGTCTCCGGCTACTAATAATAAGCATTGGTTTTTTGAAGCTATATATTTAGATAGATGCCAAAAGACGGCTGAGTTATACGGTGGTGGAATATACACAAAAGCGAATATAATCGGCTGCCCGTTCCGAAAGCCATGCAAAAATACATATCTCTCTTCTTTATCGATCACGTTATCAACTGGTTGAAACTCCATCCCACGATGAATATATACACTGACCCCCCCTAGCGTATGAAGAGAAGTAAGCTTGATATTCTAAGGCAGACCATTTTCTTTTCAGTATGTACAGCCTATCCATTGATGCATGGGTTTCTAGTAATACCACAATTGCCAGCAAGTGACAGGGTACAAGGTCAAACACCACCGTCCTCTTAACTCTGTCTCCCAGCCCTCTCACATTCCAAAATAGAATATTAGTTACCATATGCTATGTTTGGTGAATGATCCCACTCTCCCATCTAGCAGAGAAACACGTCGATACATAAGAGCCAATCCCTCCCTTATACCCACCCCCAATAACCCCATTACATGGTTAATAAGGTACAAAGGTTTCAAATCAATAGGCCACAGCACTCTTTTCAAACAATGGCAGGGGTGGGTGGACATCTGGGTTGTGTTCTGTAGCTCCACCTCAAGAACTATAGATATCATACAAATATTTAGACAGCACTCCGTGATGATAATAAATAGTGATGTATTTCATATTATTTTAGCCGGAAACAGTGGTATATCAGTTGCGTGCAACGTTTCGGGCTAACATACGCCCTTCATCAGGCTGACAAAACATAATATACAGAAAATAGTGATGTAGTAAAATAGAATGGTAATTCATAGTAAATTCTTAAGACATGATTATACAATGTTGCAAAAGTCTGTTAAAAAATAGGACATGATTGATGAGAGAAGGTTAAAAAAAAGGGGCAAATGAACCCTAAACATAATGATATGCCGTAGAGTATATAAACAGACCACAGGATCAGGCGATAGAATTATCCAAAACAAGAACCATGTAACAAATATATAGAAAGAAGTGGCAAGGCAGTCAGACCAGGCGTGCAGCAAAAATACCGCAGACCTGCTCTAAGCACCATGCCACATCACTGGAGGCAGGCGGAAAAAATATATATGTAGGTAACAGAGAAAGGAACTCCTGTGGAGGAGTGAGAGCTCATGCTTATAGAGCATATGCTTAAAAAGCATAGAAGAAAACAAAAAAGAAAACAGTGGAGGGAATACTATAGTTAAGTAGGACATTGATGAATCCCCATTATGCCAAAATGTAGGAGCCACAGGCTCAAAAACTCACCACTAATGAAGCCACAGCTTGTATATGGCCGGCACTACCGTATAGTGCGGAGCGCCATGTTAAATAGCACCTAGGAGATGTTCATTGGTGGTTAAGCGGCATATGACAACCTCAATGGGCAGTACTATACCCAAGCGAGGCTTGGAATGCAGGGTGGATGGCGCCAAGAGGATATGACGTGCACGTCATGTGACCCATACGTCACAGGATCAGAGCCGAAAGGAAATGACGTGCGCGTGACGTGACTCACCCGTCACGTGACCGGGCCATCCGGCCTATTCAAATCGGGTGGGCGTAATCACTGGTGAGAGGGGATGAGAATGCGAGTAGCGTCAGTGACGCATATGTCACGTAATCGCACTATCCCACCAAGTAAAACCATATAATGGACATGTCAATCGACATAAGTATTCTAACACCATCAATATAAATTAACAAAGGGAAAAGGAAGAGAAGGGCCACAGTTCTTGAGGTGGAGCTACAGAACACAACGGACGTGCACCACCCCTGCCACTGTTTGAAAAGAGTGCTGTGGCGTCACTGACGCTACTCGCATTCTCATCCCCTCTCACCAGTGATTACGCCCACCCGATTTGAATAGGCCGGATGGCGCGGTCACGTGACTAGTGAGTCACGTGACGCGCACGTCATTTCCTTTCGGCTCTGATCCTGTGACGTACGGGTCACATGACGCACACATCATATCCTCTCGGCACCATCCACCCTGCATTCCAAACCTCGTTTGGGTATAGTATTGGTCATTGAGGTTGTCACATGCCACTTAACCACCAATGAACATCTCCTAGGTGCTATTTAACCGCCTAACGCAGATCCGCGGTCCATGCGCAATGCGGGCCGGCATTTCGTCAAGGGGGGTCGCGTCATCAGCTTGCCAGCCAATGATCGCGGCTGGCAAGTTGATGATTTTTTAAAAATCCAATCAGAAGCCATATAGCAGATCATATTAGTAAATATAATCTGTTATATGGCTGCCCTGCTCCTCTGCTGGTCCTTTTCGTCGGTTGGATCCAGCAGAGGAGCAGGTGTTTGGTACACCAAACACCACACACTAGCCCCAGATCACCCCCTGCACCCCAATTAACCCTTTGATCACCCCTTTGATCGCCCCTGTCAATCACTAGTGAAAGGAAAAAAGTGATCAGTGTAAACTGTCACTTTTCTTTTTCACTGGTATTGACTGTTAGGTTTTAGGGATAGTTTAGGCCCCTTGGTTAGGTAGTTTAGGGATCAGTTAGCGCCCAGCCCACCGCACCGCAGTCCCTTATTCGCTGATTAGCATATCGCTAATCAGCATTTGTACTTTTATAGTATCTGGAAGTGATCAAAACTGATCACGGTCAGATCTATAATAGTATTAGTGTCACTTTAGTTCGCCCTCCACCCAAAACGCAGTGTTTGCCCGATCAGGCCTGATCGGTCGCCCACACGTGCGTTCACCCACGCCCGTCCCACCGCAGTGACAAAAAATATATATTTTTTTGATCACTGCACATTCACTTTACACGCGCTGCGGCGATAAAAAAATCTGTTTTGATATTTTTTATCAACCGCAGCGGCCTCCGGTACTTTGCTAGCCTCCCATTTGTAAGACAGGCTTGCTTTTTTTCTTTGGTAGTCTCAGGGAATACCCCTAAATTTAGTTGCCTAAATGTCAAACAGGGGGTATTCTTCTGAAGAGGCCTACAGGCTTCTGACCCAGTCGGATGAGGAATGGGAACCCTCATCTGACGAATCTAGCAGGTCAGAATATGAATCTGTAGAAAGCAGTGGCACTCTGACCCAAAGTTCGGACGAGGAGGCTGAGGTCCCTGATAGCACCAGGCGTACCCAGCCCCGTGTCGCTAGACCACAGGTTGCGCAGGATCCGCTTCAAGGGCAGCAGAGTGGGGCTGGCGTTGTCGGATAACGTGGTGAGGCATACACCAGCAGCGCAGCCCTCCCTGGACCTGGTACGGTGGCACGAGCAGTAGTTACCCCGTCGCAGCCACCGCAAAGACGGGCCTGTAGACCCCCTAGAATCCCTGAGGTGCTGGCAAACCCTGATTGGCAGTCCCCAACTTCAGCCGCACCTGTAGTTCCCCCTTTCACCGCCCAGTCTGGAGTTCGGGTTGAGACAGCTCAGATCAGTTCGGCCCTGGGATTTTTTGAGCTGTTCTTGACTGCGGAGCTCTTGGACTTAGTCGTGGCCGAAACAAATCGGTATGCCACACAATTTATAACCGCCAACCCGGGAAGCTTTTATGCCCAGCCTTTCCGGTGGAATCCAGTCCAAGTTTCCGAAATTAAAACTTTTATGGGCCTTCTCCTCAACATGGGTCTAACCAAAAAGCATGAATTGCGGTCATATTGGTCCACGAACCCAATTCATCACATGCCCATGTTCTCTGCTGCTATGTCCAGGGCACGTTTTGAGGCCATCCTGCGTTTCCTGCACTTTAGTGACAATAGCACCTCCCGTCCCAGAGGCCACCCATCTTTTGACCGGCTCCACAAAATTCGGCCCCTCATAGACCATTTCAACCAGAAATTTGCAGATTTGTATACCCCAGAGCAAAACATCTGCCTAGACGAGTCCCTAATACATTTTACCGGGCGCCTTGGCGTCAAACAATACATCCCAAGCAAGCGCGCCCGGTATGGGGTCAAATTGTATAAGCTCTGTGAAAGGGCCACAGGCTATACCCACAAATTTCGTGTCTATGAGGGAAAAGATCAGACCCTGGAGCCGGTCGGTTGCCCTGACTACCTGGGGAGCAGTGGGAAGACAGTCTGGGACTTGGTGTCACCCTTATTCGGCAAGGGGTACCATCTTTATGTGGACAATTTCTACACAAGTGTGGCCCTCTTTAGGCATTTGTTATTAGAACAGATTGGCGCCTGTGGCACCGCGCGAACTTGTCGCGCAGGCTTCCCCCAACGGCTCGTTACCACCCGTCTTGCAAGGGGGCAGAGGGCTCCATTGTGTAACGAAGAACTGCTCGCAGTGAAATGGAGAGACAAGCGTGACGTTTACATGCTTTCCTCCATTCATGCAGACACGACAATACAAATTGAGCGAGCAACCCGTGTCATTGAAAAGCCCCTCTCAGTCCACGACTATAATCTTCACATGGGAGGGGTGGACTTCAATGACCAGATGTTGTCTCTGTATTTAGTTTCCCGCAGAACCAGACGCTGGTATAAGAAGGTGTATATTTGATTCAATTGGCTCTGTATAATAGTTTTGTTCTCTACAGTAAGGCTGGGAGAACACGATCCTTCGTCAAATTTCAGGAAGAGATCATCGAGAACCTCCTGTACCCAGGAGGTTCCGTGGCCCCATCCACCAGTGTAGTTAGCCGTCTACACGAGCGACATTTCCCCAATGTCGTCGCCGGTACCTCAACCAAACCGTCACCCCGAAAAATATGTTGTGTCTGTAGCAGGAGTGGAATAAGGCGTGACACCCGCTATTTCTGTCCTGACTGTCCTGACCACCCTGCCCTATGCTTAGGGGAGTGTTTCCGGAAGTACCACACACAGGTACACCTAGCATAGGGATCACATCTCACCAGGACAGGCACACAAGGCTATTAGGGCCCATTCACTCACAGCTGCTGCAAACGTCTCCTTTCACCTGGGACAAAGTGCATAACGCACTTCGCCACATCTTTGGGCGATTTGCGCTTTGCACATTGACCCATGGGGAAGGAGAGGTTTGTTCTATAAAAGGTAAAAAAAAAAAAAAAAAACACCAGTAAGCAAAAAGGTTAATGTTCAGTTCAAAAAGTTCAAGTTTATATGTTCTGTTCCAAAGTTAATAAAATTATTGCGTTGCGGCCTGTTTTTTTTTTTTTTACCTTCCAGGTGGACCAGCCGATCGACTAGCTGCAGCACTGATGTGCATGCTGACAGAAGCATTGCGCTGCTGTCAGATTACACGCAAGTCGGTGTATGCGGCGCTGCAAGACGAGATTTCTCCTCTGCAGTAAAAGATACGTTTGCCAAGGCATATGAGCTGAGGAGGAGGCGGTGTTCCTATGCTTTGGCAAACACTTTGTATATAAAAAAATAAAAAATAAATCCCGGCAATGAATTATTCATCCACATCGATTGATGTGAATGGAGAAATCTGGTTTGCCAAGGCATACGAGCTAAGTGGGTATGGATGTTGGGCGGAGCTCCTATGTCCTGGCAGACGCCTTTCCCCTCCTTTTTTTTTTTTTTTTGGGCAGAGATTTTTTTCATCCACATTGATCGATGCGAATGAAGAAATCTGTGCTGTTCATTTTTTTCTTTCAGCCCAGAGGCTGAACGAAAAAAAAAAATAATCTCATTACCTGTATGCTCAATATAAGGAGACTAGCAGAAACTCCTAATGCTGGCCATACATGTAATGATTGTGGAGACCCTCAAATGCCAGGGCAGTACAAACACCCCACAACTGACCCCATTTTGGAAATAAGACACCCCAAGGTATTCGCTGAGGGGCATATTGAGTCCATGAAAGATTTAAATTTTTGTCCCAAGTTAGCGGAAAGTGAGACTTTGAGAGAAAAAAAAAAAAAAATAATCTATTTCTGCTAACTTATGCCAAAAAAAAAAAATTCTATGAACTCGCCAGGCCCCTCATTGAATACCTTGGGGTGTCTTCTTTCCAAAGTGGGGTCACATGTGGGGTATTTATACTGCCCTGGCTTTTTAGGGGCCCTAAAGCGTGAGAAGAGGTCTGGGATCCAAATGTCTAAAAATGCCCTCCTAACAGGAATTTGGGCACCTTTGCGCATCTAGGCTGCAAAAAAGTGTCACACATGTGGTATCGCCGTACTCAGGAGAAGTTGGGGAATGTGTTTTGGGGTGTCATTTTACATATACCCATGCTGGGTGAGATAAATATCTTGGTCAAATGCCAACTTTGTATAAAAAAAATGGGAAAATGTGTCTTTTGCCAAGATATTTCTCTCACCCAGCATGGGTAAATGTAAAATGACACCCCAAAACACATTCCCCAACTTCTCCTGAGTACGGCGATACCAGATGTGTGACACTTTATTGCAGCCTAGGTGGGCAAAGGGGCACACATTCCAAAGATCCAGTGTTCATTTTAGGACATGGTCATCATATCATAGTCAAGTATCAAAATAATGCCAATGTAACACCTGACCCTGACACTTGACTCTCATATCTGAGTTTGACTTATGCTCTTCATAGGTCAGGGTCAAAGTGAGAAGGAGTTATAGATAAACTATATATTTGTCTGCTAAATCACACTGTCTATTGCTGAGCTTATCCCTCTGGCAGGCAAGCTGGTAACTCAGTGGTTATGCTGCTGCCCCATGTCCAGGCTTTCTGAGTTCAAAGCCCCTTTCAGCCTTCAAAAAATGTTTAAATTTTATTATGCCCTAGATAAGAGGCAAATTTAAATCATGTGTGACGCTGATGTCTCACTTCCTTCAGTCGTCAGTATCACAAAACATTTTAGGTTTACTGTGTTTTTTGCTATACTACATCTCATAGAGCAAAAAAATACCCACCTTTGCCGTCTAGAGCGCTCAGTGGTAAGACACTTGCTTTGCATGTAGTGTTCATGGGTTCGAAACCTGTTTCAGGCTTTTAATAAAATTAATATTTTATATTTTATTGAGCTCTAGATCAGAGACAAATTCCAGTGCCGTGTGATGTAAGTAGACCTTTTTTATTTTATTAAGAGTACATGGGCAGGGGGGCGTGGCTAGCTAGGCATGTGAGCGGACGCACGCAGTGAGAGCTCCCGCATCTGCCCGGCTATTTATCCTGTAATCACCCTGAGTTTTATGAGAATCAACGGCCCGAACAGTTGGGGAGCAGTGCGGAGACAGACCTTAGGGCGCTGGAGTGCATAATCAGCCACCATGTCGAGGAAAAGAGAGGGCAGAGGCACAGATAAGGAGCTCCAAGATGGCGCCGGGATCAGCACGCCGAAGCGGCGGGAACGTGCTGCAGAGATGCAGAAGGAAGCGGCAGTGAAGCTGAGCCAATTTGTGCGGTCCTCGCAAGCAAGTAACAGCAGACAGCGCAAGGAGACCCAAGAAAACGGGTCAGTAGACCAGGGAGATGAATCGGATCCTGATGGTCCGGTAACTGGCATAAGCGCACACCAGAGCGCCAACAGATATGAAGCTCTGAGAGAGAATGGAGAGGAGCTGGAGCACGAGACTTGTGAATCAGACTCCAGGGAACCCACTCTCAAGGACGTACTGCAAGCCATTTCCAAATGTGGCAAGTCTTTGAGTGCACTAACGGTCCAGGTAGGCACTATTAAAGAGGACATTTCTATTATTAGACATGACTTTAGAAAGTTGCTCGAGCGCACTACAGCGTTGGAAGATAGAGTGGGGGAGGTGGAGGATGAGGTACAGCCTCTGAAAAGAGATACCGCAGAGCATACCAGACTGCTGAGCGTTTTGGCGGCAAAACAAGACGATATGGAGAACTACTTGCGCCTCAATAACGTACGGATTGTTGGAGTGCCTGAGAAAGTAGAGGGGAGGAATCCCACTGAATATTTTGAGGCATGGCTGAAAGAGCATGTGGGTCAGGATACTCTGACTCCGCTGTTCGCTGTGGAATGCGCACATAGGGTGCCGACTAGGCCTCTACCTCCCGGTGCACCTCCGAGAACGGTCTTGGCTAAGCTGCTACACTATAGAGATCGGGACATTCTTCTGCGCAAAGCTAGAGAGCTGCAGGATTTATCCATTGACGGTCATAGGATCTCGCTATTCCCGGACTATTCTATGGAAGTCCAGAAGAAGAGGGCTCGTTTTTTGGACGTCAAGAAAAGGCTGAGGGGCCTGGAGGTTCCTTATTCTATGCTATACCCAGCTAGGATGCGTGGTGTGGCTTTGAATACCACCAGCTTCTTTGAGGACCCCAGAGAGGCGACCAGATGGCTGGATAGAAATGAACGTCAAATCAGGATGGATCTCCAGCCGCCTGCCTGAGGAGACTTTGCATTTGTCTTGCGGATATTGGCACCACTGCCTTAACTGCATACAGTTTTCTTTTACAGGATGTATATTGGTTTATTGTGCAGTATTATGTGCCCCAATTAAGAGAGTTGTGGAAATGGGGGAGAAACTGTGCTGGGTTATAGGCACTACGTAATCATAATGCACTGAATGTACGTGAAAATGTATTCATCTCAGGTGTAGAAAGGGATGCTTTCAACTGTTTACAAACCAATTGTGGGTCAGGATACTATGGGTGAATCAGTAGATTATCCTGAGTGTCACTGAGGGTTATATATGTCTGCTCTAAACGAAATGAGTACACCCGGGTGAGATGGGGGAAGCTAAAGGGAGATTAGCTATTTCTAGAAGTAAGTGACAGTTTCCAGGTTATCAATGTAAAGTTAGGTAGCTAGTTTAGGCTACGTCCCTCCAGCTGATTGCTGGACTTACCGTTTGGTACAGTATACTCCCACGGGCCTAATAGCTAGGCGAGGTGTGGGGCCAATCGGTTAGCCCAGTGAATTGTAGGTTGCAGTTGAGTTGCTGCCACCTGATGGCGGATTTACAGTTTGGGGAAGTTATGGGGCGGGGTTCAGGACAAGACAAGTTGTGGTATGAGTGGATGCATGAAGGGATGTGTTGGGAATGGATGTGGAAGTGCCGTCCTCCAGAGCACAATGTCAGAAGTGTCGGAGTAAAGGGTGAGGTCCTTATTGTGGATAAGAGATTGTACTGTAATACTAATGGCTGATTGTGTAAAATTCTTTAGCTGGAACGTACGTGGGATCAAAGACAAGACTAAAAGAAAGGCGATTCTGGAAAGCGTTCGTCCGCTACATCCTCTCATATGCTGCTTTCAGGAGACTCACCTGTTGCCGGAACAGGTACATTTGCTTGGAATGGCATGGGTGGGGGCGGGATTTCACTCCACGTATTCTACGTACGCTAGAGGGGTCAGTATCTTGGTACATAAAACTATACCGTTCTTACCTTTATGATGGACTACCCAGGAGTGCCAACAATCGTGTTGGGAGATTTTAATAATGTGATAAATCCTGAGATGGATAGGATGGAGATACAGACACGGGATTCGGGAGACTGTACGGCATTTGGAAGACTCTTGCGGGAGGTTTCTTTAGTGGATATTTGGAGGGAGCGGAATCCGCAGGTCAGGCAATATTCGTGCTGTTCTAGTACATTTCACTCGCTGTCTAGAATTGATCTGGCGTTAGTCAATGCAGAAATGGGAACAGTGATACGTGACATCGAATACCTTCCTCGACAGCTGACAGATCACTCTCCTCTTTTAGTTTCTGCAGCCTTTCGGACAGCTAGAATAGGTAAAGGTACGCTGTGGTCGTTTAACCCTTTCTGGTTGCCTCTTTTGCCGGAGATAGGCGTTATCAAAGGACAATTAGAGGAGTTTTTTAGGATTAATTTGCCTACCAATACGAGGTTAATAGTCTGGGACTCCATGAAGGCCTTCTTGAGAGGGTTACTTATAGCACAGGTTAACAGGAAGAAGAGTGAGACTAGAGCTAAGGTGCAGGGGTTGGCGCGAGCAGTAGAGGCGGCGGAAGCTAACTATATAATGGAACCAGTAGATAGACACAGAGAATTGTGGAAGGGGGCGCAGAAAGAATTGGACGATAGATTATTACTTAATGCTAGGAACAAGCAATTCTTCCAGAAACAACTGTATTACCAGGAGGGAGAAAAGACAGGGAGGATGCTGGCTCTGATTTCCAGGGCCCAGCGTCCACCTAATTATATAGCAGCTCTTAGGGACTCAGCTGGAGCTCTATGTACTGCTCATGAGCGCATAATAGAGATTATGAGGGGATTTTACTCTGATTTATCTGCATCTCGTTTGTCCGCTTCTTACATATGCCTATACTCACTTCTGAACAGTGTGGTAAGTTAGACTCCCCTATAACAATTACTGAGGTGGAATTGGCGCTGATGAGTATGTCAAATAATAAGGCCCCGGTGGAGATGGCTTGCCAGTGGAGATTTACAGACGTTTTGCCTCAGTCATGCTACCTCAACTAGTGGAAGTTTTTAAGGAGGCAATGGAGCAGAAAAAACTGCCTTCTAGTATGACTGAGGCAACTATTGTGGTTCTCCCGAAGCCGGGTAAAGATGTTTTGGAGGCGGAATCATATAGGCCAATCTCATTACTTCAGGTAGACATTAAATTACTGGCTAAGGTTCTGGCGAATCGTCTGAATTCGGTTATAGCTACTCTTATTCACCCGGATCAGGCTGGCTTTATGCCGAATATGGCTACTGCGGTTAATATTAGGCGCTTATACCTAAATATTCAAAGTCAGAGACAGACCTCGGAGGCGGCGGTCACATCTCTAGATGCGGCCAAAGCCTTCGATAGTGTAGAATGGAGGTATCTGTGGAAGGTATTAAAGAAGTTAGGGTTTGGCCAGTCATTCATAGGGTGGATTCAGCTCTTATATAGTAGACCGTCAGCTAGGGTTAGGGTGAATGGCAATCTGTCAGATAGCTTCACTCTGCATAGAGGGACGAGGCAAGGGTGCCCTTTGTCGCCTCTGCTGTTTGCGATAGCCATTGAGCCCCTGGCGGCGGCCATTAGATCTTCGGTGGGGATAAAAGGCTTCCAATATGGGCCCTTAGAGGAGAAAGTGGCACTAGATGCAGACGGTCTGCTACTATTTATGGATAATTGGAGGGAGTCTCTACCGGTGGCGATGGAAGTAATCAATGGGTTTGGGAAAATGTCAGGCCTGTGCATAAATTGGAATAAGTCGGTACTGATGCCTTTGAAGGAAGATGCTACTAACACCAGTGCGTGTGTGGAGGGTTTGCAGGTGGTTCAATCTTTTAAATATCTGGGTATCCAGGTTTCACGTAGTGAGCTAGAGTTTGAAAGGTTGAACATTACCCCGCTGCTACAGACGTTTAGACAGAAAGTCAATGCGTGGACAAAACTGACACTATCAATCATAGGCAGGACGAATCTGATAAAAATGATTCTGATGCCACAACTTCTGTATGTGCTACATAATGCCCCTATATGGCTTCCTCTTAGGATCTTCTATGTAGTTAATGCAATATTCAGGGACCTTATTTGGAAGAAAGGCATCCCTCGTATTAAATTGGAAACATTGTGCAGACCGAAGACTGGGGGAGGTTTGGGGGTTCCAGATCCAAGGATGTATTACTTGGTGGCACAACTGCAGCATATGAGAGGATGGGAGTCGACGGATGGCTTGGGAACTGCGAGTAAAATTATTCAGTCTCTCGTGGGCTGTCAAAACCTGAGATCTGCTCTGGAGGATGGTACTTTTCATGCGAAGGGTAACGCATTCAAGACGCTTCATTCCATTCATAACGTTTGGTGGAAGGTCAGAGAAATCATTGGTATTCAGGGCTACTCAGATATCACTCCTATTTGGCCGAATTTTATGTATACTGAGGTGAACAAGGTTAGTGGAGTGAAGGTATGGAGTACTTTAGGACTGAAATATATGGGTCAATTGTTTGATAATAACGTTCTTAAAGAATTGTCTAGTCTACAACAGGATTTTGGGCTGCAGAAGTCCCAATTCTATTTATATCTGCAACTTAGACACGCGTTAAGCGCTCAGGACAAAGTGATAGTGGTCTGCCCAGCACAGAAAAATGCAGTAGTTGATCTGGTAAAATCAAGTGGTGGTACAAAAGGAGTGATATCATTAAATTACTTGTGTCTTATGGAAACGCAGTTTAAGAAGCAAGAATTCCAGTTGTATGACAAGTGGAAAAGGGATGCCCCTGATTTAACAGAGGAACAATGGGATGCTGTCCTAGAGGATTTTACCCAAGTTGCGGTTAGTGAGGCTCAAAGGGTGTCTCAGCTCTTGTTACTGCACAGAGTATATAGGACCCCGGTTCTGCTGAAAAAGATGGGGTACAGGAGTGATGATTGCTGCCCAAGGTGTGACGTAGCGAACGCAGATCTCGTTCACTTGATGTGGAACTGCCCCAGGCTGAGGAGGTATTGGGTGGGGGTAGGCAAATTGGTGAAAACCGTTTTTGATGTGGAACTTAGTATGAAAGTGACGGAATGTTTGTTGGGATGTGTGAATGCTGCGAACTCTGGGCAGGAGAAAAGATTAGCTATTATTAGAGTATTGTATCAGGCGAGGAAAGTAATAGCATTTTACTGGTTGAGTAGACAACCGCCTTCAGTGGAAGAACTGGAGCGGAAAATACACGCGCTGATTAGTTTGGAGAAATATGTATATCAAAAAAGGAATTGCTTAAAGAAGTTTGAGAAGATATGGTCGCATTGGATTCAACACTATAATCTACAACTGTGAAGGAATGGAGAGGGTGTGAGTGACGGGGGGAGTGAATGTGAGAAGTTTGATTAAGAATGGTTGGGCAGGCAGAGAGGACTCATAAAAATTACGTGGGATAATTTACTTTTGGGATCTTAGGAAACAGGTAGATCTTAGGTATACTTTTTACGATTCCACATACTCGTCTAGAAAGTAAAACTCTGGTTCCCTTACGTCCTACCAGCAGCACAGATGGGGTTAACTGCCCCTGTGGACTGGTAGGACCGGCGGAATTTTAATGAGCCCAAGAACCAATAAACGATCTTCAGCTCCCTGAAAGGGAGGAGATCACCCCCCAGCCCACCGTGTTTTTTTCTGTCCTTTGGACAGGTTGGACTGGCATATCGCTCCCTTTCAGGGAGCTGAGAGTGTCAGGGGCTCCTTTCTTCTATATAGGATCGCCCCGTTTTTTTTTGGCTCTTTTTTGCCTTTATTTTAGGCTGATTGCGGCGATTTTTTTGTACCTGGGGACCGTCGGGGAATGGGGTGTCCCCCTCCCCTCTCCTTTCAGTTTTTTCTGGTGTCCGTTCCTTCCCATCGCCACATGCATGCGGCGCTATGGGCGCCGCCATCTTCCGGAAGTGACGCGCACTTGGTGCGCTACGTCACTTCCGGTTTCCTCGCAGCGCGATCTGAGGTTCTATCCTCACCTCCCGATTAAAGTTGCTCCCCTATATACATCCTGGGATCCAGGATGAACCAGGGGAGCTATCTACAGCACGGCTGAGCCAGTATTGGCTCTCAAGTTATATGTCTGGGCTATTCACGATCTGGGACCCGCCCAGGGGGCGGGGCTTTCTCCTTTTAAGCGCCCAGAGCCTGTCATTCAGTGCTCTGGTTGCATCGCTTTGACAAGCTAGCTCCAGAGTTCCCTGCGCCTTGTGATATCCTTAGTAGTATTGCTTGACGTGGGTTTGTGTGTTCCTCTTCTGCAGCTCTATTTTTTCTTCTAGTGCTGGTGGGCCCCCTTAAGGTCTTGTTTCTCCACCTCCAATTTTTGTAGGTGTTATGACCTGGCTTTTCTTTCCATTTACAGACTATGGCTTCCCCCAGGGATCCGGATCAGCGAAAGTCTGGGGCCAAGAGGAAGCATTTGGCGTGTTTTGATTGCAACACGCCCTTAGACGACGGCTGTCCCTATTCTAGGTGTGAGAGTTGTCGCACGACATCCACGGAACCCACGATGCAGGAAATGTTTCAGTGGACGAAGACATACGTGGATGATTCCATTAAGGGAGTGGTGCATTTACTTAATGAGAGGTTACTAGCACCCTCTCAGACTCCCATGGATGTGGTCGCTCCAGTCGCACCAGTCGAAAGACCTACCCCCTGGTCGGTGGGGTCTTCTTCTGAGGAAGAAGAAATTACTTCTTGCTTTTTCCCTCCAGAAAAGACGCAGAAGTTACTTAAGTCCATCAGGTCGGGGGACCAGGATGTTGACATTGGGGAGTCCTCCGATCCCGCCGTACGGACACAGCGTGTCTTCAGAGCGGATGAGACCCTTCTCTCTGTGATGCGCACAGAATGGCGCAAGCCTGAGAAAGGCCCAGTTCTCACCAGAAAGTTTAAACTCATGTACCCGATGGCTAAACCCTTGGTGGAATCGTGGGGTTCCGTTCCCAAGGTGGACATGGCTATAGCCAAGTTGTCCCGGCGCACTCTAGTCCCCGCAGACGATGGGTCTAGTCTGCAGGACCCTCTAGATCGGAGGGCAGAGTGCACCCTTAGGAGGAGTTATGCGGCGGCCGCTGCCTCCGCATCAACTTCAATTGCGGCCACTGAAGTAGCCACCTATTTACGCTCTAGGCTCAACCAGATCCAGACAGACATGGACCAGAGCGTATCCAGGGATGATATCCTGGCAGCCTTCAAATCAGCCAACCTGGCTATGGACTTCCTAGTTGACTCCACCCAGATGCAGCTGAAGCTGGCCGCCAAAACTATGGCCTTAGTTTCGGCTGCCCGCAGACCACTTTGGCTGAAACCCTGGATCGCGGACAACGCATCCAAATTCAACCTCTGTGGGCTCCCCTTCGAACCAAACAGGCTGTTCGGGTCCGAATTGGACAAGATAATGGAGGGGCTCTCCGACAAAAAGGGGAAGAGCCTCCCCCAGCAGCCCTTTCGGGGACGCCCCAGGCAGGAAAAGAAGCGCGAAGGACGCCCGGGGCAGCAATCTAGGCGCAGAGATTGGGGGGGACCGTCTCGTAAGTATTCGAGGCGCTCTCGTAAACCCGCTAAGGAGGCAAAACCCTCCTGACTATGGGCCTCGTCGAGGCTCTTGGATAAGCCCTGCTGCCCCTGCAGTGTCTCCTCTAGACTTTCCCATACCACTCCCCCAAACACCCGTGGGGGGCCGTCTCTCCCTTTTCAAAGACTCCTGGAGTCAGTTGATCGCAGACCCTTGGGTTCTGAACTTAGTCTCCGTCGGGTACAGGGTAGACTTTCTCTCTCTCCCCCCAGAGAGATTCGTCGCTACACGAAACTTCGGGCCGGCCAAACAAGTGGTCCTGGAATCTTACATCCAGGACTATATCTCCAAGGGAGCCCTAGAGGAGGTGCCGGCAGGGGAGAGAGGCCTAGGCATTTATTCACCAGTGTTCCTGGTTCCCAAGAAGACGGGAGACCTCCGGATTATCATCGATTTGAGATTTCTCAATCGATTTATAAGGAAAACAAGGTTTCGCATGGAAACCATAAGGTCAGTCACCCATATCCTCAACCTCGGGGATGTCATGGCTACTCTGGACCTCAAAGATGCTTATCTTCACATTCCGATCCATTCCGCCTTCCGGAAATTTCTCAGGATCGCGGTCCAGATTTCAGGGGTTCGCAGGCACTTTCAGTTCACCGCGCTCCCCTTCGGAATCTCTTCTGCCCCCCTTATCTTCACCAAGGTGGTGGTATCGGTGGTGGCAGCATTGAGACTCCAAGGGCTGACTATCATTCCTTATCTGGACGATTGGCTTTTCATAGCCTCTTCAGTTCCGATCCTTACCCACCATCTTCAGATCGCAATCTCCTTTCTTCTCCGCCTAGGCTGGATCATCAACTGGCAGAAGTCGAATGTGAGCCCATCATCTTCAATCCAATATTTAGGATTCGTGGTCGACTCTGTGGAGATGTCCCTCCGGTTGACTCAAGAAAGGAAAGCGCGGATTCAGGACCTGGCAAAGGTCCTTCATGTCCCTTGTCGAGTCTCTATTCGGACTCTCATGAAGATGGTGGGGCTCATGTCAGCGGCTGCGGACGCAGTCCCTTGGGCGCTATGGCACCTCCGTCCTCTTCAGTCGGAGGTCTTACACTTATGGAACGGCAGCCCTGCGGGGCTAGATTCCCTGTGCTCCCTGTCCGGTCAAACCCGGAATTCCCTCAGATGGTGGTTTCGACTGCCAGCAGGGAAGTCTATGACCCAACCAGTTTGGGTCATATTGACTACAGACGCGTCCCTTGTAGGCTGGGGCGCTCACCTGGACGGATCCCAAGTGCAGGGATCTTGGTCCCCCCTGGAGCGGCATCTTTCCTCCAATCTTTGCGAGATGCGAGCTATCCGGCTAGCCCTCCTTCACTTCGCCCCTCAGATTCGGGGCAAAGCGGTGAAAGTCCAGTCAGACAATATGACTGCGGTTCTCTATATAAACAAGCAGGGAGGCACAAGGTCATTACCCCTTCTATCAGAGATCGGGGTGATTCTTCGGTGGGCAGAGCTGAACCTTTCCCATCTATCTGCCGTTCATATCCGAGGTTCCCTCAATATGATAGCAGACCGCTTAAGTCAAGGATTACCGACCATGGAGTGGTCTCTGCATCCGGAGGTCTTCAAGCAGCTAGTTCACAGTTGGGGTATGCCAGAGGTGGACCTCATGGCAACCAGGTTCAACGCCAAGGTGCTGAGGTTCTGTTCCCTGTACCGGGAAGACAACCCCCTGGCGATAGATGCTCTGTCAATACCGTGGAGGTTCAGGCTGGCTTACATCTTCCCTCCTTTTTCCATGATACCGAGGGTATTGATGAAAATCCGTCAGGATCAGGCCTCGGTAATAGCCATCATACCGTTTTGGCCCAAAAGATCCTGGTTTACCCAGCTCATTCAGATGAGTCGGGGACAATACTGGAGACTCCCCCCGGAGCAGACCCTGGTGTCGTGGGACACTCACCTCTGCCCAGATCTGCACAGGTTCAACCTGACAGCCTGGAGGTTGATCAGCCCCTTCCCAACATAGAAGGGCTTTCCGAGTCGGTCCTGAGAACTTTGTCGCATTCCCGAGCAGAGTCTACAAACAAGGCCTACTCCAGGATCATGAGAATCTTCGTGCCATGGTGTGATTCCAAACAGGTGGCGTCTGCAGATCCGCCCCTTCCTGCGATACTACATTTCCTTCAGGACGGATTAGATAGAGGCCTATCTCCAGCTACCTTGAAGGTACAAATGTGTGCCATCTCGGCCTGTCTCAACAGGCCATACTCTCGGGATCCACTCATCAAACGCTTCCTGAAGGGAGCGGAAAGACTAAAGCCTACTATACTGAAACCCATTCCCCAGTGGGATCTTTCAGTAGTGCTCAGGGGTCTAGCATCTCCCCCCTTCGAGCCTTTGGAGGAGGTTAATTTCAAATATTTAACTTTAAAGATGGTTTTTCTTCTGGCTATAGCCTCAGCCAAAAGAGTTTCTGAATTGCAGGCTTTCTCTGCAATTCATCCATATATTATTTTCTTACAGGACAGAGTACTCCTGAAGTTTTTACCATACTTCAGACCTAAGGTGCCTACTTTTCAAAATATCAACCAGGTAATCTCCTTACCAGTTTTGTTTACAGCCTCCTCCTCTGATACTCCAGCTAGAGATCCGCTGGATATTTCTAGATGCCTCCAGATCTATGTGGATAGATCCAGAGAGTTCAGGATAGATGAGAATCTCCTTATCCTGTTTCCCGGTAAGTCTAAAGGCCGTAAAGCGTCTAAAGCCACCATTAGTCGCTGGATCAAGGAGGCCATTAAGGAAGCTTTTGTCTCCCAAACCTTAGATCCTCCCGAGTTTGTGAGAGCCCATTCTACTAGGGCGGTCTCCACCTCGGTTGCGGAAAGAAGCCTTCTCCCCTTAGAGTTGATCTGTAAGGCGGCCTCCTGGAGCTCTGAGTCAACCTTCATCTCCCATTATAGGATAGATGCTAGGATGGCAGAGTTTTCGGCTTTCGGGCAGACAGTTCTTACTTCTGCCAGGCATGAGGACCCTCCCTAGGGGTTTTATCTTGCTATCTCCCCATCTGTGCTGCTGGTAGAACGTAAGGGAATCGTTAATTTCTAACGATAATTTGTTTTCCCTTAGTCCTAACAGCAGCACACAAATATCCCTCCCTAACTTACATCATACTTGTTAAAGACACGGTGGGCTGGGGGGTGATCTCCTCCCTTTCAGGGAGCTGAAGATCGTTTATTGGTTCTTGGGCTCATTAAAATTCCGCCGGTCCTACCAGTCCACAGGGGCAGTTAACCCCATCTGTGCTGCTGTTAGGACTAAGGGAAAACAAATTATCGTTAGAAATTAACGATTATCGCTGCATGACAATGTGTTTATGTACTGTGATGTGTTCAATTGTGGTATTGATTTGATGCATCCTATATTGTGCTGTTGTTCAACTGCTCTTGTCCCAGGGGGTGTGGAGGGGGGGGGGACAGTGTTCGGTCTCTGTTGTTAATATGAAAAATCTTTAATAAAAAGAATCTGATTTAAAAAAAAGAGTACATGGGCAGCACTATAGTAAAGGGTGCCCTGTATACAGAGCTGTATCCTGGATTTTACATATCTACTGTATATATGTGTATTATACATACAGTGTGCTATAGCTTCACCACACTGAGATTTGCTCAGAAAGCTGATCTACATATTACTGCTTTATCCACAGACACAATATATGATCATACAGATGGCAGCACTATGTGACAGCTTCTAAGTTTAGAAAACCATGTGGTAATGTCATAGCTTGGAGGTTACATTAATGGCTTTGCTTGTTGAAGTCCCCAGAAAGACATATGTATTTTTTCTTTAATAGCATATACTATAATAAATAATATGTCATTAACCCATAGGATACCAGCGCTGTACATGTATGTCGCTGGAAACACGGTCACAAATCCCAGCGCCATACAGGTACAGCGCTCTGATCTGGCGGCCACAGGAGCTACTCCCTCCCGATCAGCTGCAGGGGTCCGGCAGGCACTAATAGTTGGACCCCTGCTGTATGCACCGGCATCGGTGAAAACCCTGATCCCGGCTCATTAACCCTTGCACTGCCGCGGTCAGCGCTGACGGCTGCATGTGCGGTGTCCCCGTGGTGCTGTGATATCAGCCTGCTGTCTAGCTCTGTCAGTAAATGGGGGAGGGGTGTGTGTGCAGAGCACAGGGTGTTATAGAGAGCATTGCTCAGAATATTAAGCCCCGCGTCTGAGGGCTCAAATTGTTTATTTGCATATGAATAAAAACACAGATATCT
Source organism: Bufo gargarizans (assembly GCF_014858855.1). Classification (NCBI taxonomy): domain Eukaryota; kingdom Metazoa; phylum Chordata; class Amphibia; order Anura; family Bufonidae; genus Bufo; species Bufo gargarizans. Next base: position 344,382,490 of record NC_058080.1, read on the forward strand.
CTGCAGCTATTTATCATACATAATCAGCATAATGAGCCCTACCAGGCAGTACGTATGGTCTAATAGGGTTGATTCTGGCGACAGAGCCTCTTTAGCCTCTTATGGACACAGGGCGTACCTGTGTATTTCCAATCACCGCTGTGCGGCGGGCAGTGTTACGAACGGTGTGCCTGCTGAAATCATTCAGAAGGCACCCTGTGACAATGCCGAGGGGGGGTCCTGTGACCATCCTCCCCTATATCGGCGATCGCTGCTAACCGCAGGTCAATTCAGACCTGCGGTTTGCAGCATTTCCAGGTTATTCAGGTCTCCGGTGACCCGAAATAGGAGGGTGATCAGTGGTGTAATATACACCACCAATCACCCTCCGTAGATCCTGTGAGGTGGAGGTGACGGAGGATTAGGGTGAGGATCACCTGTGATTGGTTGGAGGGATTGACCTGGAGATAACATCCTGGAGCTACGCTGTCCCCGCCCACAGACTTCTGTGTGAGTAAGGAGAGAGGAGCCCTGTGTCGGTCCATCTGCATCCCACACGATCCTCCGCCATCCGTGGCCCCTGAGACCACATAAAGTGCCATCTGGCATATAAACATTTAGGGAGAGCTTTTGGTTAGGTAGGGGTAGTGGAAAAAAAATGTTCATTTTTGTGTGCAGCACCCGGATCTGAGGGTGTCTGGGGTCCACAGCAACTTGTGCGACCCCCGTCCCCCCAGGGGTGCTGCATATTTCCTCCCACCCACATATTTTGGGGCGCAAGTGCATTTTTTTTCTTTTTGTAGGTGCGCTGTGGCCGGCACTCTTAGCTGTAAAAGAGCGCCTGGCCACTGTCAGCGCATCGCCCACCCCACCGCTGATCAGTGAGTTTTTGGGCTGTGAGCAATTTTTCGGGGATTCTGTTAGGTTAGGGTGGGTTAGGGTAGGGTATACATAAAAACACACCGCCCCCCACACACACACTAAATAAAGTTTTACACACACACGCACTCCCCTTTAGCGTTCTAAGATGGCCCGCCGGATGTTCTCGGCCGAGGAGGCGTACACCCAGCTGCTCTCCGACTCCGAGAGCCCCAGTGAGGACGAGGATGACCCCACTTTCCTGTTGTCATCCTCGTTCTCCTCATCATCTAGTGATGATGATGAGCCCCAAGGCGGCGGAGACGCCGCCAGGCGGAGCCAGGAACCCTGTGGCCCACACTAGTATGAGCAGCCCTGGGGCTCGTACTAGTTTTCCGGCCCACCAGGAAAGTTCACCTGAGCCATCTACCGGTGAACTTGGCTGGAGTACCCCAGAGGATTTTGAGCCCTTGATTCCTGACTTTGTTGGCCAACCAGGAATCCAGATTCGCACAGTGGGTTTCACTAAATATGACATTTTTAGTTTTTTTCAGTGAACAATTTGTGAATCTGATGGTGGAGCAAACAAACTTGTTCGCCCAACAGTTTATAGCCCAATTTCTCCCGAGTCAGAAAATACCTCATATGTGGACGTAATATGATCTGCGGGTGACTACACGGCTCAGAAGAGAAAGAGCGATATTGGGATTTTGGACAACCAAAATCCCAATGGCGCTCCTTCTCTTCTGAGCCATGTAGTTTGCCCGCAGAGCACTTTACGTCCACATATGGGGTATGTCCTTACTCCGGAGAATTTTGGGCTACAAATTTTGGGGCGCTTTTTCTCCTATTACCCCTTGTAAAAATGAAATAAAAAGGGCTACATGTTAGTGTAAAAAAAGGAGATTTAGAATTTTCTCCTCCACTTTGCAGCTATTCCTGTGAAGACTGTGGAGCAATAAATTAAAATGGGGGAAGGGGATTATAAATTTAGTACTCCATGTAAGTGTGGTACTCCCTGAAGCAACCGTCAATACAGAGGCCCGGATGATCGGGACACGTTTCACACTGAGTGGTGGTGTCCTTTCGTTACCCCCTCCTGTTACACACGCTGCACTTTTTTTGGGGGGACCAACCCTTCTTTCCAGTATGGGGGAACCACACCTGGAAAGTGTTGGCCGGGACGATCCGGGCGCCTCCAGTTCCTGAGGTACTCCGGCCTGCTCTTTCCCGGTCAGAAAAGATTATGGCCTTGAGGACTGCCCTTATAGAACTGGAGGAATGTCCCTGTGCTGCCAGCGCTCCGGGACAGCACAAAAGAGTTGTACATGGCAACCTGCACCAAGTAGACCGCAACTTCTTTGTACCATGCTAGGGGTTTTGCGCATGGCGTTTAGGGTTTCCATCTTTTCTCTAAGCCAAACCCGAACAGAAGGGAGGGAGGGCCCCTTTCAGGCCCCACCCATGCCCCGCCTCCAGCCACGCCCATGTCCACCCCTGGTTGCTGTCGCACCACGATCATTACGCCCCTGATCCCGTCACTACAGAAATACAGCACCCCATACCTCTTACATCCAGTGACGTCTCCTTTGATGTAGATGTTCTTTCCTCATCTTCTCCTTTCAGATCTTCAGACCAGACTACCCTTTTTTGCCATTTTTCGTCTCTGCAGTTTGACAACAACAAAAAAAAGATCTTAGTTTACTACTTTTCCATCATCCTCCCATCTTCTGGACAAATCATCCTACTACCCCAATACTGTGCCGCTGTGCTCCCCAATACTATACTGCATAAACAGATTAACCCCCTGATAATACTAGTAACACACATAGCCCCCCATATAAAATACCCCTTCTTTGTGGCCTCAGTAGAAGCCCCCAAATAATGTGCCAGTAAGAAGTGCCCCCCATAGATGCCCCCATGTGTCAGTAAGAAGTGCATCTTTTCTCCCCCAATATGTGCCTCTTCCCCCCCTTCCCTTATATGTGCCAGTATCAAGTGCCTCATTTCTCCCCACCAATATGTGCCAGTATAAGGTGCCTCTTTCCCCCCCTTCCCCCCATATATTGCAGTTTCAAGTGCCTCATTCCCCCCTCAATATGTGCCAGTATAAGGTGCCTCTTTCCACGCCTTCCCCTATATGTGCCAATTTCAAGTGCCTCTTCCCCCCCCCCACCCAAATATGTGGCAGTATAAGGTGTCTCTCCCCCCCTTCCCCCATATTTGCCAGTTTCAAGTGCCTCATTTCTCCTCCTCCCCAATATGTGCCAGTATAAGGTGTCTCTCCCCCCTTCCCCCATATGTGCCAGTTTCAAGTGCCTCATTTCTCCTCCTCCCCAATATGTGCCAGTATAAGGTGCCTCTTTCCACCCCTTCCCCCATATGTGCCAATTTCAGGTGCCTCTCTTCTCTAAAAAAAATAACAAAAAACCTTTTACTTACCTCCAACGATGCAATGCAGGCCTCTTCCCGGCCTGTGTACCGTGCTGTACGGCTCAGGCGGCGTGATGACGTCATCACGCCGCCTGCACCAGCCTCTGATACGCTGCAGGCACAAGGCCCGCCGCCTATTAGAGGAACAAGAGAGGGAGACGCCTCTCCCTCCCCTGCCGCAGCACAGCCGTCTGTATCGTTGTCCTGAGGACGGCGATACAGATGACTATGGCGATGAGCGCTTCCACAATGGAAGCGCTCATCTCCCTGTGCCCAGCCGCGACCGCCATCATTCACTGCTGATTCTGTGCCTGGGTCTGAGAAAGGCTTGTACCCGGGCACAGGATTGCAAACCCGGACTGTCCGGGTCATTCCCGTACGGGTGGCAACTCTATTCTCTAATGCTCTATAACACCCTGTGCTCTGCACACACACCCCTCCCCCATTGACTGACAGAGCTAGACAGCAGGCTGACATCACAGCACCACGTGGATACCGCACATGCAGCCGTCAGCGCTGACCGCGGCAGTGCAAGGGTTAATGAGCCGGCATCAGGGTTTTCACCGATGCCGGTGCATACAGCAGGGGTCCAACTATTAGTGCCTGCCGGACCCCTGCAGCTGATCGGGAGGGAGTAGCTCCTGTGGCCGCCCGATCAGAGCGCTGTACCTGTATGGCGCTGGGATTTGTGACCGTGTTTCTAGCGACATACATGTACAGCGCTGGTATCCTATGGGTTAATGACATATTATTTATTATAGTATATGCTATTAAAGAAAAAATACATATGTCTTTCTGGGGACTTCAACAAGCAAAGCCATTAATGTAACCTCCAAGCTATGACATTACCACATGGTTTTCTATACTTAGAAGCTATCACATAGTACTGCCATCTGTATGATCATATATTGTGTCTGTGGATAAAGCAGTAATATGTAGATCAGCTTTCTGAGCAAATCTCAGTGTGGTGAAGCTATAGCACACTGTATGTATAATACACATATATACAGTAGATATGTAAAATCCAGGATACAGCTCTGTATACAGGGCACCCTTTACTATAGTTCTGCCCATGTACTCTTAATAAAATAAAAAAGGACTACTTACATCACACGGCACTGGAATTTGTCTCTGATCTAGAGCTCAATAAAACATAAAATACTAATTTTATTAAAAGCCTGAAACAGGTTTCAAACCCATGAACACTACATGCAAAGCAAGTGTCTTACCACTGAGCTATAGCTCTAGACAGCAAAGGTGGGTATTTTTTTGCTCTATGAGATGTAGTATAGCAAAAAACACAGTAAACCTAAAATGTTTTGTGATACTGACGACTGAAGGAAGTGAGACATCAGCGTCACACATGATTTAAATTTGCCTCTTATCTAGGGCATAATAAAATGTAAACATTTTTTGAAGGCTGAAAGGGGCTTTGAACTCAGAAAGCCTGGACATGGGGCAACAGCATTACCACTGAGCTACCAGCTTGCCTTGTGTAGCTTGTGATTTTTGTTCATCTATGTGATGTAGAATACAAAACCACAGTGAGGCTACTTTCACACTTGTGCTTGATCGGATCCATTCTGAACGGATCCGATCATATTAATGCAGACGGAGGCTCCGTTCAGTACGGATCCGTCTGCATTAATAACTTAGAAAAAATTCTAAGTGTGAAAGCAGCCTGAGCGGATCCGTTCAGACTTTCAATGTAAAGTCAATGGGGGACGGATCCGCTTGAAGATTGAGCCATATGGTGACATGTTCAAGCGGATCTGTTCCCATTGACTTACATTGTAAGTCTGAACGGATCCGCTCGCCTCCGCACGGCCAGGCGGACAGCTGAACGCTGCAAGCAGCGTTCAGCTGTCCGCCTGTCCGTGCGGAGGCGAGCGGAGCGGAGGCTGAACGCCGCCAGACTGATGCAGTCTGAGCGGATCCGCTCCATTCAGACTGCATCAGGGCTGGACGGAGGCGTTTGGGTCCGCTCGTGAGCTCCTTCAAACGGAGCTCACGAACGGACCCATGAACGCTAGTGTGAAAGTAGCCTAAAGCTAAAATGTTTTGGAGAAACTGACAACTGAAGGACGTCAGATATCAGCGTCACACATCATTTAAATTTGCCTCTTATCTAGCGCATAATAAAATGTAAACATTTTTGGGAGGCTGAAAGGAGCTTTGAACGCAGAAAGCCTGGACATGGGGCAGCAGCATTACCACTGAGCTACCAGCTTGCCTGCCAGAGTTATAAGCTCAGCAATAGACAGTGTGATTTAGCAGACAAATATATAGTTTATCTATAACTCCTTCTCACTTTGACCCTGACCTATGAAGAGCATAAGTCAAACTCAGATATGAAAGTCAAGTGTCAGGGTCAGGTGTTACATTGGCATTATTTTGATACTTGACTATGATATCGGACCATGTCCTAAAATGAACACTGTACAAAGAGCACCTTTCGGATTTCGCAGGCCATTTTTTACACATTTTGATTGCAAACTACTTCTCACACATATGGGCCCCTAAATTGCCAGGGCAGTATAACTACCCAACAAGTGACCCCATTTTGGAAAGAAGACACCCCAAGGTATTCCGTGAGGGGCATGGCGAGTTCCTAGAATTTTTTTTTTTTGTCGCAAGTTAGTGGAATATGAGACTTTGTAAGGAAGAAAAAAATAAAAAATAAATAAAAAAATCATCATTTTCCGCTAACTTGTGACAAAAAATAAAAAATTCTAGGAACTCGCCATGCCCCTCACGGAATACCTTGGGGTGTCTTCTTTCCAAAATGGGGTCACTTGTGGCGTAGTTATACTGCCCTCGCAATTTAGGGGCCCATATGTGTGAGAAGTAGTTTGCAATCAAAATGTGTAAAAAATGGCCTGCGAAATCCAAAAGGTGCATTTTGGAATATGTGCCCCTTTTCCCACCTTGGCTGCAAAAATGTGTCACACATGTGGTATCGCCGTACTCAGGAGAAGTTGGGGAATGTGTTTTGGGGTGTCATCTTACATATTCCCATGCTGGGTGAGATAAATATCTTGGTCAAATGCCAACTTTGTATAAAAAAATTGGAAAAGTTGTCTTTTGCCAAGATATTTCTCTCACCCAGCATGGGTATATGTAAAATGACACCCCAAAACACATTCCCCAACTTCTCCTGAGTACGGCGATACCAGATGTGTGACACTTTTTTGCAGCCTAGGTGGGCAAAGGGACCCAAATTCCAAAGTGCACCTTTCGGATTTCACCGGTCATTTTTTACAGATTTTGATTGCAAACTACTTCTCACACATATGGGCCCCTAAATTGCCAGGGCAGTATAACTACGCCACAAGTGACCCCATTTTGGAAAGAAGACACCCCAAGGTATTTTGTGATGGGCATAGTGAGTTCATGGAAGTTTTTATTTTTTGTCACAAGTTAGTGGAATATGAGACTTTGTAAGAAAAAAAAAAAAATCATAATTTTCCGCTAACTTGTGACAAAAAATAAAAAGTTCTATGAACTCACTATGTCCATCAGCAAATACCTTAGGGTGTCTACTTTCCGAAATGGGGTCATTTGTCGGGTGTTTGTACTGTCTGGGCATTGTAGAACCTCAGGAAACATGACAGGTGCTCAGAAAGTCAGAGCTGCTTCAAAAAGCGGAAATTCACATTTTTGTTGATTTGATTAATAACAAAAAAAGTAAAAATGGCAGCAGCAATGAAATACCACCAAATGAAAGCTCTATTAGTGGGAAGAAAAGGAGGTAAAATTCATTTGGGTGGTAAGTTGCATGACCGAGCAATAAACGGTGAAAGTAGTGTAGTACAGAAGTGTAAAAAGTGGCCTGGTCATTAAGGGGGTTTCAGCTAGCGGGGTTGAAGTGGTTAACATGGCGCTTTGCACTTGATGGTAGTGCCGGCCATATACAAGCTGTGGTTTCATTAGTGGTTTCATCAATGTCCTACTTAACTATAGTATTTCCTCCACTGTTTTCTTCTTTGTTTTCTTCTATGCTTTTTAAGCATATGCTCTATAAGCATGAGCTCTCACTCCTCCACAGGAGTTCCTTTCTCTGTTACCTACATATATATTTTTTCAGCCTGCCTCCAGTGATGTGGCATGGTGCTTAGAGCAGGTCTGCAGTATTTTTGCTGCACGCCTGGTCTGACTGCCTTGCCACTTCTTTCTATATATTTGTTACATGGGTCTTGTTTTGGATAATTCTATTGCCTGATCCTATGGTCTGTTTATATACTCTACGGCATATCATTATGTTTAGGGTTCATTTGCCCTCTTTTTTTTTAACCTTCTCTCATCAATCATGTCCTATTTTTGAACAGACTTTTGTAACATTGTATAATCATGTCTTAAGAATTTACTATGAATTACCATTCTATGAATTTTACTACATCACTATTTTCTGTATATTATGTTTTGTCAGCATGATGAAGGGCGTATGTTAGCCCGAAACATTGCACGCAACTGATATACCACTGTTTCCGGCTGAAATAATATGAAATAAATCACTATTTATCATCATCACGGAGTGCTGTCTAAATATCTGTGTGATATCTACAGTTCTTGAGTTGGAGCTACAGAACACAACCCGGACATACACTCACCCCTGCCATTGTTTGAAAAGAGTGCTGTGGCCTATTGATTTGAAACTATTGAAGAACACTCCACCACTGATCCACGTGCACCATTCCTGGCTTGTTCTAAATGTTGTTCCTTAGTGCAAACACGCAACACAACACCAGTGGAATAACCGCAAGAAGAATAACCTCTTCAGTTACAGCTTCTAATGAGTTCTTATCCAACTCTAATCCAAGGGCATCTGTGAATTCACTTGAGAAAGCCTATAGAAAAGCAATTTCCTTGGAGCTACACATGGTTACCTTGGTGGAATACTATAAGAGGAAAATTATACTGCTGTAATCTTCGACCAACTTTGTTCTCAGAAGGCTCTGAGTTCTGTCTCCAATTTGAGAGAATACTCAACAAAGCATCGTTCAACATTTGTCACGGCTGAGGATGGGGGAAACCCTCAGCTGTGCGATGGTGGAAGATGGTCGCTGCTTGACCAGGACAACAGGATTAGGGAGCAGGTCACCTCCTATCGCGTCCCTAACCTGACCCTAACTCCTAGCTGCATGGGCCGACCTTTAAGGCCATGCTCAGGAACCTCGGAGCCCTAACTCACCCTCCGACCGGTCCCTGGACTAGGAGTCAGGGTAAGACAACCTGTTCCTTCTGGATACGGAGGAACAGGAATCTCACTGGCCAAGCTGCAAGGAAGGGAGAACAAATACCACCTATGGCAATGGCAGGTACTTGCCACAAGCATAACACTCACCTGCCACAGACACATAGCCTGGAACCCATGTGGAAGTACAGCCCACAGAACTCAGGACTCAGCACACAACACACGGGAACCCAGGACCATAGGTGCAATAAAGAAACATAAAACCAAACCCATCTTCAAGACACCAAACGACATTATTATTTTGCTATGACGAGAAGGATGGCCCCCACTGGCAGTTGGTAAGTAACCAGGAGGATGTCTCCAGCAAGCATGGCTGAAGCACCCTCTCTGACTACTGCCTACAACTGAGGCTATATAGGGCCAAGAGGCCACACCCAGCAGTCAGACACACCCTGTGACTCACACACACAGAAAGGGAGTTAACTCTTCCAAAACCACAGAAGGGAAAACACAACTTAAAGGGGAAGTGTCCAAACAACAAACACACTGTGGCTGTTGCTGCAGGCAATGACATGGGTGGCAACCGTGTCCTGGGAGTCAGCTCGAAGGCCGGGACACTGCCACCACATGTACACTACGACCAAACATTGCCACGGGCAACCACAGTGAGGGGAAGATGTAAGTGCACACCACACATAACACAGAGTGCACACAGACATACCAAAGTGCTTACAAAACGCGCACACAACTCCAAGGGAACCGCACACATAACTGTTGTCTGCGGCACCTGAGACAAACGGCAAAATGCCTTCAGCTGCGGTTGACACAACAACCCGAAAACCGCGGGCAACTATATGCGGCTCCCAAGGAGTCACGGCCATAAACATGGTCGTGACAACATTATTCTTCTAACTCTTGAGAGTGCTACCAAAGAGATTAAGAAGACGAAGGAGGAAATCACCACTTTGGAACATAACCATTCGAAAAGCAACATCAATTCGAACCAACCTCACCCAAAAGAATAATCACTTTAGATGTAATCTAGAAGAACGTAAAAAATCTAAATTTCAGAGAGATATCCAGGATTACACCACTAATCAGGTTTATCGTACGGTTCCCCTGAATTTTCCCACTTCAGTCACTGCCACTGCACTTACTTTGGGCTCTTCTAGTGCTAGTGACGCTGATTTTTTAGACAGAGGCGTCGCCAGGAACAGAGGCCGCCAAGGAGGGCAGAGAAGAAACATAGGAAAAGTCAGACAGAATTACCACTCACAATCCCGGGAACCAATCCAGACCAGAATAACATACAGGAATTTGACAGGTACCCTTCATATTCTGAGGACTTAACCATCAACTTATCGAAAAAAGTCCTCGACGGATGAAGTGTCTGCACTGAATCTGGGACTAGGCTTCGTCCCGACTAATTTCACTAATCTATACTTACTGGACAAAGAAATGTCTCGCTTCTTCTTCTATTAGCTTAAGGGCTTATTTTGAGATTGAGAAACCATCCTGGATGAATAACCAACTACCACTATCTTCACCATTCCAAGAACGGACCAAGGGGTGCAAACCACCGAGCAGGTACATGCCACCAAAAAGATATGACATGATTGAGAAATATATATCGAAGGTTCAAGATGAGGTGAATAGCCTTGAGAAAAGACCATCTTCAAAAAAGGTGAGTGTTACGGCATACAAGGGAATTCTCCAAACTCCCGAACGGAACCTCACAAATAGCTGCTAGCAGACGATTAGGAAACGCACCCAAGCGGCTTACACTCCTAGCAATCAGTCTCTAACAGCATACAGTAAATCCTCCAAGAACGAGACCAAGCTCCGTGTTGAGGGTAAAGCAGTGAACAGCCAGAGCTGTATGTTTATTGTTCTTATATAACAATGTTACACATAAGTACCATCCACAGGGTTTTGTAAAACAACCAGTAAACACGTACAATACACTCAGACACTCCCACACAAAATCCTCCCCTCTGCCTGTGATACAATTACCTTACACAATGGGTTAATGTAATTATTACAGGCAGGAGAATACACAGTGTTACACAATGTCTTCTGTCCTGGAGACAATTGGGGAGTAACAAAGAGGAAATTGCCAATACACACGTGGGGACAATAGGACAGAAATCACTATTCAAATATACAATTTCACAACAAGTAAACATAGACGGTCTGAGTGCATTCAATTATTAGGTGAATGGCACTCAGACTACACAAATACAGTTCAATTGCCATGGAGTTTAAGTTTAGCATGGGCTGATGAGAGGGCCCATAATCCTGTGGCAAGAGGCTGGCAGCCAGGCTTCTCCGGCACCCAGTGGCGAGGTTGGTTTTGCCACATTTCTCCCCTTTTCCAAACAGACTAACAGGGTATCTGACCTTCTGCCGGTCAGTGCTCTTGTTAGTCCAGCAGCCCACCCACAAAATAAAAACAGCAGTACAGCCCACGTACAATAAATGGTTACTACACCTGAGCAAGGGAGAAACCTGTCCATGTCCATGTGCCTCACTACGGCTATACCCGGTGCTCTAGTTCCTTCACCCATCCTCTAGGGCAGTGATGGCGAACCTATGGCACGGGTGCCAGAGACGGCACTCAGAGCCCTCTCTGTGGGCACCCACACCCTGGAAAAAGTCTATGGTGTATCAATATGTCTTAGACTTTTCCTGCCATTCAGCAGCACAGGGCGCACTATGAACAGCACAGGCAGCGCACTGAATGTAGGCAGGATATTGTAAATAAATGATAAAGTACATGGAAGATATTCTATATTAGACTGTAGTATTTAGGGTAAATTGCTGTGTTGGCACTTTGCGATAAATAAGTGGGTTTATGTTGCAGTTTGGGCACTCGGTCTGTAAAAGTTCGCCATCACTGCTCTAGGGGCTGCTCTCCCAGGAAGGGCATCCGCAGGGCCACTTGCTTCTGCAATCGCTGCTCTTCACTGGGGAGACTCTCGCCTCGCTGGTACATTATCCAGGGCCTGGTACCAGATGCCTTTCCTTAATGCATCCCGGCCATCCAGGTCTTCTTCATCGTATCCCACTGCTGCCACCAATTGTTAAGGCATACAAGGGAATTCTCCAAACTCCCGAACGGAACCTCACGAATAGCTGCTAGCAGACGAATAGGAAACGAACCCAAGCGGCTTACACTCCTAGCAATCAGTCTCTAACAGCATACAGTGAATCCCCCCAAAGAACGAGACCAATCTCCGTGTTGGGGGTAAAGCAGTGGACAGCCAGAGCTGTGTGTTTATTGTTCTTATATAACATTGTTACACATTAGTACCACCCACAGGGTTTTGTAAAACAACCAGTAAACACGTACAATGCACTCAGACACTCCCACAGAAAATCCTCCCCTCTGCCTGTGATACAATTACCTTACACAATGGGTTCATGTAATTATCACAGGCAGGAGAATACACAGTGTTACACAATGTCTTCTGTCCTGGAGACAATTGAGTGATATTTAACCTGTCTAAGGGACAGTGATGTGTTTTAAAGAATCTTTCTAGTGACAGGAACATAGTAATTAAGTCAGCCGACAAAGGCTCTGGGGTAGTTATAATGGATCGCTCCAAGTATAAAAACGAAATTTTAGGACAACTTAGAGGCCATGGGACTTATCTACCACTGGATCATGACCCCACTAGAGAGTTCCTGACAGAGTTATCTGCGATTGTGGGAAATGCCCATAAAAATGGAATCATTACCAGTAAGATGGTAGAATATCTGATTCCCCAACATCCTCGCATACCCATAATTTATACCCTACCAAATAGAAAAATAGGGAAAATCCCCCTGGTAGGCCCATCGTGCCCGGGTGCGATTCTGTGTTCCAGGCAGCAGCAAAAATGCTTGATAATCTGCTTAGACCCTAGTGGTAGATCGTTCACCCAGGACACCACAGATTTTCTGAATAAGATCCAAAAGGTCCAACTAGGGGATAATGCCCCCTTTCTAGTAACCATGGATGTCATGAGTCTGTGTACCAATATCCCCACGGATGCAGGCATTGAGTGTGTCAGGACCTCTTTGCAAAAACGGGCAGAATTTTCCCCTGGTGAACAGGAATTCATATTGTCCCTGCTGTCATTTGTCCTCAAACATAACTACTTCCTATTCGATGACCAATTCTATTTACAAACATCCGGGACAGCGATGGGTTGCAACATAGCGTCTATGTTTGCTGTCATTTATATGAATTCTTTTGAAGAAAAAGTTGTCTATCCCCATGCTATGTTCAATGATTTTGCTTACTGCTTGGTTTGATATATCGATGATGTTTTCTGTATTTTGCAGGGTACACAGTGTTGTAGAAATATTAATCGTTGTAATCCGCTCGCATCAAACTTCGTGTAAGGAAAAAGGTAAATCCCTATTCCCTCAACCGCAGTCAGAGTCAGACACAGGTGTTACCATCTTGAATTCTTCTGAGCAACTCCTCCTTCCCCCTGCCCAGTCTGTTTCTTTTATTTACTCACAAAAGGTGTAAAAGGGGCTGGCCCATAACAATGATGCAGGAAGTGATGACATACAGGAAGTAATGACATAGGAAGATGAGAACATAGCCAGCTCACAAACACATGTATACAATAACCACTGGAGCGAACTTTATCTAGCCTTGCTCAGTGATCAATGCGAGATAAAGTTACTATGATCCTCATGCATGTTTATTTACAGGACAACGTCATTATCTCCAGCAGCTGATCAGGCACACTAGAGAGAACAAACGCCCAGTGCTTAGCACATGGACCATTCGCCGACAGAGACCTCTGCGCCCAGCAGTTGTGACAGGACATACACGAGAAGATATCCACTCCAATGGTTTACCCTGACACTGAGAGACATGGTGACAATACACAATATATTAAATACACATCCTAATAAAATTTCCACAACAGTCCCTCCTCTTTGTCATATGCTCCCCAGTGTCCCTTGACGAATCTTGATCTTCTTCTTTTAAAAAAACAGTCTTGTCTACGAAAGGTCCTGAATCCATAAAACAAAACATGATGGAAAACAGAAAGTCAATCTTGATACGTAGCTTAAAACAAATCTTGACTCGGAGATTCTTTTCTTCGGGAGTTGACTCAGGAGGTGGTGTTTTGCGCTGGTCGTTGGCTAGTTTGGAATCCTCTGCATCTGGTCCATGGTTTGGTCTTCAGGGCATCTTGTCTGTTCGGGCTTCGGTAACTGAGTCGATTAGAGATCAGGAACATCTCACTCCGGCGTATAGAAGGAATGGAAACAAAAAACATAAGTACATGTCCTATTTTCTTTCGCCCGGATCCAATGGAAAACCAGTGAGCCCAAAGACCTCCCAAAGCTTTAAAGAGGATTCCGACCCTCACTAGTCATAGCTCCACCTCTTCCCTGCTTCTGCCAGTATGGCCCTGACCCTTGTCAATTGTGTCTGCTACCCAGGCATAACCGTCATCTAATTCACAGAAACCATCCTCTGGATGCTCTATTGTAGTTTCTCGGTGATCTCTCTCACTGCCTCAATGGTTTCATTGAACATCTCATCCACTATGGATGAGAATTTGTTCAATCGCTTCATAAGTCCAACTCCCCATCCAGTCCAGCCAGAAAACAAATCCCTTCCATCTCTCCCTGCTCTTCTTACCTCCTTACACACCATCAGTTTCTTCCAATCGGCTGCAACACAAGATACAGGGACAGGCTTCACCAGGACACATGAACCTCTGGCATTAGGGGGAATTACCTTATAAGCGGCTAAACCGCATAGGAAATAGTACAGACCCGTCAACTCCACACAAGAACTTCTGATGGTCACGGGCTTCCAGTAATAACTGAATAGACTGAGGGATCGCTCCCTGAGTCTGAACGTCACACCCTTCTTTCCAGCAGATATAATCTGGTCCATGGGTGTCATTAAAGAGACCGGGGTTTTATTAGTAAGGTTGACCATTATACTTTCCTCACAACTGGAGGATCCCACAAACATATGCCCTTTACCACATCTAAGGGCCGCCTAGCTGCCTGGACACCCATACAGGATTAACATGTAAAACCAGTGCTATCAACAAATGTCTCCTTCTAACAAATAAACAAAAGTGATACTCTTCATTCTTTGACTTAGTTGAGCAACTTCTTGCAATGACTGGTGTGGATCCAGTTGTCTCTTCCCTCGATCTTCAGAGAGGTTGGCGTCATCAGCAGCACCTGGAATGGCCCAAGATATCTCGTCTCTAGTCCTGTCCTCGGATGTTTCTTTAGCACGACCCAATCACCTGGTTGACTAGAATGAACACTGGTTATTGAGTCTGGGTCCGTGAGAAACTCCCGAACCTCGTGGTGGACCCGTGGGGCTGCCTGGGGCATAGCTGATGGATTAAAGGGTTACAGTGGAACATTCAGGCCATGGATCGGCTGTGATTTTTACCTTCTTTGCAAAAATCTGACCCAAGTACCATCAAAGAAAAGGCAGTCGTGATGGTTCTCAATGTAATTCCATACTAGGTTAGAAATTGATTGACATTTGAGAGGTTAGAATGGTTAGTAAAAAGTTTGAAGATCGTTGTTTTCTGCACCACTTTCCCCCCCGTCTCATCGTCCTTAAAACCAGGACGAAGAGAAGCTGGATTAAACATGGTGCATCGTCTCAAGGTTAGATGGAGAGGTGAGGGAGAGATAGAGAGAGAGAAAGAGAAAAGTGCTTCTCTTGGACTCTGCAGTCTTAGCGGGATGGGAGTACATGACAGTGTTAGCTCACACTGTCTGGGACTTTTGAATGCCCTGTTGCTGGAGATTGATGGATTCGTGCAGCCACAGTTCTTCTTTCTGGAGGGAACCATGGCTTTGGAGTCTAGTGGGGAATTTACGGACAAACTTTTTCCCAATCCAGACCTCAAAGGTCCCTTCTTTGGGGATGGTCCACTCTGAACCTACAGTCCCTTGGTGTCAATCTTTGAGGGGCTTACCAACTCCTCCTCCATAGATGGATTTCATGTACTGCTTGGCTGTCTTATAGTCAGAAGTGGTACCCTTCTGTTCCCTAAATTTCCCTAAACCCATGCTCGAGCCTTCTAAAAGTAGGTATGTCCACCTCCAGTTTCCCGACTCACGCCTGGACTGTCCTGCGACACACACTTGGACGGCTGCTACTCCCCATCGTTCGCCTTTGAGTTGCCCTAGGGTTTCTGGCACCAGCACACGTACTCAGTTCACCCTAGTTAGACCTCAGGAAAAGGAGTAATCAGTGTGAGGAAAAGGGATCTCGCCGATACACGGCGGCCCTCTGAGTCTCCTAATGAGATATACCAGCCTCGGTTTTGGCTCTGAATAGTGACCTGACCACAGGATAGGGCTTCCAATTGACCTGGAGTGGAAAAAGGGGCACACAGGAAACAAGCACACAGTACTCCTGTGGGGAAAGGGGTTACTCACACAGCTATTGGTATGCCCGGGTGATATAAATCACCTTGTCTCCTTAAAAAAACTCATCAACTCACTTTCGTTTGCCGATATTATTCTATATAGTCAAGCTGAACAGCACACAAAGCCCTTTTTGCTGTGACTGATCAAAAACCCTGGAGTTCAGACAGTAGTTCTCACACAATATCATGAGACCCACAGTACTCCTAACCAAATCTACAGACAAGAGAGAGGGTAAGAAAGGGAAAGAGAAAAAGAAAGAGAAAAGCACCAAAATATGTAAAAGGAAAAAAAAATTTATAGACTAAAAATTAAAAATGGGTTAGTAAAAAGGAAAAACTGATTAGTAAAAGAAGACCTGTACAAAGGAGAGAAAAAAAACAACATAGAAAACTTCAGTTACAGAAAGTCTTGCTATATATATTGAGATTCAGTAAAAAGTAAATGTTAACTTAAAAACTGAGACTCAAATGCAAAGACCAAAACCCTTTGGAACACATACAACTGTATAGGACTGAATTAACAAATCAATGTCTTCTGTTCACCTGAATCTGTACAGGAGAATTTCTACCCACCCAGTCATTGAAATGTTAACCACTTAAATCCCCCTAGCTGAAACACCCTTAATGACCAGGCCACTTTTTACACTTCTGCACTACACTACTTTCACCGTTTATTGCTTGGTCATGCAACTTACCACCCAAATTAATTTTACCTCCTTTTCTTCTCACTAATAGAGCTTTCATTTGGTGGTATTTTTCGCTAAATTTATTGTTCTACATGTCTTTGAATGGTTTGGGTAAAAAAATGGTTTGGGTAAAATTGGGTAAAAGTTATAGCGTTTACAAACTATGGTACAAAAATGTGAATTTCCGCTTTTTGAAGCCGCTCTGACTTTCTGAGCACCTGTCATGTTTCCTGAGGTTCTACAATGCCCAGACAGTACAAACACCCGACAAATGACCCCATTTCGGAAAGTAGACACCCTAAGGTATGCGCTGATGGGCATAGTGAGTTCATAGAACTTTTTATTTTTTGTCACAAGTTAGCGGAAAATGATGATTTATTTTATTTTTAATTTTTTTCTTACAAAGTCTCATATTCCACTAACTTGTGACAAAAAATAAAAACTTCCATGAACTCACTATGCCCATCACAAAATACCTTGGAGTGTCTTCTTTCCAAAATGGGGTTACTTGTGGGGTAGTTATACTGCCCTGGCATTTTAGGGGCCCAGATGCGTGAGAAGAAGTTTGAAATAAAAATCTGTAAAAAATGACCAGTGAAATCCGAAAGGTGCTCTTTGGAATGTGTGCCCCTGTGCCCACCTAGGCTGCAAAAAAGTGTCACACATCTGGTATCGCTGTACTCAGGAGAAGTTGGGGAATGTGTTTTGGGGTGTCATTTTACATATACCCATGCTGGGTGAGAGAAATATCTTGGCAAAAGACAACATTTCCCATTTTTTTTATACAACGTTGGCATTTGACCAAGATATTTATCTCACCCAGCATGAGTATATGTAAAATGACACCCCAAAACACATTCCCCAACTTCTCCTAAGTACGGCGATACCAAATGTGTGACACTTTTTTGCTGCCAAGGTGGGCATAGGGGCACACATTCCAAAGAGCACCTTTCGGATTCCACAGGCCAGTTTTTACACATTTTGATTGCAAACTACTTCTCACGCATATGGGCCCCTAAAATGCCAGGGCAGTATAACTACCCCACAAGTGACCCCATTTTGGAAAGAAGACACCCCAAGGTATTTCATGATGGGCATAGTGAGTTCATGGAAGTTTTTATTTTTTGTCACAAGTTAGTGGAATATGAGACTTTGTAAGGAAAAAATAAATTAAAAAATCATCATTTTCCGCTAACTTGTGACAAAAAAAAATTCTAGGAACTCGCCATGCCCCTCACGGAATACCTTGGGGTGTCTTCTTTCCAAAATGGGGTCACTTGTGGGGTAGTTATACTGCCCTGGCATTTTAGGGGCCCATATGCGTGAATCAAGATTGGTTATACCAGCGCACAACGTAGTGTGTGGCAGTATATAATCACACCCAAATATTACTGAATTATTTATGTGAATGAGGATTGTTAAAATATAACGTTTACTAGGTCATTTAAAATTAGAAAATTACTAATGGGTGAAAAACAACGATTATTACAACAATAATTAGATGAACCTCCACAGACAAACAAGAAAAACAAGAATTACATATACCTCTACGGATAGTGTCTCACGTTGAGATAAGAAAATGGTTTGATCTTACCACGTCTGGTGGATGCCACGGCCTGTGGAGGGTGGTTCAGGTATTAGATGATTACCAGAATCTGCGTGACCTGGGTGCTGATGTCTAAGGCAGTGTGTGTACTCCTGTATAGCCCTATTGTGTCTTTCCTACCTACAAGTGGGCTGGGAGCTAAACAAACACCTGCCTAGCATACATGGAGCACCCGCCCCGACAGGGGCGACCCCATACCGACTTTGCCCTCAGTAGGGGCCTAATCCTATTAATACCCTAATTGCACAGCCCTACACGCCATGTTTCGGTCTCAATGTCCAGACCTCATCAGGGGACTTCAACAATGTATTCAAGGGTAACTAGAAGCAAATTACAAATATATACTAATTATAGATCACTAAATACTCTGAGTGCCATCTCTAAATAGGTGTATTCAAAACTCAGATTACTTACTGAAAGAAGAAGGTAATGTTTAGCCTCGTACTTCCACTCTGGATATTCAATGGGTCATATCCACGCCATGACATGAGAAGTGTCCCATGTAAGCTGTCTGTCTCACCCAAAAATGGTCATCTGGGTGAGCAATTGTTGGTTGCTGTCCATCTCTTAATATACCCCACCTCCCGGTACATGTACGCCCCCTGATTACCCGTCTCACCTTTCCGCAACGGCCATAGTATCTGGAATAGCCTGTGGAACTCACGCCGCTCACGTGCGTTCCACCGGACCGGAAGCTGGCATCACATGGTGCGGGCTCACCGGAAGTGAGAACAGGGCCTGCGTCTGAGCGTCACCAGTTACTTGGCAACTGCCCAGCTCACATCAGCAAGGCCCATACGCTGCAATTGATAGCTTGCCTGCTATTTTAATATTGCTCAATCGCAAGTATAAATAGAACTAGGATATTAATCTGACAGGATGACCAAGCACAAGCCTCGATCCCGGTATAATCGCGCCGACAGAATACAGGGTAAACTATGTTTTTACTGGCAGTGCTATGCTAATGATTCCTATTAAAAATAGCCTATACCTACCCTACGCTTGGTGTGCGCGTGGATTAACCCTACAGAGCAGGGGGTATACTATATTATATTATGACAATTCTGCAGTCATATGAAGCAACTATAGTTTTCTTGCTCGTTTAGACCAGAGGGGTGGACAGTTTTCAAGTAGAAGAGCCATTTTGCTTCACATTGGAGGATCCTCCTGTCCACATCCCCCCGTCTAATTCCCGGCTTAATTCTTTCAATTCCCGTGAAGGAGAGGCAGTCTGGCTTTCCGTCGTGTTCAGTATTTACATGTCGTGAAACAGGTGTGTCTCTCCGATTTTTAACGTCACCGACATGCTCTCCTATCCTCCTCCTCAGTTCTCTGATTGTCTTACCAATATATTCTATTCCACAAATACATGTGATTTTATAGATTACTCCCATGCTTCTACAATTGATGAAATCTTGTATTGTATAAATTTTGCCTGTGTTGTTACTCCTAAATATTTTAGTCTTGGTCATAAAGGGGCACGCCACGCAACCTCCACATTTAAAGTTGCCACTGATGCCTCTTTCAAGCCATGTTTTCTTTTGGGCCACTGGTGTATAGTGGCTATGCACCATGAGATCACGAATACTTCTGCCACGCCTATAGGTGATGCTGGGGTGCACCTTTATGACCTTACAGATGTCTTGGTCCATCCGTAAAACGTGCCAATGTTTAGAGATGATTTCTCTAATAGCGGAGGAACAACCATTGTATGTACTTATGAGGCGGCTCTCCCTATTTTCATTTCCGCCAGCAGCTGGAGGGGCCTCCTTCCAGGGGGTAAGTAGTGACACTCTATTCCTGTTCAGTGCCATTTGATACGCTGGTGTTAATACACCTGCCGGGTAACCCCGATCCAAAAAACGAGTTTTTAGGTCTGCAGCTTGTTTAATGAAATTGGAACGTCTGGAACAGTTTCTCCTTAATCGCAGGTATTGACCCCGCGGTATTCCCTTCCTGAGGGGGTAAGGATGGCTACTTTCCCACCTCAGGAGGGAATTGGTGGAGGTTGGTTTCCGGTAAATGGAGGTCTCCAGACGACAGCTTTGGTCGATCCCGACAACGATATCAAGGAATGGGAGTTTGGATGGATGACAGGCTATTCCAGATACTATGGCCGTTGCGGACAGGTGAGACGGGTAATCGGGGGGCGTGCATGTACCGGGAGGTGGGGTATATTAAGAGGTGGACAGCAACCAACAATTGCTCATCCAGATGACCATTTTTGGGTGAGACAGACAGCTTACATGGGACACTTCTCATGTCATGGCGTGGATATGACCCATTGAATATCCAGAGTGGAAGTACGAGGCTAAACATTACCTTCTTCTTTCAGTAAGTAATCTGAGTT
This sequence comes from Bufo gargarizans, assembly GCF_014858855.1. Lineage (NCBI taxonomy): Eukaryota > Metazoa > Chordata > Amphibia > Anura > Bufonidae > Bufo > Bufo gargarizans. The sequence goes on from NC_058080.1 coordinate 344,403,026, forward strand.
TTGAATACACCTATTTACATGTGGTATCGCCGTACTCAGGAGAAGTTGGGGAATGTGTTTTGGGTGTCATTTTACATATACCCATGCTGGGTGAGAGAAATATCTTGGTCAAATGCCAACTTTGTATAAAAAAAAATGGGAAATGTTGTCTTTTGCCAAGATATTTCTCTCACCCAGCATGGGTATATGTAAAATGACACCCCAAAACACATTCCCCAACTTCTCCTAAGTACGGCAATACCACATGTGTGACACTTTTTTGCAGCCTAGATGCGCAAAGGTGCCCAAATTCGTTTTAGGAGGGCATTTTTAGACATTTGGATCCCAGACTTCTTCTCACGCTTTAGGGCCCCTAAAAAGCCAGGGCAGTATAAATACCCCACATGTGACCCCATTTTGGAAAGAAGACACCCCAAGGTATTCAATGAGGGGCCGCAACGCAATAATTTTATTAACTTTATAACAACTTTTGAACAAAACATATAAACTTTAACTTTTTGAACTGAACGTTAACCTTTTTGCTTACTGGTGATTTTTTTTTTTTACCTTTATAGGACAAACCTCTCCTTCCCCATGGGACAATGTGCAAAGTGCAAATCGCCCAAAGATGTGGCGAAGTGCATTATGCACTTTGTCCCAGGGGAAAGGCGAGGTTTGCAGCAGCTCTGTGTGTAAATGGGCCCTAATAGCCTTGTGTGCCTGTCCTGGTGAGATGTGATCCCTATGCTAGGTGTACCTGTGTGTGGTACTTCCGGAAACACACTGCCCAGGGTGGTCAGGGCAGTCAGGACAGAAATAGCGGGTGTCACGCCTTATTCCACTCCTGCTACAGACACAACATCTTTTTCGGGGTGACGGTTGGGTTGAGGTACCAGCAACGACATTGGGGAAATGACGCTCATGTAGACGGCTAACTACACTGGTGGATGGGGCCACGGAACCTCCTGGGTACAGGAGGTTCTCGATGATCTCTTCCTGACATTTGAGGAAGGATCGTGTTCTCCCAGCCTTACTGTAGAGAACAAAACTATTATACAAAGCCAATTGAGTTAAATATACAAACCTTCTTATACCAGCGTCTGGTGCGGCGGGACACTAAATACGGAGACAACATCTGGTCATTGAAGTCCACCCCTCCCATGTGAAGGTTATAGTCGTGGACTGAGAGGGGCTTTTCAATGACACGGGTTGCTCGCTCAATTTGGATTGTCGTGTCTGCGTGAATGGAGGAGAGCATGTAAACGTCACGCTTGTCTCTCCATTTCACCGCAAGCAGTTCTTCGTTACACAAGGCAGCCCTCTCCCCCCTTGCAAGACGGGCGGTAACGAGCCACAGCAGCCAATCTGTTTTAGAAACAAATGCCTGAAGAGGGCCACACTTGTGTAGAAATTGTCCACATAAAGATGGTACCCCTTGCCAAATAAGGGTGACACCAAGTCCCAGACTGTCTTCCCACTGCTCCCCAGGTAGTCAGGGCAACTGATCTTTTCCCTCATAGACACGAAATTTGTGTGTATAGCCTGTGGCCCTTTCACAGAGCTTATACAATTTGACCCCATACCGGGCGCGCTTGCTTGGGATGTATTGTTTGAAGCCAAGGCGCCCGGTAAAATGTATTAGGGACTCGTCTACGCAGATGTTTTGCTCTGGGGTATACAAATCTGCAAATTTCTGGTTGAAGTGGTTTATAAGAGGGCCGAATTTTGTGGAGCCGATCAAAAGCTGGGTGGCCTCTGGGACGGGAGGTGGTGTTGTCGCTAAAGTGCAGGAAACGCAGGATGGTCTCAAATCGTGTCCTGGACATAGCAGCAGAGAACATGGGCATGTGATGAATTGGGTTCGTGGACCAATATGACCGCAATTCATGCTTTTTAGTTAGACCCATGTTGAGGAGAAGGCCCAGAAAAATTTAAATTTCGTAAACTTGGACTGGTTTCCACCGGAAAGGCTGGGCATAAAAGCTTCCCGGGTTGGCGGTTATAAATTGTGTGGCATACCGATTTGTTTCTGCCGCAACTAAGTCCAAGAGCTCCGCAGTAAAGAACAGCTCAAAAAATCCCAGGGCCGAACCGATCTGAGCTGTCTCAACCCGAACTCCAGACTGGGCGGTGAAAGGGGGAACTACAGGTGCGGCTGAAGTTGGGGACTGCCAATCAGGGTTTGCCAGCACCTCAGGGATTGCTACTGCACGTGCCACCGTACCAGCTTCAACTGCCCTTCTGGTGCTCGCCACTTCACCATGTTGTACGGCAGTGCTGGTACTAGGTCCAGGATGGGCTGCACTGCTGGTGTATGCCTCACCACGTAATCTGACAGCGCCAGCCCCACTCTGCTGCCCTTGAAGCGGATCCTGTGCAACCTGTGGTCTAGCGACACGGGGCCGGGTACGCCTGGTGCTATCAGGGACCTCAACCTCCTCGTCCGAACTTTGAGTCAGACTGCCACTGCTTTCTACAGGTTCATATTCTGACCCGCTAGATTCGTCAGATAAGGGTTCCCATTCCTCATCCGACTGGGTCAGAAGCCTGTAGGCCTCTTGAGAAGAATACCCCCTGTTTGAAATTTGGGCAACTAAATTTAGGGGTATTCCCTGAGACTACCCAAGAAAAAAAGCAAGCCTGTCTTACAAATGGGAGGCTAGCGAAGTACCGGAGGCCGCTGCGGTTGATAAAAAATATCAAAACTGATTTTTTTATCGCCGCAGTGCTTGTGAAGTGAATGTGCAGTGATAAAAAAATAAATAAAAATTTGGCACTGCGGCGGGGCGGGTGTTGGTGAACGCACGTGTGGGCGACCGATCAGGCCTGATCGGGCAAACACTGCGTTTTGGGTGGAGGGCGAACTAAAGTGACACTAATACTATTATAGATCTGACTGTGATCAGTTTTGATCACTTCCAGATGCTATAAAAGTACAATTGCTGATTAGCGATACGCTAATCAGCGAATAAGTGACTGCGGTGCGGTGGGCTGGGCGCTAACCGATCGCTAAACTACCTAACCAAGGGGCCTAAACTATCCTAAAACCTAAAAGTCAATACCAGTGAAAAAAAAAAGTGACAGTTTACACTGATCACTTTTTTCCCTTTCACTAGTGATTGACAGGGGCAAGAAGGGGTGATCAAGGGGTTAATTGGGGTGCAGGGGGGTGATCTGGGGCTATGTTTGGTGTTTGGTGCTATTCACTGTAGCTGGCGGGTGGTGCAGGGGGGGGTTGTGGGCGGTGGGGGCGGTGCGGGAGGCAGGCGGTGCGGCAGGCGGGATCGCGATCCCCCGCCCGCCTCCTCTTGAAAATTTGTTGGTGGCCAGTGGTTATACCAGAGTGTCAGCACATTGCTGACACTCTGGTATAAACGGCTGACATCTGTGCAGATGTCAGCCGTTTAACCCTTTCCATACCGCGGTCCGTACGGACCGCTGTATGGAAAATGTTAACTGTCATCGGTCAAGGAGCTCCCTCCCTCTCCCATCGGAGGGCTGCTGTGCCTTTGCAGCCCCCTGATGGAGAGGGAGAGAGCCCCCAGACAGCCCCCGTCCTTACCCTTCCCCGTCTGCGAAGTTGTGGCAGACAGGGAAGGTTCCCATGGCAACAGGACGCCTTCTCATGGGCTAGAATGGGGTCATTTTTGGGCGGTTTCTATTATGTAAGCCTCGCAAAGTGACTTCAGACCTGTAGTGGTCCCTAAAAATTGGGTTTTTGTAAATTTCTGAAAAATTTCAAGATTTGCTTCTAAACTTCTAAGCCTTGTAACATCCCCAAAAAATAAAATATAATTCCCAAAATAATTCAAACATGAAGTAGACATATGGGGAATGTAAAGTCATCACAATTTTTGGGGGCATTACTATGTATTACAGAAGTAGAGAAACTGAAACTTTGAAATTTGATAATTTTCCCAATTTTTGGTAAATTAGCTATTTTTTTATGCAAAAAAATTAATTTTTTTTACTTCATTTTACCAGTGTCATGAAGTACAATATATGACGAAAAAACAATCTCAGAATGGCCTGGATAAGTCAAAGTGTTTTAAAGTTATGAGCACTTAAAGTGACACTGGTCAGATTTGCAAAAAATGGCCAAGTCCTTAAGGTGAAATAGGGCCTTAAGGGGTTAAAGATCTTGGCTGTCCCTGGGTTCTATGTCTTTGCAAAGAAGCATGTCTGGGACCATTACCCCACCTTGTTGAATAAACCACTTTACTTCTAGGTGTGGTTCTGGGGTACTTAACCACTTCAGCCCCGCTAGGTGAAACCCCCTTCATGACCAGGCCACTTTTTACACTTCGGCACTACACTACTTTCACCGTTTATCGCTCGGTCATGCAACTTACCACCCAAATGAATTTTATCTCCTTTTCTTCTCACTAATGGAGCTTTCATTTGGTGGTATTTTATTGCTGCTGACATTTTTACTTTTTTTGTTATTAATCAAAATGTAACGATTTTTTTGCAAAAAAATGACATTTTTCACTTTCAGCTGTGAAATTTTGCAAAAAAAACGACATCCATATATAAATTTTTCGCTAAATTTATAGTTCTACATGTCTTTGATAAAAAAAAAATGTTTGGGCAAAAAAAAAAATGGTTTGAGTAAAAGTTATAGCATTTACAAACTATGGTACAAAAATGTGAATTTCCGCTTTTTGAAACGGCTCTGATTTTCTGAGCACCTGTCATGTTTCCTGAGGTTCTACAATGCCCAAACAGTAGAAAAACCCCACAAATGACCCCATTTCGGAAAGTAGATACCCTAAGGTATTCGCTGATGGGCATAGTGAGTTCATAGAACTTTTTATTTTTTGTCACAAGTTAGCGGAAAATGATGATGATTTTTTTATTTTTATTTTTTTCTTACAAAGTCTCATATTCCACTAACTTGCGACAAAAAATAAAAAATTCTAGGAACTCACCATGCCCCTCACAGAATACCTTGGGGTGTCTTCTTTCCAAAATGGGGTCACTTGTTGGGTAGTTATACTGCCCTGGCAATTTAGGGGCCCAAATGTGTGAGAAGAACTTTGCAATCAAAATGTGTAAGAAATGACCGGTGAAATCCGAAAGGTGCACTTTGGAATATGCGCCCCTTTGCCCACCTTGGCAGCAAAAAAGTGTCACACATGTGGTATCGCCGTACTCAGGAGAAGTTGGGGAATGTGTTTTGGGGTGTCATTTTACATATACCCATGCTGGGTGAGAGAAATATCTTGGCAAAAGACAACTTTTCCCATTTTTTTATACAAAGTTGGCATTTGACCAAGATATTTTTCTCACCCAGCATGGGTATATGTAAAATGACACCCCAAAACACATTCCCCAACTTCTCCTGAGTACGGCGATACCAGATGTGTCACACTTTTTTGCTGCCAAGGTGGGCAAAGGGGCACATATTCCAAAGTGCACCTTTCGAATTTTGCAGGGCATTTTTTACACATTTTGATTGCAAAGTTCTTCTCACACATTTGGGCCCCTAAATTGCCAGGGCAGTATAACTACGCCACAAGTGACCCCATTTTGGAAAGAAGACACCCTAAGGTATTCCGTGAGGGGCACTGCGAGTTCCTAGAATTTTTTATTTTTTGTCACAAGTTAGCGGAAAATGATGATTTTTTTTTTTTTCTCTTTTTTCCTTACAAAGTCTCATATTCCACTAACTTGCGACAAAAAATAAAAAATTCTAGGAACTCGCCATGCCCCTCACGGAATACCTTGGGGTGTCTTCTTTCCAAAATGGGGTCACTTGTGGCGTAGTTATACTGCCCTGGCAATTTAGGGGCCCAAATGTGTGAGAAGTACTTTGCAATCAAAATCTGTAAAAAATGACCGGTGAAATCCGAAAGGTGCACTTTGGAATATGTGCCCCTTTGCCCACCTTGGCATCAAAAAAGTGTCACACATCTGGTATCGCCGTACTTAGGAGAAGTTGGGGAATGTGTTTTGGGCTGTCATTTTACATATACCCATGCTGGGTGAGAGAAATATCTTGGCAAAAGACAACTTTTTCAATTTTTTTTATACAAAGTTGGCATTTGACCAAGATATTTTTCTCACCCAGCATGGGTATATGTAAAATGACACCCCAAAACACATTGCCCAACTTCTCCTGAGTACGGCGATACCAGATGTGTCACACTTTTTTGCTGCCAAGGTGGGCAAAGGGGCACATATTCCAAAGTGCACCTTTCGGATTTTGCAGGGCATTTTTTACACATTTTGATTGCAAAGTTCTTCTCACACATTTGGGCCCCTAAATTGCCAGGGCAGTATAACTACGCCACAAGTGACCCCATTTTGGAAAGAAGACACCCCAAGGTATTCCGTGAGGGGCATGGCGAGTTCCTAGAATTTTTTATTTTTTGTCGCAAGTTAGTGGAATATGAGACTTTGTAAGGAAAAAAGAAAAAAAAAGAAAAATCATCAATTTCCGCTAAATTGTGACAAAAAAGAAAAAATTCGAGGAACTCGCCGTGCCCCCCACGGAATACCTTGGGGTGTCTTCTTTCCAAAATGGGGTCACTTGTGGCGTAGTTATACTGCCCTGGCAATTTAGGGGCCCAAATGTGTAAGAAGTACCTTGAAATCAAAATGTGTAAAAAATGGCCTGCGAAATCCGAAAGGTGCCCCTTTGCCCACCTTGGCTGCAAAAAAGTGTCACACATCTGGTATCGCCGTACTCAGGAGAAGTTGGGCAATGTGTTTTGGGGGGTCATTTTACATATACCCATGCTGGGTGAGAGAAATATCTTGGCAAAAGACAACTTTTCCCATTTTTTTATACAAAGTTGGCATTTGACCAAGATATTTTTCTCACCCAGCATGGGTATATGTAAAATGACACCCCAAAACACATTCCCCAACTTCTCCTGAGTACGGCGATACCACATGTGTGACACTTTTTTGCAGCCTAGATGCGCAAAGGGGCCCAAATTCCTTTTAGGAGGGCATTTTTAGACATTTGGATCCCAGACTTCTTCTCACACTTTCGGGCCCCTAAAAAGCCAGGGCAGTATAAATACCCCACATGTGACCCCACTTTGGAAAGAAGACACCCCGAGGTATTCAATGAGGGGCATGGCGAGTTCCTAGAATTTTTTTTTTTTTTTGCATAAGTTAGCGGATATTGATTTTTTTTGTTTTTTTTCTCACAAAGTCTCACTTTCCGCTAACTTAGGACAAAAATTTCAATCTTTCATGGACTCAATATGCCCCTCACGGAATACCTTGGGGTGTCTTCTTTCCGAAATGGGGTCACATGTGGGGTATTTATACTGCCCTGGCTTTTTAGGGGCCCTAAAGCGTGAGAAGTCTGGAATATAAATGTCTAAAAATGTTTACGCATTTGGATTCCGTGAGGGGTATGGTGCGTCCATGTGAGATTTTATTTTTTGACACAAGTTAGTGGAATATGAGACTTTGTAAGAAAAAAAAAAAAAAAAAAAAAAATGTCGGCTAACTTGTGCCAAAAAAAATGGCTGAATGGAGCCTTACCAGGGGGGGAGTGATCAATGACAGGGGGGTGATCAATGACAGGGGGGTGATCACCCATATAGACTCCCTGATCACCCCCCTGTCATTGATCACCCCCCCTGTAAGGCTCCATTCAGACGTCCGCATGATTTTTACGGATCCATGGATACATGGATCGGATCCACAGAACGCATGCGGACGTCTGAATGGAGCCTTACAGGGGGGTTATCAATGACAGGGGGTGATCAGGGTAATCAGGGTGATCACCCCCCTGTCACTGATCACCCCCCCTGTAAGGCTCCATTCAGACATCCGCATGATTTTTTACGGATCCATGGATACATGGATCGGATCCACAGAACGCATGCGGACGTCTGAATGGAGCCTTACAGGGGGGTTATCAATGACAGGGGGTGATCAGGGTAATCAGGGTGATCACCCCCCCTGTAAGGCTCCAGGTCACTGATCACCCCCCCTGTAAGGCTCCATTCAGACATCCGCATGATTTTTTACGGATCCATGGATACATGGATCGGATCCACAAAACGCATGCGGACGTCTGAATGGAGCCTTACAGGGGGGTTATCAATGACAGGGGGTGATCAGGGTAATCAGGGTGATCACCCCCCTGTCACTGATCACCCCCCCTGTAAGGCTCCATTCAGACATCCGCATGATTTTTTACGGATCCATGGATACATGGATCGGATCCACAGAACGCATGCGGACGTCTGAATGGAGCCTTACAGGGGGGTTATCAATGACAGGGGGTGATCAGGGTAATCAGGGTGATCACCCCCCTGTCACTGATCACCCCCCTGTAAGGCTCCATTCAGACATCCGCATGATTTTTTACGGATCCATGGATACATGGATCGGATCCACAGAACGCATGCGGACGTCTGAATGGAGCCTTACAGGGGGGTTATCAATGACAGGGGGTGATCAGGGTGATCACCCCCCTGTCACTGATCACCCCCCCTGTAAGGCTCCATTCAGACGTCCGCATGATTTTTACGGATCCATGGATACATGGATCGGATCCGTAAAAATCATGCGGACGTCTGAATGGAGCCTGACAGGGCGGTGATCAATGACAGGGGGTGATCAGGGAGTGTATATGGGTGATCACCCGCCTGTCATTGATCACCCCCCTGTAAGGCTCCATTCAGACGTCCGCATGATTTTTACGGATCCATGGATACATGGATCGGATCCGTAAAAATCATGCGGAAGTCTGAACGGAGCCTGACAGGGGGGTGATCAATGACAGGGGGTGATCAGGGAGTGTATATGGGTGATCACCCGCCTGTCATTGATCACCCCCCTGTAAGGCTCCATTCAGACGTCCGCATGATTTTTACGGATCCATGGATACATGGATCGGATCCGTAAAAATCATGCGGACGTCTGAATGGAGCCTGACAGGGCGGTGATCAATGACAGGGGGTGATCAGGGAGTGTATATGGGTGATCACCCGCCTGTCATTGATCACCCCCCTGTAAGGCTCCATTCAGACGTCCGCATGATTTTTACGGATCCATGGGTACATGGATCGGATCCGTAAAAATCATGCGGAAGTCTGAACGGAGCCTGACAGGGGGGTGATCAATGACAGGGCGGTGATCAATGACAGGGGGGTGATCAGGGAGTTTATATGGGGTGATCAGGGGTTTATAAGGGGTTAATAAGTGACGGGGAGGGGTGTAGTGTAGTGTGGTGTTTGGTGGGACTGTACTGACCTACCTGAGTCCTCTGGTGGTCGATCCTAACAAAAGGGACCACCAGAGGACCAGGTAGGAGGTATATTAGACGCTGTTATGAAAACAGCGTCTAATATACCTGTTAGGGGTTAAAAAATTCGGATCTCCAGCCTGCCAGCGAGCGATCGCCGCTGGCAGGCTGGAGATCCACTCGCTTACCTTCTGTTCCTGTGAGCGCGCGCGCGCGTTCACAGGAAATCTCGCGTCTCGCGAGAAAACGCGTATATGCGTCCAGGAGGAATAAAGCAACCACCTCCCGGACGCATATACGCGTACGGCGGTCGGGAGGTGGTTAACATACCTTTGTCTGTTGCCATTAGCAACGTCACAATATTGTGCAATGTGCCCATATGCCCTGCATGCAAAACAACAAATAGCTTGCCTCCCTGCACAATACCTTGTCTGGGCACATGGTGATTTGACTTGGCACATAACATTAACCATCCTAGCATGACTAGATCCCACACTCCTATCTGTATTGAGTCCACCTACCACGGACTCATCTGAGGAATCTTCTGGCCTTGTGTTAATACTTCCAACTCCAGGGTCAGACACATTGTCCCTCTCCATCCCTGAGTCGGTTCCACTATCTGAACCACAGTCCTCAGACTTCTCCATGCTTACAGCCCATACATTTCCTCTAATCCTAGACACATAACTCTCTAACGGTTGTTTCAATAACTCTGGCTGCACTAAGCACCGAGAATGCTCATCCTCTGTCTTCCTGCAGAGAGCAGACAATTCCCTTACAGAATCCTGTGAATGCGTCAGGCTTTCAGATAAACATTCATTTTCCTTGTGCAGCTCAGTATTACACCTCACAGTACATTCATAATTAGCGCTAGCTTCAGCTGCCTACTGGACAAGAGTTCTCAATTTAACAATTTCCACTTTTAAATCTTCCACTTCTCCTTCCAAACTCAGCTTCAGCCTACAAGACTCCTGATATTCATCCACTATCCACCCAGCAGAAAAAATCTGAGCATAATTGCCTTTCCTTTTCCGCCATTTTTTGGTACCTATCAGGTTTGCTACATAATTCTGAGCCTGCAGCCTTGGATCAGTAGATCCCTGCAAAGCTTGAATAATGGCCGCCGTGTCCTTCAACTTTGCAACTTCTTTAAAAATACTTTCCATTGCAAAAGAAAACAAACACCAAAATGGTTGCTACAAAAAATACATGTAGTACCCGTATTAACTATGTCAAACAATTCTACAATTCAGTGTAACAGCCACAGATATCCAAATATTAAGCAGAATCATTAACTATAGGATGATTTCACAGCTAAACTGCCACTAATGTTCACACAATGATTCCTGTATCAGACTGGTCACTGAGCTATACCCTAACCGAACACTCCACTGATATCCAGCACAAAACTTATCAAAACAAAAATAAACTGTACATAGAAAGGTTACAAAAAGACAACTCTTCTGGACAAAACTACCATTTCAGGCAAAAACAACCAAATCGCTTTCCATAGTAAACTAACCAAGATGGCCAACAAACCACATGTCTTAAAGATGGCCGACAAAGCACATGGCCTTCACACAAAGGAAATCAAGATAGTGTCTACAAAATCCAGCAATAGGAGCAGTTTCTATATTCCCTGTTCCCTACCCCCGAAACCAGAGCAAAACCTCCATTCTGCGGGTGATTTACAGCTTAACAATATAAAAATACTCTCTAAATGCTGTCTCTATTGTACAAACACTAAAACCAATTGCTGCCTCTATAAACCTCTATATAATCGCCTCTTACAAAAATCACAGTAATATAAAAGTTAAGAAGTTACAAAAAAACACAATACCCTGTACTGCTCAGCACACACATCACAATCTCTGTACAATCAACTCAGATCCACCAAAAACTACACAACGGAAAAACTCTTACCTTATCCTTACACAAATAGAGTGGAAAATTTTCTTTTAACAAGCAGAAACTTTCTCTGACGCAGCAGACAAAACTACAGTTTACTATTCTCTCCCTTTTACCTGCTGTGCAGAGAAAAAAATCAGTTGAATCCTTCCAAGCTCGCCATACTGTTGTAGAAATATTAATAGTTGTAATCTGCTCGCATCAAACTTTGTGTAAGGAAAAAGGTAAATCCCTATTCCCTCAACCGCAGTCAGAGTCAGACACAGGTGTTACCATCTTGAATTCGTCTGAGCAACTCCTCCTTCCCCCTGCCCAGTCTGTTTCTTTTATTTACTCACAAAAGGTGTAAAGGGGGCTGGCCCATAACAAGGATGCAGGAAGTGATGACATACAGGAAGTGATGACATAGGAAGATGAGAACATAGCCAGCTCACAAACACATGTATACAATAACCACTGGAGCGAACTTTATCTAGCCTTGCTCAGTGATCAATGCTAAATAAAGTTACTATGATCCTCATGCATGTTTATTTACAGGAAAACATCATTATCTCCAACGGCTGATCAGGCGCACTAGAGACAACAAACGCACGTTCCTTTCATATATTGTTCTCTTAACAAATGCATCCACGCCAAGCCAATAAATACGCGTCTTGCGCGGGGGCCATAGCCGGTGTCCATACATCAGCCAAAAAAACACTGCTCTGCTTAGCACATGGACCATACGCCGACGAAGACCTCTGCGCCCAGCAGCTGTGACAGGACATACACGGGAAGATATCCACTCCAATGGTTTACCCTGACACTGAGAGACATGGTGACAATACACAATATATTAAATACACATCCTAATACAATTTCCACAACAACAGGAAGATCTCCTTCAAGTGTTTCCTCCATCTCTCTCTCTCTGAGCTTCAGCTGGCCGGAAATCTTCTTTTTGGATGTCTGTCTCAAGGTAAGAGACAACACTATCATCACTGATTTACATACTAAACCGACGGACAGAAATAGCCTACTTAGGTTCAATAGCTTTCACCCCCCAGGCCTGATCCGGTCGTTACCGCGATCACAGTTGATAAGGGTGAAACGTATTGTGTAGGATCCATCCTTTGTAGATATAAGATTAATGGAAATGTCAACAAAATTTATTGTGAGGGGCTTTCCGGCCCACATCCTACATGCACATACCCACAAAGTAACAGATATCCCAAGAGGTATTTTACTGACACCTAAACTGCGAACCCAAACATCCACTCAGAAACGTATACCATGTGTGACTACATTCTCGCACCAGAGTATAGATATTAACCACCTCCCGTCACACTAACGCCGATCGGCGTCAGGACGGTGGTGCTCTCAGGTCTCGATGACACCAATAGGTGTCATCTCGTGAGACCCGAGATTTCCTGTGAACGCGCGCGTGTTCACGTCAGAGCCATGGGGACAAGTTTGACTACAGCCTGCCGTCAGCGAACATTGGCTGGCAGGCTGTAGATTTTTAAAAGATCCAATGAAATTAGTATATCAGACTCTATTTTGTAAATAGTGTCTGATATACCTGCTACCTGGTCCTCTGGTGGTCCCTTTTGCTTGGATCGACCACCAGAGAACACAGGCAGCTCTGTAATTAGCACCAATCACCACACATACACTACACCCCCCCCCCCTGTCACTTATTAACCCCTGATCACCCCCCTGTCATTGATCACCCCCCTGTAAGGGTCCCTCATCACCGTTAGGTAGTTAGCTACTTGTTAGGTAGTTAGCGCCCAGCCCACCGCAGTCACTGATTAGTCGCTGATTAGCGTCATCGCTGTCGATAATCAACACTAGTACTATATAGTATCTGTAAGTTATCAAGACTGATCCCAATCAGATCTATATTAGTACATTAGGGTCACCTTAAACTCTACAAAAAACGCAGTGTTCGCCCGATCAGGCCTGATCTTGTGCGCACACTTGCGTTCAGTCCTCCCCACAGCAGTGCCAGAATTTTTTTTCTGATCATTGCAAAAACACTGCAAAATCACTGCGCCGCTATAAAGATCACTTTTGAGCTTTTTGGATCTTTATTAGCGATCGCAGCTTTACTTCGCAAGCACTCCTTTTTACTAGGCGGGTTTGCTCTTTTACCTGGGTCATCTCAGAGGAATACCCCCTAAATTTAGTTAGCCCAAAATGTCAAACAAGGGGTATTCCGCTGAAGAGGCCTACAGGATTGTAGCCGTGATGGATGAAAGCGATGGTGACGCCTCACCCACTGAATCCAGTGGTTCAGAATATGAACCTGTAGACAGCAGTGGCACTCTAACCGCTAGTGAAGATGACGAGGTTGAGGTCCCTGCTACGGTCAGGCGTACCCGATCCCATGTCAGTGTTCTGCATACCCCGTGTGATGAGCATCATTTGCAGCAGAGTGGTGCTAGCGCTGATCTTTTTTATGGTGCGGCATACACCAGCAGCGCAGCACATCCTGGACCTTCTACCAGCACTGCCGTATTCCCTGGTGAAGTGGTCAGCACCAGAAGGGCAGTTTAAGCTGGTATGGTGGCACGAGCATTAACTCCCCCATCGCAGCTACCACATTCACAGGCCCGTAGAGCCCTTAGTATTCCAGAGGTGCTGGCAATCCCCTGCTTTCGACGCACCCGTATTGCCCCCTTTCACCGCCCAGTCTGGAGTTCGCATGGAGACAGCTCATTTAGGTTCGGCCCTTCAGTTTTTTGAACGGTTCTTCACTGTGGATCTCTATGACTTAGTTGTGGCAGAAACCAACCGCTATGCCACAGACTATATAATCGCCAATCCGGAAAACATTTCTAGTGGAAACCAGTCACGGTTTCCAAATTTAAAATATTTTTGGGCCTTATCCTCAGCATGGGTCTAACAAAAAAAAATGTATTGCGGTCCTATTGGTCTAAAGACCCAATACATTACATGCCCATGTTCTCTGCTGCAATGTCCAGGGCACGTTTTAAGGTCATTATGCGCTGTATGCATTTCGCTGACAATAAAACCTGTCATCCAAGAGGCCACCCTGCTTATGACCGGCTCCACAAAATTCGGCCCCTCATAGACCATTTGTCATCCAGATTTGCAGATGCGTATACCCCCAATCAGAACATCTGCATAGACGAGTCCCTTGTACATTTTACCGGGCGCCTTGGCATCAAACAGTACCTCCCTAGCAAGCGCGCCCGGTTATACATATCGGCTATATCTTGTGTGTGAGAAATATTTCTGTAAATGACAACTTTTTAAAAAATTTTATACAAAGTTGTCAATTTACAGAGATATTTCTCTCACCCAGCATGTGTATATGTAAAAAACATCCCAAAACACATTGCCCTACTTCTTCCGAGTACGGCGATACCACATGTGTGACACTTTTTTGCAGCCTAGGTGCACAAAGGGGGCCAAAATCCAATGAGTACCTTTAGGAATTCACAGGGCATTTTTTACGCATTTGTATTCCAAACTACTTCTCATACTTTAGGGCCCCTAAAATGCCAGGGCAGTATAAATACCCCACAAGTTACCCCATTTTGGAAAGAAGACACCCCAAGGTATTCCGTGAGGGGCATGGTGAGTTCATAGAAGACTTTTTATTTTTTTGGCACAAGTTAGCGGAAAATGATATTTATTTATTTTTTCTTACAAAGTCTCATATTCCACTAACTTGTGACAAAAAATAAAATTTTACATGAACTTGCCATGTCCCTCACGGAATACTTTGGGGTGTCTTCTTTCCAAAATGAGGTCACTTGTGGGGTATTTATACTGCCCTGGCATTTTAGGGGCCCTAAAGCGTGAGAACTAGTTTGGAATCCAAATGCGTAAAAAATGCCCTGTGAAATCCTAAAGGTACTCATTGGAATTTGGGCCTCTTTGTGCACCTAGGTCACACATGTGGTATCGCCATACTCAGAAGAAGTAGGGCAATGTGTTTTGGGGTGTATTTTTACATATACCCATACTGTGTGTGAGAAATATCTCTGTAAATGACAACTTAAAAAAAAAAAAAATATACAAAGTTGTCAATTTACAGAGATATTTCTTTCACCCACCATGAGTATATGTAAAAATACACCCCAAAACACATTGCCCTACTTCTTCTGAATATGATTATTACAAGTAGGTTACACAAAACATAGACATACACATAAACGGTAATTAAATATACTATGTTAAATAAACCCGGAAAGAGTAAGTAAAAACCCACTCAGTGTACATGAATACACCAACCAACAAGAATAAACTGAGATTAAACAGGTATATCATCAAAAATAAATCCTTTATTAAATTAATGACACATAAAAACGAGACATGAGACAACAGATAAAAAATGGCTACATCTGAGGAGGTATGTTAACACAAATGACACATGGGGAGGAGGGGTTTTGGAGTATGCAATGTACAAAAGGTGGTAGAAAAAAGGAGTACAATACCTCACTGATTTCTGTATGTATAACTGCAAGCACAGATTTAAAAATGCAAAAGTGCAAATACTGAGTGGCAAAACACCATATCAAAAAAGTGGTTGCAGATAACACCGCGACATATGGATGTCTGATGGTTCCAAGTTATGGGACCATATAACAGCCAACAGAAGGTTAAAGTGCAAGTGCATAAGAAGTCACTATATCAATGGTCAAATACCACAATTGTAGCTATGGTGACAGCTTAAACCTCCAAATACATACAAAGTTAAAGTGCAAGTGCATAAGAAGTCACCATATCAAATGGTCAGATACCACAATTGCAGCTGTGGTGACAGCTTAAACCTCCAAATACATGCAAAACTGGCTCAGGTGCACAGTTAACATCCACCTGTGGATAACCCAAGTGGGTATAGCTGAGCACCTAGAGCCAAAGAGCACATCCCTCAAAGTCCACAACAATATGTAAAAATACACCCCAAAACACATTGCCCTACTTCTTCTGAGTATGGAGATACCACATGTGTGACACTTTTTTGCAGCCTAGGTGCACAAAGGGGCCCAAATTCCAATGAGTACCTTTAGGATTTCACAGGGCATTTTTTACGCATTTGGATTCCAAACTAGTTCTCACGCTTTAGGGCCCCTAAAATGCCAGGGCAGTATAAATACCCCACAAGTGACCCCATTTTGGAAAGAATACACCCCAAGGTATTCCGTGAGGGGCATGGCGAGTTCATCAAATTTTTTATTTTTTTGCACAAGTTAGAGTAAATTGATTTCATTTTTGTAATTTTTTTCTTACAAAGTCTCATATTCACATGGTATTCTGTTAGGGGCATGGCGAGTTCATGTAAAATTTTATTTTTTGTCACAAGTTAGTGGAATATGAGACTTTGTAAGAAAGAAATTACAAAAATGAAATCAATTTCCGCTGACTTGTGCAAAAAAAAAACCTTCTATGAACTCGCCATGCCCCTCACGGAATACCTTGGGGTGTATTCTTTCCAAAATGGGGTCACTTGTGGGGTATTTATACTGCCCTGGCATTTTAGGGGCCCTAAAGCGTGAGAAGTAGTTTGGAATCCAAATGCGTAAAAAATGCCCTGTGAAATCCTAAAGGTACTGATTGGAATTTGGGCCCCTTTGCGCACCTAGGCTGCAAAAAAGTGTCATACATGTGGAATCGCCGTGCTCAAAAGAAGTAGGGCAATGTGTTTTGGGGTGTATTTTTACATATACCCATGCTGGGTGTGATAAATATCTATTTTTTGCAGCCTAGGTGTGTAAAGGTCCAACGAGTACCTTTAGGCTTTACAGGGTTGCTCACAATTTAGCCCAGCCCAAAATGCCAGAACAGTAAACACACCCCACAAATGACCCCATTTCGGAAAGTAGACAACCCAAGGTATTCACTGAGGGGCATAGTGAGTCTGTGGGAGATTTTTTATTTATTTTTTTGCCAGAAGTTAGCAGAAATGGATACTTTTTTTTTCTCAGAAAGTGTAATTTTCCGCTAACTTGTGAAAAAAATTAAATCATAAACTCACCATGCCCCTCCGCGAATACTTTGGGGTGTCTTCTTTCTAAAAGGGGTCATTTGGGGGGGGGGGGGTATTTATACTATCCTGGCATTCTAGCACCTCAAGAAATATGACAGGTGCTCAGAAAGTCAGATCTGCTTCAAAATGCGGAAATTCACATTTTTGTACCATAGTTTGTAAACGCTATAACTTTTGCGCAAACCAATAAATATACACTTATTGGATTCTTTTTTTTATCAAAGACATGTAGCACAATAAATTCTGACACAAACTTGTATAGAAATGTAATTATATTTGAACAATTTAACCAGAGAAAGTTAAAAATACACTTTTTTTGAGAAAATTGCGGTCTATTTTGATTAATATCTGAAAAATCTCAGCAGCAATCAAATACCACCAAAAGAAAGCTGTATTTGTGAGAAGAAACCTGTGGTCCTAAAGTGGTTAAAAGAATCGTAAACAAACATTGGCATATTCTTGCCAATAATTTTCCCAATGTCTTCAAGGAGATGCCCCTGATGTCTTATAAGAGGGCAAAAAACATCACAGACTTGCTGGTGAAATCTGATCTTGGGAGCAGTAAGGGTACCACTATCCAGACTACCATCACAGGTTCCCCTATTAATGGCACGTATACTTGTCTCTCATGCGCCCAATGCAGCAATGTCACCAAGGGCCTGACTTTTACCCACCCTACGTCAGGGAAAGCGTATAACATTCACGGCCATTTCTCATGTCAAACAAACTTTGTTATCTACCTAATTAAATGCCTCTGTGGGCTTAGCTATGTAGGTCAGACTATCCCAAAAATTAAGGAATGTATTTGCCAGTACAAGGCCAATATTCGTACCAAAAAGACTGACGCTCCACTAGTCGAACATTTAATCGGACACAAACATGCCATCAGCCAATTACGATTTCAGGTAATTGACTGGATTCCTCCTCTGAGAAGAGGAGGTGATCGCCAGGCGTTGTTACGGGAGAGAGAGATATGTCATGGATTCACCGTCTGTGTACCTTACAACCAATTAATAAGGATTATCTTTTGGATGATTAGTATTGCTTTTCAATATGTCCTGAGTGTTTCTAACATTGGCCTCTCTTCTTTTTATTTTCCTTGTAGGACCAGAACTGTCCAGTAGCGGGTGGAGACATCCACCAAGCACATTCTACAGTCCCAGCATCATCCGCGGTTTACTATTATCTTAACCCCTTAAGGACGCAGGGCGTATCGGTACGCCCTATTTCCCGAGTCCTTAAGGACTCAGGGCGTACCGGTACGTCCTAACTTTAAATCGGGATTCCGGCGCCGCAAATCATTCAGCCGGCATTCTGTAACAACGCGGGGGGGGGGGGGTCGCCGTATCGGCGATCGCAGAAAACCGCAGGTCAATCCAGACCTGCGGTTTTCTGCGTTTCCGGTCCATTCGGGTGTCCTGTGACCCGATGAACCGGAAAAAGACTGCGATCGGTGGCGTAATTATACACCACCAATCGCAGTCCGAAGATTTGGAGAGGTGGTGCTGGCCCTGGTGCTGAACACTGCTGTCCAGGGTGCTGATTGGTGCAGGGGAGAGAGGCGCGAGATTCAAACTTCCTGCGCTCCTCTCTCCCCTCCTCTTCCTGTTCTGCACAAGCACCCGGCAGCATCGTCCAGCTCCTGTGTCCCTCTAATCGCCATCCATCACCCTCCTGCACCCATCGCCACCCAGGTAGGTTAGGGTCAGTGAGGGAGAGGCACCGTTAGGCAGGGAAAGAAGGGAAAAGTTTGTTAGGAAAAAAAAAATTTCCCCCAAAAATATTAGTTTTAGTGCAGGCATCCTCAAACTGCGGCCCTCCAGATGTTGTAAAACTATAACTCCCAGCATGCCCAGACAACCTACAGCCATCAGCAGGGCATGGTGGGAATTGTAGTTTTACAACATCTGGTGGGCCGCATTTTTAGGATGCCTGCTTAATGTCTCCAAAGTCTGAGAGCCATACATATTGGGCATCGTCGCGTGTGTAAAAGTCGTCGCTATAAAAATAACTTTTGACCAAACGCCTCGGATGAACGGTGTTAAAAATATTTTAAAAAAATCTGTGCCAAAACAACAATTTTTTGGCAAAATTTTCATTTGAATCCTTTTTGCTGGTAATAAAGCAAGGGTCAACAGCCAAACAAAACACAATATTTATTGCCCCGATTCTGTAGTTTACAGAAACACCCCATATGTGGTCGTAAATGGCTATATAGCCGCACGGCAGGGCATAGAACGAAGGGAACTCCATACGGTTTCTGGAAGGCAGATTTTGATGGACAGGTTTTTTTTTTACACCATGTCCCATTAGAAGCCCCCCCTGTTGTAGCCTAGACTAGAAACTCCAAAAAAGTGACCCCATCTAAGAAACTACACCCCTCAAGGTATTCAAAAGTTACTTTACAAACTATGTTAACCCTTTAGGTGTTCCACAAAACAAAATAGCGAATGTAGAAACAATTTTAGAATTACATTTTTTTGTTACATTGCCTTAAAAAAGAGTAATATAGAGCAACCAAAAATCATATTTACCCCTAAAATAGTCCCAAAACAACAACCACCTTATCCCGTAGTTTCCTAGATGGGGTCACTTTTATGGAGTTTCAACTCTAGGGGTGCATCAGGGGGCTTGAAAGGGTACATGGTGTAAATAAACCAGTCCAGCAAAATCTGCCTTCCAAAAAACAAATGACGTTCCTCTTCTTCTATGTCCTGCCGTTTAGCCAAATAGTAGTTTACGACCACATATGGGGTGTTTCTGCAAACTACAGAATCAGGGCAACCCGAGTTTTGTTTGGCTGTTAACCCATTTTTTCCAGTAATAAAGTAAGGGTTAAATTGGAAAATTTTCCAAAAAATATAAATTTCGAAATTGTTTCTCCATCTGCCATTAACTCTTGTGGAACACCTAAAGGGTTAACAAAGTTTGTAAACCCAGTTTTGAATACCTTGAGGGGTGTACTTTCTTAGATGGAGTCACTTTTTTGAAATTTCTATTCTAGGGTTGCAACAGGGGGTTTGAAATGGGACATGGTATAAACAAAACCAGTCCTGCAAAATCTGCCTTCCAAAACCCATAAGGTGTTCCCCTCCTTCTATGTGCTCCCGTTCGGCCAAACAGTAGTTTACGACCACATATGGGGTGTTTCTGCAAACTAAAGAATCAGGGCAACCCATTTTGAGTTTTATTTGGCAGTTAACCCTTGTTTTACTCCTGGAAAAAATGGATTATATTGGAAAATTTTCCAAAAAATAGAAATTTCAAAATTGTTTCTCCATCTGCAATTAACTCTTGTGGAACACCTAAAGGGTTAACAAAGTTTGTAAACCCAGTTTTGAATACCTTGAGGGGTGTACTTTCTTAGATGGAGTCACTTTTTTGAAATTTCTATTCTAGGGGTGCAACAGGGGGCTTGAAATGGGACATGGTATAAACAAAACCAGTCCTGCAAAATCTGCCTTCCAAAACCCATATGGTGTTCCCCTCCTTCTATGTGCTCCCGTTCGGCCAAACAGTAGTTTACGACCACATATGGGGTGTTTCTGCAAACTACAGAATCAGGGCAACCCATTTTGAGTGTTGTTTGGCAGTTAACCCTTGTTTTACTCCTGGAAAAAATGTATTATATTGGAAAATTTTCCCAAAAATAGAAATTTCAAAATTATTTCTCAATCTGCCATTAACTCTTGTGGAAGACCTAAAGGGTTAATAAAGTTTGAAAAAACAGTTTTGAATACCTTGAGGGGTGTAGTTTCTAGAATGGGGTCATTTTTGGGAGGTTTCTATTATCTAAGCCTCACAATATGACTTCAAACCTAAACTGGTCCATAAAAAGTGGGATTTTGAAGATTTCTGAAAAATTTCTAAATTTGCTTCTAAACTTCTAAGCCTTGTAACATCCCCAAAAAATAAAATATAATTCCCAAAATGCTACAAACATGAAGTAGTCATATGGGGAATGTAAAATCATCACAATTTTGGGGGGTATTACTATGTATTACAGAAGTATAGAAACTGAAACTTTGAAATTTGCAAATTTTTCAAAATTTTTGGTAAATTTTTTATATTTTTATGCAAAGAAAATAACTTTTTGGACCAAATTTTAGCAGTGTCATGAAGTACAATATGTGACGAAAAAAACTATCTCAGAACGGCCTGGGTAAGTCAAAGCGTTTTAAAGTTATGAGCACTTAAAGTGACACTGGTCAGATTTGCAAAAAATGGCCAAGTCCTTAAGGTGAAATAGGGCTGAGTCCTTAAGGGGTTAAGTATCCCATGCGTCAATTTAAAGTAACCTATTGCTTATTTAAGCAGTATTTCACACAACGGTTGTGTGATGGTTTTTGTTCCATTTATTTGTATGTACCAATGGCTCTCCGGTTTCCTCAACTGTGGTTGTCCCTGGAGTTATATATAATTATATATGGTTACATAATCATATAATTCCACGGCCACATTTATTTGAATGTACCAATGGCTCCCTGGTTTCCTCAACTATGGTTGGCCCTGGAGTTATATATAGTTATACATGGTTTCATAATTGTATAATTCCACGGCCACATTGTCTTGTACCTATCTTGCTATATCTAACCACATTGTTTTGTACCTATTTATTTTGCTATATCTAGCAACATGATGAGTCTCCTCTGATGCCTGTATTTTGCCATCTCTTAAGATGGCTGCTAATGAATGTTTAGGGTTTAGCGCATGCGCCATGAAAATGTGGCCCTTCTCTTCCTTTTCCCTTTTTTTATTTGTATTAATGGCGTTAAAATACTTATTTCAATTGACATGTCTGCTGTTATACATTATATGGTTTTACTTGGTGGGATAGTGCGATTACGTGACATATGCGTCACTGACGCTACTCGCATTCTCATCCCCTCTCACCAGTGATTCCACCCACGTGATTTGAATAGGCCGGATGACGCTGTCACGTGCACGTCTTTTCCTTTCGGCTCTGATCCCGTGACGCACGGGTCACATGACGCGCACGTCATATCCTCTCGGCGCCATCCACCCTGCATTCCAAGTTTTGGTATAGTACTGCCCTTTGAGGTTGTCACATGCTGCTTAACCACCAATGAACATCTCCTAGGTGCTATTTAACATGGCGCTCCGCACTATACGGTAGTGCCGGCCATATACAAGCTGTGGTTTCATTAGTGGTGAGTTTTTGAGCCTGCGGCTCCTACATTTTGGCATCATTGGGGATTCATCAATGTCCTACTTTACTATAGTATTTCCTCCACTGTTTTCTTCTATGCTTTTTAAGCATATGCTCTATAAGCATGAACTCTCACTCCTCCACAGGAGTTCCTTTCTCTGTTACCTACATATATATTTTTTCAGCCTGCCTCCAGTGATGTGGCATGGTGCTTAGAGCAGGTCTGCTGTATTTTTGCCACACACCTGGTCTGACTGCCTTGCCACTTCTTTCTATCTATTTGTTACATGGGTCTTGTTTTGGATAATTCTATTGCCTGATTCTATGGTCTGTTTATATACTCTACGGCATATCATTATGTTTAGGGTTCATTTACCCTTTTTTTGAACCTTCTCTCATCAATCATGTCTTATTTTAGAACAGACTTTTGTAACATTGTATAATAATATATAAGAATTTACTATGAATTACCATTCTATAAATTTTACTACATCACTATTTTCTGTATATTATGTTTTGTCAGCCTGATGAAGGTCGTATCTTAGTCTGAAATGTTGCATGCAACTGATATACCACAGTTTCTGGCTGAAATAATATGAAATAAATCACTACTTATCATCATCACGGAGTGCTGTCTAAATATTTGTGTAATAAGGTACAAAAACATTACCCATCAACCTCTTTCAAACCTCCAAACCCCCCCTCTCCCCGAACATCCCTCCTCCCTATAATAATATACTGAATTATAGACCCATTGAATACAACCATTCAGCAGCATCCGCATGTGCAGAGAAAAACCGAACAGAGTCATTATACACAACTCTTAATTTGGCTGGGAATAGCATCGAATACTTAATGTTAGCCGCGGCCAATCTTTTTTTTGACTTCTAGTAAAGATTTTCTTTTAATTTAGTTGTATCATGAAAAATCTGGGTATATCAATATTAAGTGTCCATCAAAGTAAATATCCAGTACTTCTCTTTTACGTCTTAGGCTACTTTCACACTAGCTTTCGGGGCTTCGCTTGTGAGTTCCATTTGAAGGCTCTCACAAGCAGCCCCAAACGCATCCGTACTGCCCTAATGCATTCTGAGTGGATGCGGCTCCGCTCAGAATGCATCAGTCTGGCATAGTTTGTCCTCCGCTCCGCTCAGCAGACGGACACCTGAACGCTGCTTGCAGCGTTCGGGTGTCCGCCTGGCCGTGCAGAGGCAAACGGATCCGTCCAGACTTACAATGTAAGTCAATGGGGACGGATCCGTTTGAAGTTGACACAATATGGCTCAATTTTCAAACTGATCCGTTCCCCATTGACTTTCAATGTCAAGTCTGGACGGATCCGTCTGAGCAACTTTCACACTTAGAATTTTTTCTAAACTATAATGCAGACGGATCCGTTCTGAACGGATCCCAACGTCTGCAAGTGTGAATGTAGCCTAAGTACCCAATCCTGGTCCTTTGAACAGACTAATTTCGCCAGAATTGCCCTAAAGGGGGCCCCTCGAGGAGGCTTTTTAAAAGGGACTCTATGGGCTCTTTCCACACAAAAAGTGGAGGCATCATGATCCGGGCCCAAATTTTCAACCAACCATTTTTTAATGAAATTTGCAGCGTTATCCTGTTCTACCCCCTCTGGATACCCCACCAATCTCAGATTATATCTACAAGACCTATCCTCAAGATCTATCACCCTTCGTCTAAGCCAAATATAGTCTTGATCTACCTGTTCCAACCGCTTTTTTTAATAAAATGTTCTCTGAGGTGACAGAGGTAACTGCTGATTCCAACTCCCTCACCTTCAATCTAAATTTTGTCATTTCATCTTTGATTATCTTAACATCTCCTTGTACTACTAAAAAGAGAAGAGGCCAGCTCTGTAACTGAGGCATTGGTGGAGTTTACTACTCCCAGTATATCTGAGAGTTTTTTGTTGATAATATCCAGACCTTCACTCTGGGGCGTACTAGATTTGGAAGTGTCCTGTTCTAACTGAACCATATTGTCGTCTTCCAGCTCAACCCGTGGGACTGTTCTCTGCACCCCGTCCCCCAGTTTTGGGTGGCGGTGACTTAAAAAATCTGTCTAATCGAGCCTGGGCGCTACCCCCTGAACCACCTTTCGTCGAGGGCACCCCCCCAGATTTACGATACTTAGGAGGCATTTTGAGGTAACTTACGAGTGTACTCTAACCCTGCAAATCGCCCCCCCCCCCCCCCAAAAAAAAAAAAAGAAGAGGAGCATATATTTGTGCGAAAACAATAGAAAAAGCTGAAGGAATTGCCTACACCAAACCCACTAATCACACGGGGTGGCATAAGAGACTTCTATACTTGATAAACCCAGCATTAACTGTATAAACCCAGCAAACCTATTCTGTACAAGGAATCACATACAGGTCCTTCTAAAAAAAATTGCATATTGTGATAAAGTTCATTATTTTCTGTAATGTACTGATAAACATTAGACTTTCATATATTTTAGATTCATTACACACAACTGAAGTAGTTCAAGCCTTTTATTGTTTTAATATGGATGATTTTGGCATACAGCTCATGAAAACCCCAAATTCCTATAAAAAAAAAATTGCATATCATGAAAAGGTTCTCTAAACGAGCTATTAATCTAATCATCTGAATCAACTAATTAACTCCAAACACCTGCAAAAGATTCCTGAGGCTTTTAAAAGCTCCCAGCCTGGTTCATTATTCAAAACCGCAATCATGGTTAAGACTGCCGACCTGACTGCTGTCCAGAAGGCCATCATTGACACCCTCAAGCAAGAGGGTAAGACACAGAAAGAAATTTCTGAACGAATAGGCTGTTCCCAGAGTGCTGTATCAAGGCACCTCAGTGGGAAGTCTGTGGGAAGGAAAAAGTGTGGCAGAAAACGCTGCACAACGAGAAGAGGTGACCGGACCCTGAGGAAGATTGTGGAGAAGGACCGATTCCAGATCTTGGGGGACCTGCGGAAGCAGTGGACTGCGTGTGCAGGAAATGGGCTACAGGTGCCGCATTCCCCAGGTCAAGCCACTTTTGAACCAGAAACAGCGGCAGAAGTGCCTGACCTGGGCTACAGAGAAGCAGCACTGGACTGTTGCTCAGTGGTCCAAAGTACTTTTTTCGGATGAAAGCAAATTTTGCATGTCATTCGGAAATCAAGGTGCCAGAGTCTGGAGGAAGACTGGGGAGAGGGAAATGCCAAAATGTCTGAAGTCCAGTGTCAAGTACCCACAGTCAGTGATGGTCTGGGGTGCCATGTCAGCTGCTGGTGTTGGTCCACTGTGTTTTATCAAGGGCAGGGTCAATGCAGCTAGCTATCAGGAGATTTTGGAGCACTTCATGCTTCCATCTGCTGAAAAGCTTTATGAAGATGAAGATTTCATTTTTCAGCACGACCTGGCACCTGCTCACAGTGCCAAAACCACTGGTAAATGGTTTACTGACCATGGTATTACTATGCTCAATTGGCCTGCCAACTCTCCTGACCTGAACCCCATAGAGAATCTGTGGGATATTGGGAAGAGAAAGTTGAGAGACGCAAGACCCAACACTCTGGATGAGCTTAAGGCCGCTATCGAAGCATCCTGCGCCTCCATAACACCTCAGCAGTGCCACAGGCTGATTGCCTCCATGCCACGCCGCATTGAAGCAGTCATTTCTGCAAAAGGATTCCCGACCAAGTATTGAGTGCATAACTGAACATAATTATTTGAAGGTTGACTTTTTTTGTATTAAAACCACTTTTCTTTCATTGGTCAGATGAAATATGCAAATTATTTTTTTATAGGAATTTTGGGTTTTCATGAGCTGTATGCCAAAATCATCAATATTAAAACAATAAAAGGCTTGAACTACTTCAGTTGTGTGTAATGAATCTAAAATATATGAAAGTCTAATGTTTATCAGTACATTACAGAAAATAATGAACTTTATCACAATATGCTAATTTTTTTAGAAGGACCTGTGCATGTCCCCATCTCGGATATAACATAAGGTCAAACAAAAGAAACAGCTGAGTACAAATAAACAATATACATATAGACTGGTTTCATATGAGACAAATGTATGATAAAACAGTGGGGAGAGAGAGTCCCAAAGGCCGTATTAGGCTAAGTACATACACATTCTAGCGACTGTAGGAGTTAAAGGAGTTAGACATACAACTGGACTAAACGCCGTTATAAGGTCATATCAAGAAAAGCAGGTGTATTCAACTTTTGAGATACTTAGTTCCAATAAGGCAGATCACATTTTCACCGCAATTGGAATAGAGCCCCCCTTGAAGCCGTGACTTTAAGAGCAGGGTGACCTGCTTTTACCCAAACACCAAGTCTAGGGGAGCGGTTGCCCTTTTACCCTGAGTGGCAATTCCACGGCCCAGACCAACCGATCAAGCCCGAAACACAGGCTCATCCAGCCCATACGTCTAAGTGGCCCCAGCAGGGCCTCATAAGTATCAAGGGGGCGAGCTCGGCATACGTCCAAAAGACACACGCAGGGCAAGTTACACAAGTCACCTATAAATCGACCAGCACAGTGGTTTCAGTGTGTATCCACCGTTGTCCTCAGCTCCTACCGGACATCCAAACACAGGGGGGCACAGGAGGGCAAGCAGCAGGCGCAGGACTTCCACAGCAACCTGCAGAAAGGCAGAAGATCTCATCCGCCGGCGTCCGCAACCATACGGGACGATCTCTGACACCACAGCACAGGTACGACCAAACCACAAGGCCCCCACCGGCTCCGGTCACCAATCGGAGGGGGAATCTGCTGATCACCCTTTACGGACGCGAAGTCCCGAACTCAGCCTCGGTGAGCTTCTTCAGCCAGCCAACCAAGGACCCCTTACCACCATCCGGCCAGACAGGCAACACCTCCGGACGCCACAGCTCCAGGTATCGGCACTAACAGCCGGCAGACATCGGCATCCCCACGTGGAAACGGGAGGCAGGGAGAGAGGGGGGAGGAACGGCAGGAGGAGGAGGAGCACGGCATGCACACCTACGTCATGCCGCCTTGCGAACAATTCTTAATCATAGGTCTTCTGAGAGCTCTTTTGTGTGAGGCAATGCTTCTTGTGAAAAGCAAACCCAGAACTGGTGTGTGTTTTTTATAGGGCACGGCAGCTGTAACCAACACCTCCAATCTCATCTCATTGATTGTACTCCAGTTGGCTGACACCTCACTCCAATTAGCTCTTGGAGATGTTATTAGTCTAGGGGTTCATATACTTTTTCCACGTGCACTGTGAATGTTTACATGGTGCAGTCAATAAAAACATGGTAACATTTAATTCTTTGTGTGTTATTAGTTTAAGCAGACTGTGATTGTCTATTGGTTGTGACTTAGATGAAGATCAGATCACATTTTGTGACCAATTTGTGCAGAAATCCATATCATTCCAAAGGGTTCGCATACTTTTTCTTGCAACTGTATGTTGTGACATATATCCTGTTCATTTAGACTTTATTTGTAAGGCTTTGTGGAAAGGGTTAATGAATACTGAGAGACTTTTGGGACTTTGAATAAGAAACTGGTAATTTTCCACAGCTGCCATAGGGTTTAAAAAAGAGCATGTTTTGGAGGGAAAAATCCAGACTTGTTTACCACCAAAACCATACAGTCTGACTTTTTTAATGTCTGCTTTTAGCTATGTTATGTCTGGAAATTAGTTTGTGCCTCGAAAAACTACTGTCATTGCCATTGACTATCATTGAAGCTCTAATGTAAGTGTATGAGAGATGGAAAATGTTGCAATGTATCTGTTTGTGCTGAGTTTCTCCTCTCCTCACCTCACAATAGAAGGTTCTAGTTTAGCCAGAAACTGTATATAAGGAGGTCAGAGCCCCTTCGGTTCTGCAGTTAGGGAACGGTGCTTGGAAAAGGAGACTCTGCCAGACTGAGTGACCAGAAAACAAAAACGCTGAGACAGGGATAAGCTGCCACAGAGCCTGGATCACCATCCTTTGACCGGGGTACCAGACTTCTGAAGAGAGAGGAACAGCTAGTTTAGGCCTTTCCTCAGCATCAAACCATTCTTCTGCCGGACCCAGACACTCAGGGGCGGCGTTAGGGGGGAGCTCAAACTGGGCAATTGCCCAGAGCCTCGATCCTCTAAGGGGCCCCCTGCTTCAGTCCAGCATTTCTCAGAAGGTTGAACAGTCTGGGCCCCTTGCTTCAGTCCAGCAGTTTGTAGAAGGTTGAACAGTCTGGACTCCAGAGTGGAGAATTTCCCAGCTTAGGAGTCCTTGCTCTGACTCCATATATAGATGTGTCCCCATATATGGAGTCAGTGTTATAAACATGAAAGTGGTATTTCCAAGCATGGTCCTTAAGCTTGGGGACACCCTGGGTATATAAATCTAATTTAGACTCTATTTTTTAAATGTTTCTGCAGGGATTCAAAATTCACAACCATCTACATTAAAGGCAAGAACTTAAACCACTGGGCTATAGTGCTCAATGCTAAATCATTATTGAAAAAACTCTTAGAAGTCTCTCATGTATGATACTAGAGAAACTTCTATGAGGTTTTTAATACAAGAGAAACTTCTATGAGTTTTTTCAGCAATGGCTTAGCATTAAGCTTTATAGCCCAGTGGTTTTTGCCTTTAATGTAGAAGGTTGTGAGTTTGGATCACAACTTACAATCATCAGATGTAAATTGCTCCATTATTCTGTGTAGAGATCACTATATCACAGTTCAGTGCTACCATCTAGTGGCCTGAACTGGGATATACTAACAATGAGCCTGGAAGCCTAGTACAGGCTGCAGATCATTTTTAGAACAGCGTGCTTTCCCAGATCTCCGATGGGGGGGAAAGCGCGCCTGAGGAGGAATCCAGCGCTTCCGTTTTTTAACACTCTCAGCCATTAGTGAGGGGAAGTCATTGCTGTGAGGGGTGGGGGCATGTGGCGTATTCTGGGGCCCATGAGGGTGTAGAACTGTGTGAGGCGCTTTATGGGGTGTAAATCTGTGAGGGAGGGCCGTAATCGACAGAATGTAACTGTACTGTTAGTACAGTACTACAAGATTTGGGCCCCCACTTTTGATTTTTCCCAGGGCCACATTTTGTTTAAAATTGGCCATGCAGACACTGCTTATACAACAAGACAAAAGTGAGTCCAAATTCTAATGGAAAAAAAAATATAACATCTTCAGGTTGAGAAATCTGTAATTTGCTAAATCTTCCACCAACCCATGTTGTAATGCAAATCACAGTTCTTTATAGAATGCTCCCTGCCCTGACCTACATCCTTAATGTGACTTCCTCTCACTGCACCTCCTCTGTTCACCTTGACATCTGCTTTTCGAATCTTCCCACCGCCCCTTGCCATGATCCTGGTGATAAGACCCAAAGGCCATCCATTGCGATGGTCTTCCTTATTCTTTAGGAGGACAAGATCTCTAACATGTACAGGTTCTGATGGCTTTGAAGGATGTGCAGATATTCTGTCTTCCATCAGTGTCAGAACACAATGGATAGGTGTCACACTTAACTCCTCTGGTGCCTATAAATATGTCACTATGGTCAAAGTTTCCAGGCGTCTAAAGAGTGGCGACTCTAGGAACAATATAAAGGGGGGGGGGGCAAAAACAAAATAAGTATATATAAATAAGATTGAAAGAATTGCGGTATGCAGGGATACATTTATAACTAGAAAAGGTACAATTTCTAGGGAAATTGTGTGATGTGTTCTTGCCTCCACCAGTAGCTTACAACTGGAGTGGGCGGAGTAACTGGGTGGAGTGTAGACTCCGCCCACTTTTATAAATTTTGAACTTTGTCTCACACTGACCCACCCTGCCGAGTTTGGGTGCTGTGAGAATGACAGCTGTTTAAAGGTTTCTTATTGAAGTCAATAGGGAAAATCTTATTGGTTGTTTTTGGCCCCGCCCACTTTTCTGAATTTTAATCCTAATCCTAAATTGTCCAACTGTACCAAGTTTGGGGATCCTGCCATTAACAGTGTAAGATCAGCGGCAGTTTTAAATTTCCCCATTGAAATAAATGGCTGAAATTTGATTGGCCGTTGTAGACTCCGCCCACTTTTTAATAAATTTTTGAATCCAGTCACCCAATGACCTACGGTGCCAAGTTTGGGTATTCTGGCTTAAATACTGTGAGAAAGACAGCAATTTAAAGGTTTCTCATTAAAGTTAATAGGGAAAATCTGATTTGTTGTTGTTGGCTCCGCCCACTTTTAAATTTTTTGAATCCAAAGTAATCTATGACCTGATCTCAGCGATTTGAAGCCCCTGACATCAATCATGGCAGCATTTTTCAATTTTCTGAATTTTTTTTTTTCCATATTGAAATCAATGAAAGAAATCTGATTGGTTGTTTTTGGGCCCGCCCTCTTTTCAAAATTTTAATCCTAATCCTAAATTGTCCAACTGTACCAAGTTTGGGAAACCTGCCATTAACAGTCTAAGAGCAGCGGCAGTTTGAATTTTTCCCATTTAAACAAATGGCTGAAATTTGATTGGCCGTTGTAGACTCCGCCCACTTTTTCATTATTTTTTGAATCCAGTCACCCAATGACCTACGGTGCCAAGTTTGGGTATTCTGGCTTAAATACTGTGAGAATGACAGCAATTTAAAAGTTTCTCATTGAAGTCAATAGGGAAAATCTGATTTGTTGTTGTTGGCTCCGCCCACTTTTTAAATTTTTGAATCCAAAGTAATCTATCACCTGATTTCAGCGATTTGAAGCCCCTGACATCAATCATGGCAGCATTTTTCAATTTTCTGAATTTTTTTTTTCCATATTGAAATCAATGAAAGAAATCTGATTGGTTGTTTTTGGCCCCGCCCACTTTTCAAAATTTTAATCCTAATCCTAAATTGTCCAACTGTACCAAGTTTGGGAAACCTGCCATTAACAGTCTAAGAGCAGCGGCAGTTTGAATTTTTCCCATTTAAACAAATGGCTGAAATTTGATTGGCCGTTGTAGACTCCGCCCACTTTTTCATTATTTTTTGAATCCAGTCACCCAATGACCTACGGTGCCAAGTTTGGGTATTCTGGCTTAAATACTGTGAGAATGACAGCAATTTAAAGGTTTCTTATTGAAGTCAATAGGGAAAATCTGATTGGTTGTTTGTAGCTCCGCCCACTTTTTAATGTCCCCAAAATGTGACAGAAATTTTCAGGTTGACCCCATGACTGAGTGACCCAAGTTTGGTGAGTTTCACTCCGAAGCTGTATGAGTGACAAACATTTGCATTTTTCCAATAAAACTCTATGGGAGAAAAAAAGAGGTTTTCGGGGGCCCGCCCCAGGGGCCCGGAGGGTGGGATCGGTTAACAAAGCACAAGCAAGATACTCGGGTATGTGCCGACCAAGAGTGCAAAGTTCGGTATTTATACTCCTAAATCTGTGGGAGGAGTAGCAATTTGAACGTCTCATTGTAGTCAATGGGGAGAATTTGATTGGTTCTGTGTGGCCCCGCCCACATTTTCGGGTCTCCGAAATGTGCTAACAAATTGCGCGTTGACCCCATGACTAAGTGACCCAAGTTTGGTGACTTTAGTTTAAAATCTGTGCGACTGGGAGCGATTTGAAAATTGTCCCTGTCAAAGTCAATGGGAAAAACATGGATTTTGGGGGCCCTGTCCCAGGGGCCCGGAGGGTGGGATCGAGTAACAAAGCACAAGCAAGGTACTCGGGTGGGTGCCGACCAAGTCTGCAAAGTCTGGAATTTGTACTCCTAAAAATGTGGGAGGAGTAGCAATTTGAAGTTCTCATTAAAGTCAATGGGGAGATTTTGATTGGTTCTGTATGGCCCCGCCCACTTTTTGGGGTCCCCGAAATGTGCCCAAAATTTTCGGGTTGACTCCATGACTAAGTGACCCAAGTTTGGTGACTTTAGCGTCAAAGCCTGGCGAGTGGGAGCGATTTGAAAATTTACCCTGTCAAAGTCTATGGGAAAAAAGGGGGCTTCCGGGGCCCGCCACGGGGGCCCCGGGGGTGGGATCGCTCCACAAAGTAATAGCAATCCGATCGGGTACAATCTGCACGTTTTGGTAAATTTTTGTCTATGTAGTGTAAAAACTGTGGGAGGAGTTAGGGTGGCAAATTTGGCTATAATAATAATAATATATATGTGAGATAACATTATGTGGTCTTGCTATGCAAGAACACATAATAAAACAATTTAATTACAAAAGAAGCTATTCAGTCGTCTGCTGTGCCGTCCTCTGCTTGCTTCCGCGGATTCTTTCCCCTTCTTTCTGTCTCTCGTCAGTGCGTAGGCGCACTGTTATGGTGGATCTGTGGAAGACACACTGTTATGGGGGCACCTGTGGATGACACATTATGTCTCTTATTAGCCCTCATTATGCCTTTCATCACTCCCATATCAGCCCCCATGCCTCTCATTAGCCCCCATATCAGTCCTTATGCCCCTTTAGCCCCCATTATAAGCCTTTATGCCTCATTAGCCCCATTATGCCTCTTATCACCCCCATATCAGCCCCCATGCCTCTCATTAGCCCCCATATCAGCCCTTATGCTTTATTGGCCCACATTATAAGCCATTATGCCTCATTAGCCCACATTATGCCTCTTATTAGCCCCCATTATAAGCCATTTTGCCTCATTAGCCCACAATATGCCTATTAGCCCCCATATGCCTAATTAGCTCCCATATGCCTAATTAGCTCCCATATGCCTAATTAGCGCCCATATGCCTCAATAGCCCTCATATGCCTCATTAGCCCCCATATGCCTCTAATAGTCTAATTAACCCCCATTGTGCCTCTCATTAGCCCCCATGATGCCTCTCATTAGCCCCATTATGCCGCATTAGCCCCCATTATGCCTCATTATCCCCCATATGCCTCCAATTAGCCCCCATATGCCTCCAATTAGCCCCCATAGCCCCCATATGCCTCCAATTAGCCCCCATATGCCTCCAATTAGCCCCCATAGCCCCCATATGCCTCCAATTAGCCCCCATATGCCTCCAATTAGCCCCCAGCAGCCACATTTTTTATAAAATAAAAAAACACTTACCTCTCCTGCTCCTGGACGGACGCCACCTGCAATTTTCTCTCTCCTCAGTCGACTGTGCTCTGAACTGGCACGCACAGCGTGAGGTCACAGAGAGCCCTCACGCTGTGCGCAGCCCTGCACAGCCGACAGCCGAGGACCAGGAAGTGGTAAGTGCAGAGAGTTTACAGCTTCCTGGTCCTTCGGTACTAATGAGCGCTTCCATAATGGAAGCGCTCATTAGTATTCACCTGGGAGAATCAGCGGGGGGGGGGGCAAAAAACAACATGGGGGGGGCGATTGCCCCCCTCGCCTCCCTCTAGCGACGCCACTAACTGGGACTATTGGTTTTGCACTGATAATAGCAGCCACTTCCGTAAGAAGGGTGACCAAAGTCTCAGAAATAAGTGATGTCTTGTAGTCCAGCAGCACTGAGCGCAATCCCAATCATGCGTTTCCACAATCCTCTCATGTGAGATGAATGTGAAGGGTTAAATGCACTGTTTTGGAATAGACTGACACACTTGATATTCCTCCTATACAAGTCCAAGTTGGCTGCATATTCTTCAGGTGGGAATGCTTTTATTACTTCCTGGCTGTTGGAGATTATCTTGTGAAGTCTGAGATTTGCCACAGATAGCATTTCCTGTGTTTTGGTAAGAAGAATTATTGCCTCTTCACTTGTGGGCAAGGATTTAAGTCCATCATCTACATTGAATTTCTTGCTACAGCTGGAGAGGGGTTATTGTTGAAAACATGTATATTCATCCAGTAATCTATGACCTTTTTGTTGATGTCATTGTCCTTGAGCCACAGGAAGTTCTGGTAGTTTGTTGCCTTTCTTGAGGATGAAACAATGGAACATTTGCTGGATGTTGGCCATTACTGGAACAGGTTCTTGTCTGAAATGGATTAACACTCCAATAAGACTGTATTACGTAGGCCCTGTGAGAAGCAGGTTGTTGAGAGAAACGCCGCAATGGTGAGAACTGGAATCAAACACTACTCTAATTTGATTAGGCTTGCAAGGATGGGAGATACATCCACTCTTCTCATTCCTTCAGTGGTAGGGCAGGTTCTGCATGGTCTCTGCCAAATATATTCTGCATGAAGTCTACTAAATGTTTTTACATTTTTAGTTTCCTTTTTCATTGTTTGGTAACTTTGTTCTTAGAGAGCGAAAGGGTAGAGGTGCTACCCAACCGTTGGTTTCATCTTGGTTGAATTCTTTACCCATAGGCTTGAAGAATTCTTTAACTTCTCTTGTGAGTGCCAGTTTGTTTTCACTTGTTGACTTGAATACTGTTGATCCAAGGCTGTCATCCCAAGACAGAAACATGTTATCTTGGCAGGCATGGTGACACTTATTGTTGCTCAGTTTCTCTTTCACCAAGTAATAGTGTGGGCATGGTTGGAAATAAGTGCTACAAACAATTGGCAATAGGTGTGTCTTAAATGATAGGTGTGTCTATGCAGACATCGCCTATGATCCAACCTAGATCAAGACATTGGGCAAATGGTGCATTATGAGGTCCATTAATTTGCTGGCATACCTTATGCACTCTGAAGATGTCTCTACCAAGCACAAGTAGTATGTCTGAACTCCTGTCAAGTGTTGGTATTTCAATGGCTATAGCCCTTAGATGCATTTGATGAAGAGCAGCCTCTGGTATAGGACTCTCCTCTCTGTTAGATGGCATTTGGTTGCACTCAACAAGTGCTGGTAAGGGTGTCTGGAGATTTTCCTTCAGAGAAGCTATGACAAGTCTGCTGACTTTTTCCAAAGGCCTGTGTGACGCCCCTGTAAGTGCCCAAGGTGTAAGGGTAAGCATCTCCCTTTAAGTTGAGCAGATTGAAGAGTTCTGATTTTGTACGTGATTAGTTACTATGTTTATCAAGGATAGTGTGTACTTTTAAAGCCCTTGGTCCTTGGGGTACACGTTTAACAAGCATATCTTTGCACATGACTTATTGCAAAATCTTTCTCTGCAGAATTCTGTGCATGAAGAGGATACAGTAGTACAGTTTTCTGCTCTATCTATAATCTCCCCGCCATGCTTTAGTGTAGGTTTGGGTTAATATGGGTTAAGAGCTTGCACATTGTCCACAAAGCCACATTATATACATTTAATAGCAGTTCTACTGTCCTTTGCAACATGTTCAGTAGAAGCACAACATCTGAAACATACCTAAAATTTCTTTAATACCTCCTTGCATTCCTAGAATGGTTTCTTCCTGAAGTCGATGCACTTCCTGAGGAGATGTGGCTTCTTATGAATGGGACATTGACGAAATAAGTTTTCAATCCTTTCACCTTTGGGCTCTTGTTTAGAGTTGATGTTGAAAGCACATCAGTCTTCCTTACTGACACTGGACATCTGAGGTTCCTCTAATTAGTGCGAGGGCTGTCATACTTATACGGGGGTGAACCCGGACCTCTGGACTCTACATAGGAGAAGCATGGGTCATTCTTGGGCTTTGCGATGTTCCTGATTAACTCACAGCAGGACAATGGAGGAAAAGAGACTTGAGTCACCCTTTTTGTATCTTGACTTGATCTGCAATCCACTTTTCTTTCAGAATGTATGGCAGCTATTGGGAAATCTTATAGCCATTTAAACAAAGCATTTGCTATGGCTTTTGAACTGCCAAACCTTTGTTCTAGTCTCTCCAAAGCAGCGATGAGACCTGTTACTGGATTATGAATGTGAACAGATCTAAGTCTCTTGACACATTCTGTGAACTAAGGGCCAAGCCACCTGATCAGCAGATCTTGCTTGTCATCAGAAGTAAACTTAGGTCACAAACTGCAGCTTTGAAGGCACACTTCCAGGCTCTGTAATTTTCAGGCTGATCATCGAACCTTGTGAGGTCAGTTTGCAAGGTACATGGTTCGCCATGAACTTTCCAAACTCTGACATTTTTATTCTCTCTGACTCAAGTCATGGAATTGCTGGCTGGGTAGCGTTGATAACATTGTGGTGTTCTGGCTAACAGACATAGGGTAGTATGGTGCTGTGTAGGCATTCATTCATCTCCGGATCTGGTTTAAAGCCCATAGGTCTAGTCGAAAGTGAGACTGGGATTATATGGCTTCCAGGGGTTTGGTGACTTGTTGGTATATTGGCTTTAACCTGGATATTACAGTATTGTATTTGCCTGGAAGCGGGCGTCTGGTGCACCTTGTCTTGTGAAAAAAGGGTCAGGATAATGGATAGAAAATGCATCGCACTGACCTTGGATCTGTGTTCTGTTGCCCCACACAGTTCAGACATTCCTCCAGGACATCTGTAGCGATTGCAGGTTCACTCAGTTGGCACATAGTCCCTTGTGCATTTAAAAGGGTCTTCCACGTAGCCTTCACTTAAACTGACGATGCCCCTTTCACTTCCACTAGCAGCTTGTTCTAAAACCTTTAGCCTTGCCATAACCGTAGCTTGTGCACATTGTTTCTCTAAAACTTTTAGTTCTGACCTCTTGCAAGTCTCTTCAGCCGCTCTGCTGCTGTTACTTCCAACTCTACCTTGCATTTTACAAAGGCAGCCTGTATCTTGGTAGCCTCTGCATCAGCATTAGACCTTATAAGTTGCTCATTGAGCATAGGGTATTTTGTGGATCATGACTTGAATGATTGCTGTGAATGTGTTTGGGGGCATGGTTTCTTTTTGAGCCGCACTGGGTACTGTACAGGCCTGAGGATTGTTCCTTCTAGCTGGACAAGTGCTGCTCTGCTAATGTTTGCCATAGATGTGGTATGCCAGGCTTCAACAGAGTGGGTACAGAGCCAGTGAGCTGAAGACCTGCACTGGCTCTGCTATCCTAATAGCCTGCATACCACATCGGAGTAAGCTATTAGCACGGAGTAGCAAGGGAAGCACATATATACAAGGCTGTAGCTGCGTAGCACTCGTATATATAAGTGAGCATCAATGTATGCTCTGGCCTGTACAGGGCATAGTTTAGCCACAGTGGAAAATGTCCTACCAAATGCAGCGGTGTGGTTTGAAAAGCATTAAAAATACATTAACTTCTTTGGTATTTTTTGGAACACACAAAAACTTTGGTCCAGAAGATACACACCATGTGTTGGCTTAATCTCATGTACTGTGTGCAGCTTCCAATTCACACTGAAGATGGTTTCTATCTGAAAGTGGCTCTATTGCACACAGTGCAATTAACCACCTCCTGACCGCTGTACGCGTAAATGCGTCCGGGAGGTGGTTGCTTTATTCCTCCTGGACGCATATACGCGTCTTCTCGCGAGACGCGAGATTACCTGTGAACGCGCGCGCACACAGGAACGGAAGGTAAGCGAGTGGATCTCCAGCCTGCCAGCGGCGATCGCTCGCTGGCAGGCTGGAGATCCGAATTTTTTAACCCCTAACAGGTATATTAGACGCTGTTTTCATAACAGCGTCTAATATACCTCCTACCTGGTCCTCTGGTGGTCCCTTTTGTTAGGATCGACCACCAGAGGACTCAGGTAGGTCAGTACAGTTGCACCAAACACCACACTACACTACACTACACCCCCCCCCCGTCACTTATTAACCCCTTATAAACCCCTGATCACCCATGATCACCCCATATAAACTCCCTGATCACCCCCCTGTCATTGATCACCGCCCTGTCATTGATCACCCCCCTGTCAGGCTCCGTTCAGACGTCCGTATGATTTTTACGGATCCACGGATACATGGATCGGATCCGCAAAAAGCATACGGACGTCTGAATGGAGCCTTACAGGGGGGTGATCAATGACAGGCGGGTGATCACCCATATACACTCCCTGATCACCCCCTGTCATTGATCACCCCCCTGTCATTGATCACCCCCCTGTAAGGCTCCATTCAGACGTCCGCATGATTTTTACGGATCCATGGATACATGGATCGGATCCACAAAACACATGCGGACGTCTGAATGGAGCCTTACAGGGGGGGTGATCAGTGACAGGGGGGTGATCACCCTGATCACCCCCTGTCATTGATAACCCCCCTGTAAGGCTCCATTCAGACGTCCGCATGCGTTTTGTGGATCCGATCCATGTATCCATGGATCCGTAAAAAATAATGCGGATGTCTGAATGGAGCCTTACAGGAGGGGTGATCAGTGACAGGGGGGTGATCAACCTGATCATCCCCTGTCATTGATAACCCCCCTGTAAGGCTCCATTCAGACGTCCGCATGCGTTTTGTGGATCCGATCCAGGGATCCATGTATCCGTAAAAAATCATGCGGATGTCTGAATGGAGCCTTACAGGGGGGGTGATCAGTGACAGGGGGGTGATCACCCTGATCACCCCCTGTCATTGATAACCCCCCTGTAAGGCTCCATTCAGACGTCCGCATGCGTTTTGTGGATCCGATCCATGTATCCATGGATCCGTAAAAAATCATGCGGATGTCTGAATGGAACCTTACAGGGGGGGTGATCATTGACAGGGGGGTGATCACCCTGATCACCCCCTGTCATTGATAACCCCCCTGTAAGGCTCCATTCAGACGTCCGCATGCGTTTTGTGGATCCGATCCATGTATCCATGGATCCGTAAAAAATCATGCGGATGTCTGAATGGAGCCTTACAGGAGGGGTGATCAGTGACAGGGGGGTGATCACCCCCTGTCATTGATAACCCCCCTGTAAGGCTCCATTCAGACGTCTGCATGCGTTTTGTGGATCCGATCCATGTATCCATGGATCCGTAAAAAATCATGCGGATGTCTGAATGGAGCCTTACAGGAGGGGTGATCAGTGACAGGGGGGTGATCACCCTGATCACCCCCTGTCATTGATAACCCCCCTGTAAGGCTCCATTCAGACGTCCGCATGCGTTTTGTGGATCCGATCCATGTATCCATGGATCCGTAAAAAATCATGCGGATGTCTGAATGGAACCTTACAGGGGGGGTGATCATTGACAGGGGGGGTGATCACCCTGATCACCCCCTGTCATTGATAACCCCCCTGTAAGGCTCCATTCAGACGTCCGCATGTGTTTTGTGGATCCGATCCATGTATCCATGGATCCGTAAAAATCATGCGGATGTCTGAATGGAGCCTTACAGGGGGGTGATCAATGACAGGGGGGTGATCAGGGAGTCTATATGGGTGATCACCCCCCTGTCATTGATCACCCCCCCCCCCCTAGAATAAAAAATTCTAGGAACTCGCCGTGCCCCCCACGGAATACCTTGGGGTGTCTTCTTTCCAAAATGGGGTCACTTGTGGCGTAGTTATACTGCCCTGGCAATTTAAGGGCCCAAATGTGTAAGAAGTACCTTGCAATCAAAATGTGTAAAAAATGGCCTGCGAAATCCGAAAGGTGCCCCTTTGCCCACCTTGGCTGCAAAAAAGTGTGACACATCTGGTATCGCCGTACTCAGGAGAAGTTGGGGAATGTGTTTTGGGGTGTCATTTTACATATACCCATGCTGGATGAGAGAAATATCTTGACAAAAGACAACTTTTCCCATTTTTTTATACAAAGTTGGCATTTGACCAAGATATTTTTCTCACCCAGCATGGGTATATGTAAAATGACACCCCAAAACACATTGCCCAACTTCTCCTGAGTACGGCGATACCAGATGTGTCACACTTTTTTGCTGCCAAGGTGGGCAAAGGGGCGCATATTCCAAAGTGCACCTTTTGGATTTCACCGGTCATTTTTTACACATTTTGATTGCAAAGTTCTTCTCACACATTTGGGCCCCTAATTTGCCAGGGCAGTATAACTACCCCACAAGTGACCCCATTTTGGAAAGAAGACACCCCAAGGTATTCTGTGAGGGGCATGGTGAGTTCCTAGAATTTTTTATTTTTTGTCGCAAGTTAGTGGAATATGAGACTTTGTAAGAAAAAATAAAAAAAATAAAATCATCATCATTTTCCGCTAACTTGTGACAAAAAATAAAAAGTTCTATGAACTCACTATGCCCATCAGCGAATACCTTAGGGTGTCTACTTTCCGAAATGGGGTCATTTGTGGGGTGTTTGTACTGTCTCGACATTGTAGAACCTCAGGAATCATGACCGGTGCTCAGAAAGTCAGAGCTGTTTCAAAAAGCGGAAATTCACATTTTTGTACCATAGTTTGTAAATGCTATAACTTTTACCCAAACCATTTTTTTTTGCCCAAACATTTTTTTTTATCAAAGACATGTAGAACAATAAATTTGGCGAAAAATTTATATATGGATGTCGTTTTTTTTGCAAAATTTTACAGCTGAAAGTGAAAAATGTCATTTTTTTGCAAAAAAATCGTTACATTTTGATTAATAACAAAAAAAGTAAAAATGCCAGCAGCAATGAAATACCACCAAATGAAAGCTCTATTAGTGAGAAGAAAAGGAGGTAAAATTCATTTGTATGGTAAGTTGCATGACCGAGCGATAAACGGTGAAAGTAGTGTAGTGCAGAAGTGTAAAAAGTGCTCTGGTCATGAAGGGGGTTTCACCTAGCGGGGCTGAAGTGGTTAAAGGGTTTGTCTGCTTCTATTTTTAGGAAAAGCAGCACTCGTACGAGCACTTTGTTCTTGTTAATGCAAATATATTCAATATCCTAAAGTTAGGATAACATCATTGTCTGTAGGTGCCAAATTAAAGTTGAAATCTCCTTCAGGGAACTTAAAGAGAGTTACCGGCCGAGAGAAGACCTAAATGCACACACACACACACACACACGTGAATGGTGTTCAATAGAGTCTTCTGACTCCTATATCTCAGGATCGTTTATTTATACCAACAAAGCCTGGGTTTACACCTTTACAGTCTAAATTTACTGTTGAACACTTTACTATATGTGTCATGAGAATGGGATGTCTTAGCAAAGTCCAAGCTGTATACAGAGAATGACCTAAAGAGGACTATATTTAAAATAGGGTAATTTGTCAATAACTGCTGACATAACACAGGGGACAGCAGCAAAACTTGTGTTTATACATCTTTAGCCCCTTAACGACCTGCGCCATACATGCACGGCGCAACCGGATGTGACTTAACTCCAAGCGCCATTCATGTACGGCACGCTGCGGCAGGGGTCCGGCAGTCACTGATAGACGGACCCCTGCTGTATGCGCCGGCATAGGTGAAAACACCAATGCCGGCGCATTAACCCTTGATGAGCCAAGGTCAGCGCTGACCGCGGCATGTGCGATGTCCTTGTGGGCATGTGCGATGTCCTTGTGGGGTTCGGACCAGCCATTGGGTCCCCTGCGCTGCTGTGACAGGGATCCAATGGCAGCGAAGGTAGTCCAATGCCTTTCTTAGGCATTGTGGCTGCCTTCTGTGACATCCTGTGCTTTACAGTACAGAAGTATTGTAAAGCATTGTAAAGGGGATCAGACCCCCAAAAGTTGAAGTCCCAGAGTGGGACAAACAATGAAGTAAAAAAATAAGTAAAAAGAAAAAAGTTTTTACAAAAATTTTTAAGTTAAGTTAAAAAAGAAAAGTGTCCTTTTCCCAAAATAAAGTAAAAAAAAAATAGGGAAAAAAAAGAAAAGTAGACATATTAGATATTGCTGCGTCCATATCGACTGGCTCTATAAAAATATCACATTACCTAACCCCTCAGATAA
Organism: Bufo gargarizans; assembly: GCF_014858855.1. Classification (NCBI taxonomy): domain Eukaryota; kingdom Metazoa; phylum Chordata; class Amphibia; order Anura; family Bufonidae; genus Bufo; species Bufo gargarizans. The sequence goes on from NC_058080.1 coordinate 344,444,884, forward strand.
ACACCATCAAAAAATAAAATAAAAACTGTGCTTAAAAAAAAACATTTTTTGTCACCTTACATCATTAAAAGTGCAACACCAAGCGATCAAAAAGACATATGCAGCCCAACATCATACCAATCTAACAGTCACCTCATCCCGCAAAAAATGAGCCTCTACCTAAGACAATCGCCCAAAAAAAAAAAAAACTATGGCTCAGACTATGGAGACACTGAAACATGATTTTTTTGTTTGTTTCAAAAATGCTTTTATTATGTTAAATGTAAAAAATAAATAAAAAATTAGGTATTGTCCCCTTACATCATAAAAAGTGTAATAGCAAGCAATCAAAAAGTCATATGCACCCCAAAATAGTGCCAAACAGTCATCTCCTCCCGCAAAAATGATACCCTACCTAAGACAATTGCACAAAAAGTAAAAAAAAAAATATGGCTCTCAGACTATGGAGAAACTAAAACATTTTTTTATTTTGTTTCAAAAATTGTTGTGTAAAACTTAAATAAAATAAAAATAAAAAGTATATACATATTAGGCTACTTTCACACTTGCGGCAGTGTGATCCGGCGGGCAGTTCCGTCGTCGGAACTGGCCGCCGGATCCGCCGATCTGCTGCTGCCTGAAAGCATTTGTGAGACGGATCCGGATGCGGATCCGTCTCACAAATGCATTGCAAGGACGGATCCGTCTCTCCGCTTGTCATGCGGACCGACGGATCCGTCTTGTACATTTTTCGCATTTTTAGCGATCTGCGCATGCGCAGGCCGGAACGACGGATCCGGCATTCCGGTATTCTGAATGCCGGATCCGGCGCTAATACATTCCTATGGGAAAAAATGCCGGATCCGGCGTTCAGGCAAGTCTTCAGGTTTTTTTCGCCGGAGAAAAAACCGTAGCATGCTACGGTTTTCTCTTTTGCCTGATCAGTCAAAACGACTGAACTGAAGACATCCTGATGCAAACTGAACAGATTACTCTCCATTCAGAATGCATGGGGATATGCCTGATCAGTTCTTTTCCGGTATAGAGCCCCTAGGACGGAACTCTATGCCGGAAAAGAAAAACGCTAGTGTGAAAGTACCCTTAGGGTACTTTCACACTAGCGTTTTTCTTTTCCAGCATAGAGTTCCGTCACAGGGGCTCTATACCGCAAAAGAACTGATCAGGCATATCCCCATGCATTCTGAATGGAGAGTAATCCGTTCAGGATGCATCAGGATGTCTTCAGTTCAGTCATTTTGACTGATCAGGCAAAAGATAAAACCGTAGCATGCTATGGTTTTATCTCAGTCGAAAAAACTGAAGACTTGCCTGAATGCCCCCATAGGAATGTATTAGTGCTGGATCCGGCATTCCGGTACTTTGAATGCTGGATCCTGCACTAATACATGCACAGACCGGTAAAAATGTGAAAAAAGATACAAGACTGATCCGTCTGTCCGCATGACAAGCGGAGAGACGGATCCGTTCTTGCAATGCATTTGTGAGACGGATCCGTATCAAGATGCGTCTCACAAATGCTTTCAGTCACATCCAGATCGGCGGATCTGGCAGGCAGTTCCGACGACGGAACTGCTTGCCGGATCACACTGCCGCAAGTGTGAAAATAGCCTTAGGCATTGCCACATCCTTAATGACCTGCTCTATAAAAATACCACATGACCTAACCCTTCAGATGAACACCTTAAAAATAAAAAAATAAAAACTGTGCAAAAATATATTTTTTTGTCACCTTACATCACTAAAAGTGCAACACCAGGCGAGCAAAAAGGCGCATTCCCCCGCAAATAGTACCAATCTAACCATCACCTCATCCCACAAAAAATGAGCCCCTACCTAAGACAATCGCTAAAAAATAAATAAAACTATGGCTTTTCTTCTCACTTTTTTTTCTTCCGGCTTTCAGAATGTGTAGACACTAAAATCATTTATTTTCAAAAATACTTTATTATGTAACACTGAAACAAACAACCAAAAAAATTATACATATTTGGTATTGTCGCGTCCGTAACAACCTGCTCTAAAATTGCTCTAAAATATACCACATGATCTAACCTGTCAGATGAACATTGTAAATAACAAAAAATAAAAACAGTGCCAACATTTTTTTGTTACCTTGCCTGAACAACCAAAAATCATATTTACCCTAAAATAGTACCAGCAAAACTGCCACCTTATCGTGTAGCTTCCAAAATGGAGTGTTTTTTTGGGGAGTTTCTACTCTGGGGTACATCAGGGGTCTTCAAATGTGACATGGCAGCTTAAAATTATCCCAGTAAATTCTGCTGTAGGGATAAGTGTGGCCCTAACTCCACCCACACCTCTATCCCTACCTACTTGCACGGTATTGTCCTAATCGACGGGGCACAACCGGGCGGCAGTCCCTACCTTACGTACGTGCAGGGGCCTAAGGAAGGGAAGACACAACACAGGGAGGAAACTATACACAAAGATAGATAACACGGAAGTGAGAGCTTCCCAGGCCAGCACCAAAATAGTAATAGAATTAACGGAGCTAAGATCAAGAACCAGGAGATAACGCAGGCACAAAGGGGTAATACAAGATCAAAGTCAAAACAAGCCGAAGTCAGAAGCCAAGATATCGAGTCAGTACAAGGGGTCACACAAGGTCGAAGTCAAATACAAGCCGAGGTCAAACAAACCGAACTCACACATGCAAGATACGCTAGTGAGGTAGTATGACCAATCACAAGCAACCTGTGGCCAGCAGGTTACCTGTTTAAATAGGTCATCTTGATGGGTCATGTGACGTGGCCAGCATCACATGACCCATGCCCAGCATCTCTGTACACCTGAGCGCCGACTCACTAGCAGTGGCGCTCAGTTACCCACCCGCTCGTTGTCTAGGAGATGGAGGAAGCGTGTGTGCCCAGGTCCTACCTACCGCCTGGTCGGGCATGTGTGGTATATATGTGCATACATTAACCACAGCATCATGGGACGATGTGCGCAGATGTGCCCAGCATCTGCGCACGTCTGCCCATGGTGATCCCCAGGGTAATATGTGCCTCCTTTAGACCGTGTGCCTTATAATATATATATGGCTGTGGCCCCTTATAACATATATATATATAAAATCCCCCTTAGAATACATTACATAACTATGCCCCTTATATGTCCTCCTGATAATATATATACACATATATATGTGTATTCCCCCCCTCCCTCCCTATACCTGAAACCAGGTGCATTGGTGTGAATGTGCCCCAAGCATTCAGACAGATGCAATCTGGTTGATATAACAGCTGATTAGTATCTAGTCCTCTTTTGTTCAGTCCCCAAACAATCAGACTCTCTGGCACCGTTGTCAGGGGGCTTTCAAAGACATCATAAACCTGTTCAACACCTCTGCACCATGGCCATGCCCCTACTCCCAGCATTTTGGGACTAGGGGGAGGTCTCTGGGGATTTGAGGAAGGCACACTATGATGTCACATGCCTGATGAGGGGGGAGGTGGGCTGTTTCTGAGGCTGATATAGGAGCCCCAAGCGAGGAAGAGGGTCTCTTGCAACCAGGATAGAATCAGACACACATGGGAGAGAGCAGCTACATGATGACCACCTGGAAAGGCCTACTCTGGAAGGATTAAGTATCAACCCTATAACCCCTGATCTACCCCCTTATTATCCCCTATCCCACCAACGATATTGTTATAGTGTGTGTACTTATATTGTAGTGTGCTGCTATAAATATATATATATATCTATTCTATTGATATAGATATATATAATTATAAGCAAATATTAGAAATAAATCCCTGCATTAACCTCTGCATTGCCCTGTCCCTGCAGAGTCCTGACCATTAACCCCTTCAATGCCTGATCCCTGCTACCGCTGACCCTGGTCCCTGCTGTGTCCCTGATACCCTTGCCTAACCCTCACAGTGCCCAGCAAACCCCCCCTGCGGACACTGGCACCCCAGCAGCATTGCTGCTGTCCTTAACCCCTGCTCTGCTGCCACAGTACAGAGCGCCCCCCTCTGTGGACCCTGGTACCTCAGCAGCATTGCAGCTGTCTTTAACCCCCTGCCACAGTACAGAGTGTTAACCTCTTCAGTGCTCTGTTCTCTGTAGAGCATGCCCCTGCTCTGCAAACAACCCTTTAACCCTGTATTCCTTGGCCTGCAGGTATTAACCCCTGCAGAGCCACTGTTGTGTTTAACCCCTTGTACCCCGTAGGGACAGTGATCAGTCAGACGGGTGGGTTGTTAAGATACTTGTATGTGTGAACTGTATAGTTAGTTTATGGGTGGAATTTGGGAACGTGTAGTGTAGTTTAGGCTGTGTATTTACTGTATATCGTGTGTGTCAGGTGTTAATAAATACTGTTATATTTGTACCCTTTGTGTAGCGTGTACTTGTTAGCGGTAGTGAGTTAGGCGCATGCAGCTAGCGTAGTGATTAGTGTAAAGTATAGTGAAAGTATTGTGTTATTGTTATATAAAGGTATAAATAGGCGGAGTCATCAATAGACGGCTCCTCCTATTTAGGAATATTAATTATCGATATTCGCATAATATTGGTGATTATTATTCCCCCTTTTACACTGGCGAGCCAGGCCCACTGCGTGGATTTTGCGTTTATTTTTTGGTCTTAAGGCTGAGGGTCGCTGGTACTGTGAATTAGCGGGCAGGAGAGACGTGGTCAGCGGAGTGTCTGAGCGTCTAGGACCCGATAATTCGGACAGGAGAAGCGATACTTCCCTTAGAGTACCAGAAATAAAACAAAATCTTTTGCAGAGAATCTATAATCTATCTGTATATTAATATTTTTGTATTTGCTTTACACGGTCACCGTCGCTGGGGTAAGAGAAGGATACGTCACCGAAAGAGATCCATCTTCGTTGGAGGTACATACAAGTCCGGCTGGTCGGGAAGAAGCGATCCGGGAAAATGGACTTCTTCCAAGCAGCTGCTGGGACGAAGAGGTACGGCCCCAAGGAGAAGATGGACGCTCATCAAACGGTGAGTATGGACTTCCCCACACTGCAACACTTGAGCAGACACAGCACATTTAACCCCATCCTCCCCAGCACATACAAGTCAGCAGAAATGCTGTGGTCCGATTTGTTGGCAAAGGCTTGTAGTTATGACAAGCTTTGTGTGAACAAACGGATGGTGTTGAACAAGGCCACTAAACGGCTTCAGATGCTCGCCAAACTTGTTTATACGTTTGAGGCTAGCATCTGTAAGCCAAAGGAAGTGGCGCTGGTGTCTCAGTCAACGGAGACAATTCCTCCGGCCGTTCACTGCCAGTGCTGTGCTAGTAATTCGGACCAGGTTTTGGCATTACGGGCACAGCTGGCGGAGAATGTGCAGTCTACTGTTGACCGAGATGCGCAGGTGGCTAGGATACAGTCACATTTAGTAGAGCTGCAGAGGCAGAAGGAGGAAATTGAGGCTAAGTTGACTCAGTCTTATACTTGAGTCTTATACTGAGGTCAAGGCCTTCAAGGAGCAGACTGCCTCTACTAATGTGACGGTAGCCAAATTGAAGGCTCAAGTTGCTGTAAGCTCCCAGATAATGACTGGCATGCAACAGGTCATCACCAAGTTGGTGCCGGCCCTTTCTTTTCCCGTAAAGTCAGGGTCGGAATCTCCCAAAACTTTGCCCTATGCAGGGCATAAAGGGGGGAGAGTAGTCTGTGACAGGCCAAATCACCAGACCAAGCCTGTCCAGACTAACAGAGATTTTTCCCTGACTTTGGGGAAAAGAAACATCGTGAAAAGTGCCTCCCTGAAGATGGAACAATTCAGGGAGCGTGGTTGCAGTGTGGACGGACCTAAGCCATGCCGGGCAAACATCAAATGTTTTGCGTGTGGTGGCTTGGGTCATATAGCAAAGCACTGCAAAACACACAAGACAGTAAGCCCAATCAGGTGCTTCAGGTGTAGGAACAAAGGACACATTGCAAGGAATTGCCCTTGTGCAAGTAATTGCAATGTGTCCAGTGATGGTATTCAGGTAACAAATTGTGCAGTGGGGTCTAGTCAGTTTGGCCATAAAGGGGTTACCTCTCGGCAGCATCATCAGCTGCTGAGGGGTCAGAGTGGCCAAGCTAGGCTAGGCAACATTTGACACCCCTGTACTATTTGTTACACAGTTTGTTCCCTGTTTATGTCCATGGTGTGTGTTTTTGTTATCTGTTTGTACATTCTTCTTGATGTTGATGGTGGTCCTTGTCTATGAGTGTGTTCCACCATGCGGATTTATGTAGTGTTGTAAGTCCCATCTGCTGTCTTTGTTTCATTCTGTGTCCCGTTGGAGTGGAACAGTGTTATACTGTGGATCGAGAACGTATAGGTTCGCGAGCAGATAATTTCACACGGGAAATCCTGCTGGTCGGGAGAAGGCATAAGGACCTTCTCCATGCAGCACACAAAGGATGATGTGATATTATTCTGGGCAACCAGGGTCTCAGATCGATACAGATAACACTGTTGTGCTCAAGGTTTTCGTTAGGGCTGTGTTGCGCTGGGGACTGGGGCGGACAGACAACATTGGTGTAATGTTGTGCTGCGCACTTAATTCTAGTCCGAGCAGGTAGCACAGCTCTGATAGGGATCGGACGCAGAGTGTTTGGCAGCAGAGTGTGGACTGTGTTCTTGTGTTGTGGGGTCCTGGGGAGCCAGGGCATGCCTATGCCATTGGTTCTACAGGCCTCCACAAGATGGGATCACAGGGGGAAATCAGCCTGGGTGCACATGAGTGGACAGGGATGCGGTGCCATCAATAACAAGATGGTGCTTTGTCCACAGAACTCCAGTTATCCTAACCTAGTAGGGTGGCCATCCTTATCTGTTGGTGCAGAGGGATGTGTAGCAGAGGACGCGCTCCTCTGAAGGTAGGGTGTTCAGACAACAGTGTTGTATAATGGGATAATGAGGAGTCCTGTGAGATAAAGGGCAGCCCAATACCTTTCTCTACCCATGGGTCAAAGGTATTGGTGCTGGGAATTTTTACATTTAATCGCACTGTTAGGGGAGAAATTCCCCCGGGTTCGCCTGGTATTTTCTTCTGCCATAGGTGTGGTTTTATATGGAGCGGAAGAAAAACCTAGGAGATGCCACAGAAGAGACCAGCTATTCCCCCTGACACTCTTGGGAGGCTCCAGAGGATCCCACTGGATTTTGGCAACCAAGTGACCTCTGTCTAGAGGTGTTCTAGAGATGGAAGACTGTGCCACAATCCAACGGGAGCGTTATCTCAGACTCTGGAGGAAGACTTGGAGACATTCGGGTGGAAGAGCTTATTACCACTTGTTTCACCCAGTGAAACTTCTTCTGGTTCTGGTGATCATCATGTACAGTAGACTGTGTATCGGAGGGGCAAGGGACTTATTGACCAAAATACACCAGAACCAGACAGAACTTTACCGAACTTTGTTTCCTATGAGGGTTCGGGACGTAGAACTTGTACTACACTGAAACCCCATAGCACATTGTATTTATTGATTTTGTTTGTCGGTTGATTGTGTACCCATAGACACTCTAGGTGCAAATGTGTGACAGCCTATATTTGACTGTACACATTTGCATCCTATAGTTGTTTCCCATTGACACTGGGGTCTACGACCTACTTGTGTCTTTGGAGGTAGAGAGGAATGCCAGGTTGCATGAGTCTCTATGGGTGCACACATTTAATGGAATTTGGTGGTGTTGGGAGGGATGTGACATGTATTTTGTGTGAATGGAGATAAGGTTAGGTCACGATAGGGACAGGCATCATTCATTTGCCACCTTGAACCCTGGAACGGTGAAGTTCTTAAGGGAAGGGCTGGATGTGTAGTGTGGCGGAGGTGTTCTCCGCAGTAGAATTTAGGTACTGTGACATCGCCGCTTAAGAGTCTGACCTGCCTTGTAAAGACCTATTAATCTGTCCATGGGAGAACCGCACCCATCAAAATGGAAACAGACGTTGGATAGAAGAACGTTGGGACTGAGGTTGTGAGGGTGAACCCGCTCCAGATTCCTTGGAGGTGGGCCATACCTGAAGATCGGCAGAACTACCGAGAGACTGTGGGGGTGTGGTCACTCCAAAGTGTGGGTGGCCGACACCAAAAGACTGTTAAAGAAAGGCCAGTTAAAGACTGTGAGGGTGAACCCGCTCCAGATTCCTTGGAGGCGGACCATACCTGAAGATCAGCCGAACTACCGAGAGACTGTGGGGGTGTGGTCACTCCAAAGTGGGGGTGGCCGACACTAAAAGACTGTTAAAGAAAGGCCAGTTAAAGACTGCAAGGGTGAACCCTCTCCAGATTTGGGGGGGGGGGGGGGGGGGACGACGACACCTGAAGATTGGCAACTACCGAGAGACTGCAATATATTGTTGTATTATATAGTCCGACAACAGGGGGATTGTTGAGGAAGGGTTGAGACGTATGCATATATATCCATGCATGCCTGCAAACACGTGCGGGCATGTATGGTATATATGTGCATACATTAACCACAGCATCATGGGACGATGTGCGCAGATGTGCCCAGCATCTGCGCACGTCTGCCCATGGTGATCCCCAGGGGCTCATGGTGGCCCCTGTGGGAAATATGTGCCTCCTTTAGACCGTGCCCCTTATAATATATATATATGGCTGTGGCCCCTTATAACATATATATATAATCCCCCTTAGAATACATTACATAACTATGCCCCTTATGTGTCCTCCTGATAATATATATACACATATATATGTGTATTCCCCCCCCCCCTCCCTATACCTGAAACCAGGTGCATTGGTGTGAATGTGCCCCAAGCATTCACACAGATGCAATCTGGTTTATATAACAGCTGATTAGCCACTTCAGCCCCGCTAGGTGAAACCCCCTTCATGACCAGGCCACTTTTTACACTTCGGCACTACACTACTTTCACCGTTTATCGCTCGGTCATGCAACTTACCACCCAAATGAATTTTACCTCCTTTTCTTCTCACTAATGGAGCTTTCATTTGGTGGTATTTTATTGCTGCTGACATTTTTACTTTTTTTGTTATTAATCAAAATGTAACGATTTTTTTGCAAAAAAATGACATTTTTCACTTTCAGCTGTGAAATTTTGCAAAAAAAACGACATCCATATATAAATTTTTCGCTAAATTTATAGTTCTACATGTCTTTGATAAAAAAAAAATGTTTGGGCAAAAAAAAAATGGTTTGGGTAAAAGTTATAGCATTTACAAACTATGGTACAAAAATGTGAATTTCCGCTTTTTGAAACGGCTCTGATTTTCTGAGCACCTGTCATGTTTCCTGAGGTTCTACAATGCCCAAACAGTAGAAAACCCCCACAAATGACCCCATTTCGGAAAGTAGACACCCTAAGGTATTCGCTGATGGGCATAGTGAGTTCATAGAACTTTTTATTTTTTGTCACAAGTTAGCGGAAAATGATGATGATTTTTTTTTTTTTTTTTTTTTCTTACAAAGTCTCATATTCCACTAACTTGCGACAAAAAATAAAAAATTCTAGGAACTCACCATGCCCCTCACAGAATACCTTGGGGTGTCTTCTTTCCAAAATGGGGTCACTTGTGGCGTAGTTATACTGCCCTGGCAATTTAGGGGCCCAAATGTGTGAGAAGAACTTTGCAATCAAAATGTGTAAGAAATGACCGGTGAAATCTGAAAGGTGCACTTTGGAATATGCGCCCCTTTGCCCACCTTGGCAGCAAAAAAGTGTCACACATGTGGTATCGCCGTACTCAGGAGAAGTTGGGGAATGTGTTTTGGGGTGTCATTTTACATATACCCATGCTGGGTGAGAGAAATATCTTGGCAAAAGACAACTTTTCCCATTTTTTTATACAAAGTTGGCATTTGACCAAGATATTTTTCTCACCCAGCATGGGTATATGTAAAATGACACCCCAAAACACATTGCCCAACTTCTCCTGAGTACGGCGATAGCAGATGTGTCACACTTTTTTGCTGCCAAGGTGGGCAAAGGGGCACATATTCCAAAGTGCACCTTTCGGATTTTGCAGGGCATTTTTTACACATTTTGATTGCAAAGTACTTCTCACACATTTGGGCCCCTAAATTGCCAGGGCAGTATAACTACGCCACAAGTGACCCCATTTTGGAAAGAAGACACCCTAAGGTATTCCGTGAGGGGCACTGCGAGTTCCTAGAATTTTTTATTTTTTGTCACAAGTTAGCGGAAAATGATTATTTTTTTTTTTTTCTCTTTTTTCCTTACAAAGTCTCATATTCCACTAACTTGCGACAAAAAATAAAAAATTCTAGGAACTCGCCATGCCCCTCACGGAATACCATGGGGTGTCTTCTTTCCAAAATGGGGTCACTTGTGGCGTAGTTATACTGCCCTGGCAATTTAGGGGCCCAAATGTGTGAGAAGTACTTTGCAATCAAAATCTGTAAAAAATGACCGGTGAAATCCGAAAGGTGCACTTTGGAATATGTGCCCCTTTGCCCACCTTGGCATCAAAAAAGTGTCACACATCTGGTATCGCCGTACTCAGGAGAAGTTGGGGAATGTGTTTTGGGCTGTCATTTTACATATACCCATGCTGGGTGAGAGAAATATCTTGGCAAAAGACAACTTTTCCAATTTTTTTATACAAAGTTGGCATTTGACCAAGATATTTTTCTCACCCAGCATGGGTATATGTAAAATGACACCCCAAAACACATTGCCCAACTTCTCCTGAGTACGGCGATACCAGATGTGTCACACTTTTTTGCTGCCAAGGTGGGCAAAGGGGCACATATTCCAAAGTGCACCTTTCGGATTTTGCAGGGCATTTTTTACACATTTTGATTGCAAAGTTCTTCTCACACATTTGGGCCCCTAAATTGCCAGGGCAGTATAACTACGCCACAAGTGACCCCATTTTGGAAAGAAGACACCCCAAGGTATTCCGTGAGGGGCACTGCGAGTTCCTAGAATTTTTTATTTTTTGTCGCAAGTTAGTGGAATATGAGACTTTGTAAGGAAAAAAGAAAAAAAAAAGAAAAATCATCATTTTCCGCTAAATTGTGACAAAAAATAAAAAATTCTAGGAACTCGCCGTGCCCCCCACGGAATACCTTGGGGTGTCTTCTTTCCAAAATGGGGTCACTTGTGGCGTAGTTATACTGCCCTGGCAATTTAGGGGCCCAAATGTGTAAGAAGTACCTTGAAATCAAAATGTGTAAAAAATGGCCTGCGAAATCTGAAAGGTGCCCCTTTGCCCACCTTGGCTGCAAAAAAGTGTCACACATCTGGTATCGCCGTACTCAGGAGAAGTTGGGGAATGTGTTTTGGGGGGTCATTTTACATATACCCATGCTGGGTGAGAGAAATATCTTGGCAAAAGACAACTTTTCCCATTTTTTTTATACAAAGTTGGCATTTGACCAAGATACTTTTCTCACCCAGCATGGGTATATGTAAAATGACACCCCAAAACACATTCCCCAACTTCTCCTGAGTACGGCGATACCAGATGTGTGACACTTTTTTGCAGCCTAGATGCGCAAAGGGGCCAAAATTCCTTTTAGGAGGGCATTTTTAGACATTTGGATCCCAGACTTCTTCTCACACTTTCGGGCCCCTAAAAAGCCAGGGCAGTATAAATACCCCACATGTGACCCCACTTTGGAAAGAAGACACCCCGAGGTATTCAATGAGGGGCCTGGCGAGTTCCTAGAATTTTTTTTTTTTTTGCATAAGTTAGCGGATATTGATTTTTTTTGTTTTTTTTCTCACAAAGTCTCACTTTCCGCTAACTTAGGACAAAAATTTCAATCTTTCATGGACTCAATATGCCCCTCACGGAATACCTTGGGGTGTCTTCTTTCCGAAATGGGGTCACATGTGGGGTATTTATACTGCCCTGGCTTTTTAGGGGCCCTAAAGCGTGAGAAGTCTGGAATATAAATGTCTAAAAATGTTTACGCATTTGGATTCCGTGAGGGGTATGGTGCGTCCATGTGAGATTTTATTTTTTGACACAAGTTAGTGGAATATGAGACTTTGTAAGAAAAAACAAAAACAAAAACAAACAAAAAATTTCCGCTAACTTGTGCCAAAAAAAATGGCTGAATGGAGCCTTACCAGGGGGGGAGTGATCAATGACAGGGGGGTGATCAATGACAGGGGGGTGATCACCCATATAGACTCCCTGATCACCCCCTGTCATTGATCACCCCCCCCTGTAAGGCTCCATTCAGACATCCGCATGATTATTTTACGGATCCATGGATACATGGATCGGATCCACAAAACGCATGCGGACGTCTGAATGGAGCCTTACAGGGGGGTTATCAATGACAGGGGGTGATCAGGGTAATCACCCCCCTGTCACTGATCACCCCCCCTGTAAGGCTCCATTCAGACGTCCGCATGATTTTTACGGATCCATGGATACATGGATCGGATCCACAGAACGCATGCGGACGTCTGAATGGAGCCTTACAGGGGGGTTATCAATGACAGGGGGTGATCAGGGTAATCAGGGTGATCACCCCCCTGTCACTGATCACCCCCCCTGTAAGGCTCCATTCAGACATCCGCATGATTTTTTACGGATCCATGGATACATGGATCGGATCCACAAAACGCATGCGGACGTCTGAATGGAGCCTTACAGGGGGGTTATCAATGACAGGGGGTGATCAGGGTAATCAGGGTGATCACCCCCCTGTCACTGATCACCCCCCTGTAAGGCTCCATTCAGACATCCGCATGATTTTTTACGGATCCATGGATACATGGATCGGATCCACAGAACGCATGCGGACGTCTGAATGGAGCCTTACAGGGGGGTTATCAATGACAGGGGGTGATCAGGGTAATCAGGGTGATCACCCCCCTGTCACTGATCACCCCCCCTGTAAGGCTCCATTCAGACATCCGCATGATTTTTTACGGATCCATGGATACATGGATCGGATCCACAGAACGCATGCAGACGTCTGAATGGAGCCTTACAGGGGGGTTATCAATGACAGGGGGTGATCAGGGTAATCAGGGTGATCACCCCCCTGTCACTGATCACCCCCCCTGTAAGGCTCCATTCAGACATCCGCATGATTTTTTACGGATCCATGGATACATGGATCGGATCCACAAAACGCATGCGGACGTCTGAATGGAGCCTTACAGGGGGGTTATCAATGACAGGGGGTGATCAGGGTAATCAGGGTGATCACCCCCCTGTCACTGATCACCCCCCTGTAAGGCTCCATTCAGACATCCGCATGATTTTTTACGGATCCATGGATACATGGATCGGATCCACAGAACGCATGCGGACGTCTGAATGGAGCCTTACAGGGGGGTTATCAATGACAGGGGGTGATCAGGGTAATCAGGGTGATCACCCCCCTGTCACTGATCACCCCCCCTGTAAGGCTCCATTCAGACATCCGCATGATTTTTTACGGATCCATGGATACATGGATCGGATCCACAGAACGCATGCGGACGTCTGAATGGAGCCTTACAGGGGGGTTATCAATGACAGGGGGTGATCAGGGTAATCAGGGTGATCACCCCCCTGTCACTGATCACCCCCCCTGTAAGGCTCCATTCAGACATCCGCATGATTTTTTACGGATCCATGGATACATGGATCGGATCCACAGAACGCATGCGGACGTCTGAATGGAGCCTTACAGGGGGGTTATCAATGACAGGGGGTGATCAGGGTAATCAGGGTGATCACCCCCCTGTCACTGATCACCCCCCCTGTAAGGCTCCATTCAGACGTCCGCATGATTTTTACGGATCCATGGATCCATGGATCGGATCCGTAAAAATCATGCGGACGTCTGAATGGAGCCTGACAGGGGGGTGATCAATGACAGGGGGTGATCAGGGAGTGTATATGGGTGATCACCCCCCTGTAAGGCTCCATTCAGACGTCCGCATGATTTTTACGGATCCATGGATACATGGATCGGATCCGTAAAAATCATGCGGACGTCTGAATGGAGCCTGACAGGGCGGTGATCAATGACAGGGGGTGATCAGGGAGTGTATATGGGTGATCACCCGCCTGTCATTGATCACCCCCCTGTAAGGCTCCATTCAGACGTCCGCATGATTTTTACGGATCCATGGATACATGGATCGGATCCGTAAAAATCATGCGGACGTCTGAACGGAGCCTGACAGGGGGGTGATCAATGACAGGGCGGTGATCAATGACAGGGGGGTGATCAGGGAGTTTATATGGGGTGATCAGGGGTTTATAAGGGGTTAATAAGTGACCGGGGGGGGGGGGGGGTGTAGTGTAGTGTAGTGTGGTGTTTGGTGGGACTGTACTGACCTACCTGAGTCCTCTGGTGGTCGATCCTAACAAAAGGGACCACCAGAGGACCAGGTAGGAGGTATATTAGACGCTGTTATGAAAACAGCGTCTAATATACCTGTTAGGGGTTAAAAAATTCGGATCTCCAGCCTGCCAGCGAGCGATCGCCGCTGGCAGGCTGGAGATCCACTCGCTTACCTTCCGTTCCTGTGAGCGCGCGCGCCTGTGTGCGCGCGTTCACAGGAAATCTCGCGTCTCGCGAGATGACGCGCCGATGCGTCCAGGAGGAGAAAAGCAACCACCTTCCGGACGCATCGGCGCGTTAGGCGGTCCGGAGGTGGTTAGTATCTAGTCCTCTTTTGTTCAGGCCCCAAACAATCAGACTCTCTGGCACCGTTGTCAGGGGGCTTTCAAAGACATCATAAACCTGTTCAACACCTCTGCCCCATGGCCATGCCCCTACTCCCAGCATTTTGGGACTAGGGGGGATTTGAGGAAGGCACACTATGATGTCACATGCCTGATGAGGGGGGAGGTGGGCTGTTTCTGAGGCTGATATAGGAGCCCCAAGCGAGGAAGAGGGTCTCTTGCAACTAGGATAGAATCAGACACACATGGGAGAGAGCAGCTACATGATGACCACCTGGAAAGGCCTACTCTGGAAGGATTAAGTATCAACCCTATAACCCCTGATCTACCCCCTTATTATCCCCTATCCCACCAACAATATTGTTATAGTGTGTGTACTTATATTGTAGTGTGCTGCTATAAATATATATATATATCTATTCTATTGATATAGATATATATAATTATAAGCAAATATTAGAAATAAATCCCTGCAGAGCATTAACCTCTGCATTGCCCTGTCCCTGCAGAGTCCTGACCATTAACCCCTTCAATGCCTGATCCCTGCTACCGCTGACCCTGGTCCCTGCTGTGTCCCTGATATCCTTGCCTAACCCTTACAGTGCCCAGCAAACCCCCCCTGCGGACACTGGCACCCCAGCAGCATTGCTGCTGTCCTTAACCCCTGCTCTGCTGCCACAGTACAGAGCGCCCCCCTCTGTGGACCCTGGTACCTCAGCAGCATTGCAGCTGTCTTTAACCCCTACCCTGCTGCCACAGTACAGAGTGTTAACCCCTTCAGTGCTCTGTTCTCTGTAGAGCATGCCCCTGCTCTGCAAACAACCCTTTAACCCTGTATTCCTTGGCCTGCAGGTATTAACCCCTGCAGAGCCAACTGTTGTGTTTAACCCCTTGTACCCCGTAGGGACAGTGATCAGTCAGACGGGTGGGTTGTTAAGATACTTGTATGTATGAACTGTATAGTTAGTTTATGGGTGGAAATTGGGAATGTGTAGTGTAGTTTAGGCTGTGTATTTACTGTATATCGTGTGCGTCAGGTGTTAATAAATACTGTTATATTTGTACCCTTTGTGTAGCGTGTACTTGTTAGCGGTAGTGAGTTAGTTAGGCGCATGCAGCTAGCGTAGTGATTAGTGTAAAGTATAGCGAAAGTATTGTGTTATTGTTATATAAAGGTATAAATAGGCGGAGTCATCAATAGGCGGCTCCTCCTATTTAGGAATATTAATTATCGATATTCGCATAATATTGGTGATTATTATTCCCCCTTTTACACTTAGCATGCATTTTACTTGTAGGCACCCAAGACCTCTCACCCTTCCAGTGAGCCAAATACTGCAAAGAATTACAAACTTTCCTCACATCAAGGATTCTAGAAATCTCGTATTCTAGTTGACCGGCAACTCCCATTGGCTGCGGAGATTCCTGTGCAGGAGATACAGGCGACACATACTTTTTGAGTAAAGCTTTGTGAAAAACATTATGAATGAAAAAGGAGTCAGGTAACTGTAACTTAAAAGACACAGGGTTAATGATGTCAATAATCTCATAGGGGCCAATAAATCAAGGTGCCAATTTACCCGAAGGTACCTTCAGACACGAATTCTTGGTATATAACCACACCTTGTCTCCCAACCCAAAATCTATCCTTCGAGAGTGCCTTTTGTCAGCATTAATTTTTTGAACCTCCTGGGTTTTTTCAGGTTCGACTGAACCTGGGCCCAGACTCTGCACAGTTCTTTAACTACTAAATCAGCTTCAGGCACTTGAGAGGAAGACGACGAGAATGAACTAAATCGTGGATGAAATCCAAGATTACAAAAGAAGGGAGACATACCAGTAGACGAGTTCAAGTGATGATTAATGGCGAATTCCACCAAGGACAAATGTTTCTCCAAAAAATGTTGGTTGTCGGAGACGTAACACCTCAAATAGTGTTCCAGAGACTGGTTTAGACGTTCAACTTGATCCTTGGTTTCCAGATGAAAGGCCGAAGAAAAAGAGATATTAAATTTACAACAAAAAGCCCTCCAAAATTTTGATACAAATTGAACGCCTCTATCTGAAACTATATTCTCCGGAATTCCATGTAGACGTATTACATGATCCACAAAAAGGGAAGCTAAAGTATTGGTCAATTTTGACAGAGGAATGAAATTAACCATTTTGCTAAACCTGTCAACGATTACCCACACAACCGACTTATCCTCTGAAACCGGTAGGTCGATGTAGGAATGCGCAAGGGTCCATCATTGATGGAAGGTATGTGTCACCGAGGTTCCTGGCCTAGGTGAGGTAAGAGCTGGTAGTTTCGAGTGTCAGCAGCAGCTAGTGCTGACTGACACTGTTTGCTGTTAGTATGGCTGTAAAGCCGATCCGGGCCAGCTCTTACTGGTAGCAGCCAAAGTGCTGGGTAGGTGGCTTCTCCCCATGTTCCAGGCCGGGTCTTTACTGGCCTATATTAAACCCAGCAGTCTCAGCTGGGGGTGGTTTTCACCTCTGTGACAGTGGAGCGCTGTCAGTCTCTGTGTGTTTGGGAACGGAGAACTTTCCTGGGAATGAAATAAGCCACATCTCACTGAGAGACGCCTGATGGGAAACAGACCCTAAAGCTTGCTGTGGACTGCGTGTGGAAAAACAAACACCAAGACTGCAAACCATTACTTTTTGTTTTTCCTTATGTGTGAATAAAACACTGAACTGTTTAAGTTAAAGACTTTGTAGTTGCCTCTGTACTGCGTCCGCTAGCCTGTCTACCAGAGCAAATCCCCACAATTGGTGTTGGAGGCAAGCCTGAAGGCTGAAAAGTTATTGTTTTCCAGGGCTAACTTGCAGCAGCGGGAGGCTAACAAGCAGCAGCAGGAAACTAACCAGATGCTATTACAACATGCTATGGCGTTGCAGGCGGCAGGAGTGTCCCAGAACGTCCACAATGCCTGGAAAGCTGTCCATGCAGCAATCCCTAAGATGACGTCGAGACCTATCTGGCGGTGTTCGAAAAGGTGGCCATGAGGGAGAAGTTACCCACGAGACCAGTGGGCTGAGGTCGTCACTCCATTCCTGGCATCTGGTCCCCAGCAAGTGTTTTTCAATCTCCCCGATGATCAAGCGGCCGACTACCCAACTGTAAAAGGTGAGATCCTGGCGAGACTGGGGGTAAATGTATTGGTCCGGGCCCAGCGGGTGCATCAGTGGCAATTTAACCCGGCTGAACCCGCCAGGCAACAATATTATGACCTGCTACACCAGTTGCAAAAATGGCTGCAGCCTGACATACTGACTCCCACTGCAATGCTGGACCGTCTGTTGGAGGATGTGTTCTGGGGTTTTTTCCTGGGACACATAAGGGCCGACTGTCCCCATTGGGGTGAACCCATGGATACCAACTATGGCTACCGCCACTCATTGTATGCCAGGAAGCTATGTGCCACAGGAACCTCCGAGACTATAGGCAATAGCCACCTGTGCCAGGTGGAAGTGGGGGACACTCTGGCAGTGGCACTGCTTGATTCAGGGAGCCTGGTGTCCCTGGTAAGAGCTGCCCTGGTGCGGCCCACCAAGTATACTGTCTGAAAGGTTGGCGTTGTGTGCATTCATGGAGACTTAAAGGACTATCCCACTGCCCTAGTATCTCTATCAACGGTGGCCGGCGCCACAAAATAACAGTATGAACTAATAATTGGGAGAGACTTTCCCAGCACTATGGCCGGATATGAAAGTTACCGATACCCGTGAGACAGATGTAACCCTAGCAGAGTGGTCCGGCTCAGGGGGGAGACCAGAACCCTGGGAACCTGAGTCTGAAGGGCCAGCGGTAGGGGTGACCGCCACTTCAATAGATGAGGGGGAGAGAACCCCGCTAAGCGTGATGGTGGGAGACATAAAGGACTTGCCGCCGACTCCTGAGCTGGCAGACCTCAATGTCTCCAGGGATAATTTTGGTACTGCACAACACCGGGACCCAACCCTATCCCAGGCTTGGGAAAATGTATTAGTAATAGATGGGGAACCACAACAACTGGGGGCAGAGATATGTTGTATCTGGTAAACCAGCTGTGAGGTGAATCCATTGAACAGTTGGTGGTGCCCTAGGCTTATCGCAAACTCGTGTTAGAGTTAGCCCACCAGCATGTTCTCGGGGTCATCTGGGAATGCAGAAAATCCAGGACCGGATACTACAACGGTTTTACTGGGCCGTTGTGTTCAGAGAGGTAGAAGAATATTATAAGTCTTGCCCAACCTGCCAGTTAACAAGCCCCCAGCCACATTTCGGTAGTCACCTGGTACCCCTCCCGCTTATCGAGGTCCCGTTCGAGCAAAACGCTATGGATCTCGTAGGCCCGGTACCGAAGTCCGCTAGAGGGCGCCAACACATCTTGGTCGTCCTTGACTACGCCACTCGGTACCCAGAGGTGGTGCCACTGCGTCATACATCAGCCAAACTCATATCTAAAGAGTTAATGGAGATGTTTTCTTGAGTGGGTCTGCCTAAGGAGGTTCTAAATGACCAAGGGACCCCGTTTATGTCCAAGGTCATGAGGGAACTCTATAAGTTGCTCCACATAAAACAGCTACGGATGTCTGTGTATCATCCGCAAACGGATGGCCTGGTAGATCAAACATTAAAAAATATGTTAAAAAAAGTGATGTCTAGGGATGGGAGGGACTGGGACCTTCTTCTGCCATATCTCATGTTTGCAGTATGAGAGGTGCCCCAGGCTTCTACTGGGTTCTCGCCCTTCGAACTGCTATACGGCAGGCACCCTTGCGGTCTGTTGGACGTGGCCAAAGAGGCATGGGAACAACAACCCACGCCGCACAGAAATGTTGTTGAGTACGTCACCCAGATGCAAGGACGGTTGGAAATAGTTTTACCTCCAGTTAGGGAGCATATGGAGGCAGCACAACAAGCCCAGAGTAGGGTATATAATCGGCAGGCGTAGGTCCGGAACTTTAACCCGGGTGATCGGGTGTTGGTTCTGGTACCAACCGTAGACAGTAAGTTCCTAGCTAGGTGGCAGGAGCCCTACGAGGTACTTTAAAAAATTGGAGAGGTGAAAGCCGGAGCAGGCATACCATTTGAATCTGCTCAAACCATGGAAAGATATGGAAACCTGTACTGAAGACAGCCCACGATCAGTGTATCTAGGGAAAGTGGTTTTGGCCCCTCTGTTTGAAGCAAGGGAAGCGGCTGCCACTGTGAAAATTGCTAATAGCCTCTCCTCTAAACAGACTCAGGAAGCCAGGGAGTTCATTAGTCAGAACACGGATGTGTTCTTGGACCTCCATGGATGCACTTCCATAATCCGGTATGACATTATCAGTGAGCCTCAGGTAAAATTCTGGTGAAAACCATACCGGGTACCCGAGGCTCGGCGACAAGCTATCACGGAGGAAGTTCAGCTAATGCTCCTTAGTCCAAAAGTGAATGGGCCAGTCCAATAGTCTTAATACCCAAGCCGGACGGGACATTACGGTTCTGTAACGATTTTCGCAAACTAAGCGAAATCTCTAAATTTGATGCATATCCCATGCCTCGGGTGGATGATCTTATTGAGAGGTTAGGCCAAGCTTGGTATTTTTCAGTTTTGGACCTCACCAAAGGGTACTGGCAGGTACCCTTGACGGAGGCTGCCAAAGAGAAAACTGCTTTCATGACACCAGAAGGGCTATACCAGTATAAGGTGTTACCCTTTGGACTACATGGCGCCCCTGCCACTTTTCAACGGCTCATGGACGTTGTACTTTGTCCACATTGTCGTTACGCTTTGGCTTGCCTGGACGATATTGTCATTCATAGTACCGACTGGGAAAGTCATCTACCAAAAGTGCAGGCTGCAGTGGACTCCCTTAGGAAGGCTGGACTGACCGCTAACCCAAAAAGTGTGTGATAGGGTTAGTAGAGACCCAGTACCTAGGGTATGTAATTGGGCATAGAATTATCAAACCTCAGGTGAACAAAATTGAGGCAATTCGGAATTGGCCCCGACTTGTCACCACGAGGCAAAAAAAATAGTTCCTGGGAATGGTGGGCTATTATATGAGGTTCGTTCCCCATTTCGCCACTTTAGCGGCTCCGTTGACAGGGCTCCTGAAGGGTCCACTGGAATGAGCAGGCGGAAAAGGGTTTCTTAGCTTTGAATTCAGCCTTGTGTGGGTCCTCGGTTTTGGTGACGTCCGACTTCAAAAGGGAGTTTGTGGTACAGACCGATACTCTCTCAGGAAGTCAATGGGGAGGAACATCCCGTTGTTTTCCTGAGCCGCAAACTTTCCTCAGCCGAGACTAGGTACAGTCTAGTGGAGAGAGAGTGCCTGGCCATCAAGTGGCCTCTCCGCTATTATCTGTTGGGGAGAAATTTCCGTCTGGTGACCGACCACTCCCCTCTCAAGTGGATGAGCCAAGCCAAAGAGAGGAATGCTCGGGTCACCGGATGGTTCTCATCTTTACAAAACTTCACATTTTCTGTGGAACATAGGGCAGGCAGGTTACAGGGAAATACACATGCCCTGTCCCGGGTACACTGTCTGGCAGGTGTTCACACCCTCAGGGTTGAACAAAAAGGGGAGGTATGTAGTAAGGCACACGGGTCCGTCATTGACGGAAGGTATGTATCGCCGAGGTTCCTGGCCTCGGTGAGGTAAGAGACGGTAGTTTCGAGTGTCAGCGGCAGCAAGTGCTGACTGACACTGTTTGCTGTTAGTATGGCTGTAAAGCCGATCCGGACTGGCTCTTACTGGGAGCAGCCAAAGTGCTGGGTAGGTGGCTTCTCCCCATGTTCCAGGCCGGGTCTTTACTGTCATATATTAAAGGGTTTCTACCACCAGAAATACGGTTATGTAGCTGACTGACATTAGCGATGTGCTAATGTCAGCACTACATAACGGTATGTTTTTTACCTTTCTCCCTGCAGCCTTTTGGTAAAAAAAAAAGCACTTTTATAATATGCTAATGAGCCTCTAGGAGCTATGTGGGCGTAAAATCAGCACCTAGAGGCTCCGTCTACTCACCCTTTTTCCCGCCCAGGTCCCCTGTTCTGCCCACCTCACTCCTCTTGATTGATGTGACGGTTCGCATTTTTTAACCAAAACGGCTGCAGGGAGAAAGGTAAAACACATACAGTTATGTAGTGCTGACATTAGCGCAACACTAATGTCAGTCAGCTACATAACAGTATTTCTTGTGGTAGAAACCCTTTAAACCCAGCCAGCAGTCTCAGCTGGGGGTGGTTTTCTCCTCTGTGACAGTGGAGCACTGTCAGTCACTGTGTGTTCGAGAACTGAGAAGTTTCCTAGGAGTGAAAGAAGCCACATCTCAATGAGAGACGGCTGCTGTGGACTGCGGGTGGAAAAACTGCTGACCAGGTGAAGGCTTTTGTTCTGTGAACTTTTTATGGTGTGAACAAACACCAAAGACTGCAAACCGTTACTTTTTGTTTTTCCTTATGTGTGAATAAAGCACTGAACTGTTTAAGTTAAAGACTTTGTGGTTGCCTCTGGACTGCGTCCGCTAGCCTGTTTACCAGAGCAAATCCCCACAGTCGGTAATAAAATCCATGGAAATATGGGACCATGGTCTACTAGCGGTCACAATTCAACCATCGGACTAGACCTAGGAGTCTTGGACCTGGCACAAACCTCACAAGAGGATACATATGACTGGAAATCTCTAGACAAGGTGGGCCACCAGTAAAACCTGGAAACAAGTTCCTTGGTGACATTAATGCCTGGATGCCCGCTAAAAACAGAATTGTGATACTCACCTAACAACTTATCTTTAGGGGATTGTGCCAGAGCCAAGTGTTGTTCCGCAGTAATTTCGGTTGTCAAATCGGAGGAGACCGAAGCCACAATGATACCTGCCAGCAAAATAGGTTCTGGTGGAGTATGAGGAGACTGAAAAGCACAAAAACTTCAGGATTGGGCATCCGCTTTAACATTTTTACTTCCTGGCCTGTAAGTAATGCAAAAGTTAAAGCGTGTAAAGAATAATGCCCACCTAGCCTGTCTGGGATTTAAACGTTTTGCAGATTCCAAAAATATTAAATTCTTATGATCAGTAAATACCGTAACACAATGTTGAGCCTCCACCAAAAAAATGATGCCATTCCTCTAAGGCCCATTTAATAGCAAGTAATTCTCGATTACCAATATTATAATTTCTCTCACTAGAAGAGAACTTACGAGAAAAAAACGTGCAAGGTCTCAAGGCATCAACTTCAACCACAAAAGGTCTTTCTTGGTCTGGTTGGACTAATACTGGGGCATTAACAAAACATCTCTTGGGTGTTTCAAAAGTCTTTATGGCCTTTGGCGACCAATTCACTAGATCCGCCCCCTTCTTGGTTAGGTCAATGAGAGGCTTAGCAATAATCGAAAATTCTTTAATACATTTCCGATAATAATTTGAAAAACCAAGAAAGCATTGTAAAATAGCCTGCACCTTCCCCTGATCCATCTTAAAGGATTGGGGTGTGAGGATATATCCCAAAAATGAAATTTCCTGCACTCCGAATATACACTTCTCGCCTTTAGGCTCCATTCACACGTCCGCAATGTGTTTTGCGGATGCACGGAGAGACGGATCCGCAAAACACGGAAAGCGGCAATGTGCGTTCCGCATTTTGCGGACCACACATTGCCGACATAATAGCATATGCCTGTTCTTGTCCGCAATTGCGGACAAGAATAGAACATGTTCTATTTTTTTGCGGAAACGAAAGCACGGATGCGGAAGTGCGGATCCGCAAATGTGGATGCGGACAGCACATTCCGTCCCCATAGAGAATGAATGGGTCCGCACCCCTTCCGCAAAATTGCGGAAAGGATGCGGACCCATTTTGCGGACGTGTGAATGGAGCCTTAGCGAATAATCGGTTCTCTTGAAGAACCTCCGTACTGTCTAGTGTGAATAATGTGAGAATCCCAGTCAGATGAATAAATCAGAATATTATCCAAATAAACAATAACAAATTTTCCAATAAATTGTCTAAAAATGTCTAATTGTCTAAAAATTTTGGAAAACCGCCGGGGCATTACTGAAACCAAACGGCATAACCAAATATTCATAATGACCCTCAGGAGTATTAAAGGCCGTTTTCCACTCATCTCCCTCCTTAATGCGAATCAGATTATAGGCCCCCTTAGATCAAGTTTAGTGAACCAGTGATCTCCAAGAATTTTATTATACAGGTCTGGAATCAAAGGCAAAGGGTACTGGTTCTTAACAGTAATCAATAAATGCCTTCCCAGACCCTCTACAAGAGCCAAAAGAAATAATCACAGGTAACAGTACTTTCTCTTTAACCACCTTGGGGAGTACCTTATCCTTCTGGGAGTCAGGACGCAGAGATCTCTTGGAGGGAGGAATTTTAGGACATTGCCGTAACCAGTGATCCGATTCTCCCCTATAAAAGCAGGCACCCCTCTGACGTCTTTGATCCCTCATGGTCATTCCGAGTTGCATCGGCTCTTCTAGATGATTCTACAATTCAACTCTCAAGGGTGAGGAGTCAGGTTTAAGCACCACCTATGGAAACGTCAGTTGTCTTTCCCTTATACTTCGGTCCAGTCTGACAGCTAAAGTCGTCTGCTCTAAGGTGTCATGGATGGGGTAACTGACCAACATATCCTTCAAGTCTTCAGAGAACCCTAACCTGAACTGAGGAAACACACCATTTCCGGAACTTGGTGCAATATTTCTCCACAAGTCTGTCTCCCTGGCTAAGAGACTGTAATTGAGACTCTGCCACAGCCGACCTATTGGGTTCATCGTAGAGTACACTCAAAGCCTGAAAAAATGCTTCAACAGTAGCTGAACAAGGGGAGTCCGTGGGGAGAGAGTAAGCCCATTCTTGTGGGTCTCCCTGCAACAGAGAGATAATAATGCCTACTCTTTGTTGTTCGGAACACGAAGAGTGTGGGCGTAAACGAAAATAAAGCTTACAGCTCTCCTTAAATGTCAGAAAATGCTTACGATCCCCTAAAAAACGGTCAGGCTATTTGACATGAGGCTCATGATTCTGAGCGGAGGATAGAGCTATAGGTGGGGTCTGAAGCAACTCCTGCTGCTCTAACCTCTCCTCCATTTCCTGCACCATTTGGGCAAGATAATGTACTTGATCCATAATGACTCGCATAGGATCCATGGTTTAGGTAAGGCCTGTAATTCTGTCACAAACAGGAATAAATGCGGCCCTAACTCCACCCACATCTCTATCCCTACTTACTTGCACAGTCCGTTCTTACCGACGGGGCAACAGTCCCTAGCTTACATACGTGCAGGGGCCTAAGGAAGGGGAGACACAACACAGGGAGGAAACTATACACAAAGACAGACCACACGAAGGTGAGAGCTTCCCAGGCCAGCACCAAAATAGTAATAGAATTAACGGAGCTGAGATCAAGAGCCAGGAGATAATGCAGGCACAAAGGGGTAATACAACATCGAAGTAAGAACAAGCCGAAGTCAGGAGCCAAGATATCGAGTCAGTACAAGGAGTAACACAAGGTCGAAGTCAAATACAAGCCGAGGTCAAACAAACCAAACTCACACATGCAAGATACACTAGTGAGGTAGTATGACCAATCACAAGCAACCTGTGGCAAGCAGGTTACCTGTTTAAATAGGTCCTCTTGATGGGTCACGTGACGTGGCGAGCGTCACATGACCCATGTTTAGCATCTCTGTAGACCTGAGCGCCAACTCACTAGCACCGGCGCTCAGTTCCCCACCTGCTCGTTCCCCACCTGCTGAGGAAGCGTGTGCGCCTGTGTCCTCCCTGCCCCCTTGTCAACATAACCATATGGCGTTCCTTTCCTTCTGCGCCCTACCATGTGCCCGTACAGCAGCTTACAACCACATATGAGGTGTTTCTGTAAACTATAGAATCAGGAAAATAAATAATGAGTTTTGTTTGCATGTTAACCCTTGCTTTGTTACTGGAAAAAAATTATTAAAATGGAAAATCTGCCCAAAAAGTTAAATTCTGAAATCTCATATCAATATTCCATTAATTCTTGCGGAACACCTAAAGTTTGTAAAATCCATTTTGGATACCTTGAGGGGTGTAATTTGTAAAATGGGATAACTTTTTTGGAGTTCCTACTCTAGGGGTGCATCAGGGGTCTTCAAATGTGACATGGCAGCTTAAAATTATCCCAGTAAAATCTGCCTTCCAAAAACCATATGGTGTTTTTTTCCTTCTGCAACCTGCCGTGTGCCCATACAGCAGTTTACCACCACATACGGGGTGTTTCTGTAAACTACAGAATCAGGGCAATGAATATTTTGTTTTGTTTGGCTGTTAACCCTTGCTTTGTTAGTGGAATTTTTTTTTTATTAAAATGGAAAAAAATGAAATTCTGAAATTTCAACTCCATTTTTCATTAATTCATGTGCAACACCTAAAGGGTTAACAAAGTTTGTAAAATTAGTTTTGAATACCTTGAGGGGTGTCGTTTCAAAAATGGGGTAATTTCTGGGTGGTTTCTATTATGTAAGCCTTACAACGTGACTTCAGACCTGAACTGGTCCTTAAAAAGTGGGTTTTGATCCAAACATCAAGTAGTCATATGGGGAATGTAAAGTAATTGGAGTTATTACTATCTATTATAAACGTAGAGAAATTGAAATTTGGAAATTGTTCTAAATCTTTGGTAAATTTGGTATTTTTTTTATAAATAAATTATAAATGCATTTTTTGACTAAATTTTACCACGGTCATGAAGTACAATATGTGACGAGAAAACAAACTCAGAACAAACTCAGAATGGCCTGGATAAGTAAAAGCGTTTTAAAGTTATTACCACATAAAGTGACACATGTCAGAGTTGCTAAAAATGGCCTGTGTAGAAAGGTGAAAAATGGCTTGGTCCTGAAAGGGTTAAAATTGGTCACAATGAATTTACTTTCACATTCTCTTCTCTGTTTACCTGCTAGCTGTTGCAACTGCAGCAGTGGATAAGTGTAATTACAAGTTCGTTGTCCCATTCACTTCACTGGGATGGCTCCCTCTTAGGCTCCTTGCAGACGAGCGTTCGTACCGCAGCAAGTCCGCATCGCAGCACCCGGCCTGACCTCCTATCGCTGCCCGATGCTATGTAACCCTTACAGTTCTGGAATGTATTGGATAACACTGGCATAATGCTCCCAGTGTTATCCAATACATTCCAGAACTGTAAGGCCTACATAGCATCATAAATCAATATAATGCTATGTGACTCCCGGCAGCGATGGGAGGTCAGGCCGGGTGCTGTTATATGGACTCGCTGTGGGAGGAACGCTTGTCTGCAACGGGCCTTATTCACTTGAATAGGAGCAGCTTAGTTGCAATTATACCAGCTTACCTCTGCAGTTGAGACAGCGAGCGATCAGATATAGATGACCTATTCTGAGGATAGGTCATCAATATAAAGAGGTGGACTACACCTTTTACCCACATTTAGATTGGATTTGTTAGGCTACTTTCACACTTGCGGCAGAGTGATCCGGCAAGCAGTTGGCAGGATCCTGATCAGTCTTAAAAATGCCTGATCAGTCAGAAAAATGCATTGAAATGCCGGATCCGTCAGTCCGGTGTCATCCGGCAAAACCGATCCGGCATTTATTTTTTTCCCCTTTTTTTCGGTCTGCGCATTTTGAATGGTGGATCCGGCACTAATACATTCCTATGGAAAAAAAAAAAAGCCGGATCCAGGCAATTTTTTTTTCCGCCGGAGATAAAACCGTAGCAATGCTGCGGTTTTATCCTTTGCCTGATCAGTCAAAATGACTGAACTGAAGACATCCTTAGGCTCCATTCACACGTCCGCAACGTGTTTTGAGGATACACGGATCAGCAAAACACGGACAGCGGCAATGTGCGTTCCGCATTTTGCGGACCGCACATTGCCGGCACTAATAGAATATGCCTATTCTTGTCTGCAATTGTGGACAAGAAGTAAAGAAGTGGAATAGACGGCTCTACTGCTCAGGTAAATGGTAGAGGTGCAAAGCTGCTTGATCTGACTCACCCAGTCAGAGACATAAAATTACAAAAGGATAAAGGATAAGCAGGCACACTCTTATTTGGGTACAAGGTATTGATTTATTTATATTCTAGTGTTCGTGGGGTCTGGTGGATGGAAAAAAGTGTATAAAAGTAGTCCCTTTTAATAAATGGAAAAATGAAAATTGGAGGAGTATTAAAGTGATATTAATCACCACTGGATGAGAGGTGATGGATGTCCTGGAAAAAATTGTCCTAGGAAAACTGGTGGATAATAAAATGTATAGGATACCTAGATAAAGAGTAAAATGTCTAGATATAAATCTAGATAAAAAAAACTTTGGAAAAGAATGTTCATAGAGTCTTTCAAAAGCAGATAAAAATACCTAGAAAAAATATATTCATAAAGTCTTACATATAGTGGTCACTGATCAGGAGTAAAATCAAGTAAAAGATGTATGGGATAGTCATTCAGAGTCGCTGTAAAGAGGATTTTTGTCCAATAATGCCCCTTTGTGCAATTGGGATATAGTGTAGATAACAAATTGCCGCTAAATTTTTCGTCACAAGTTAGCGGAAAATGATGATTTTTTTTTCCTTACAAAGTCTCATATTCCACTAACTTGCGACAAAAAATAAAAAATTCTAGGAACTCGCCATGCCCCTCACGGAATACCTTGGGGTGTCTTCTTTCCAAAATGGGGTCACTTGTGGCGTAGTTATACTGCCCTGGCAATTTAGGGGCCCATATGTGTGAGAAGTAGTTTGCAATCAAAATGTGTAAAAAATGGCCTGCGAAATCCGAAAGGTGCTCTTTGGAATGTGCGCCCCTTTGCCCATCTAGGCTGCAAAAAAGTGTCACACATCTGGTATTGCCGTACTCAGGAGAAGTTGGGGAATGTGTTTTGGGGTGTCATTTTACATATACCCATGCTGGGTGAGATAAATATCTTGGTCAAATGCCAACTTTTATAAAAAAAAGTTGGCATTTGACCAAGATATTTATCTCACCCAGCATGGGTATATGTAAAATGACACCCCAAAACACCCAAAACACATTCCCCAACTTCTCCTGAGTACGGCGATACCAGATGTGTGACACTTTTTTGCAGCCTAGATGCGCAAAGGTGCCCACATTCCTTTTAGGAGGGAATTTTTAGATATTTGGATCCCAGACTTCTTCTCACGCTTTCGGGCCCCTAACATGCCAGGGCAGTATAAATACCTCACATATGGCCCCATTTTGGAAAGAAGACACCCCAAGGTATTCCGTGAGGGGCATGGTGAGTTCCTAGAATTTTTTATTTTTATGGCACAAGTTAGCGGAAATTGATTTTTTTTTGTATTTTCTCACAAAGTCTCCCTTTCCGCTAACTTGGGACAAAAATTTCAATCTTTCATGGACTCAATATGCCCCTCTTGGAATACCTTGTGGTGTCTTCTTTCCGAAATGGGGTCACATGTGGGGTATTTATACTGCCCTGGCATTTTAGGGCCCTAAAGCGTGAGAAGAAGTCTGGAATATAAATGTCTAAAAAATGTTGCGCATTTGGATTCCGTGAGGGGTATGGTGAGTTCATGTGAGATTTTATTTTTTGACACAAGTTAGTGGAATATGAGACTTAGTAAGAAAAAACAAAAACAAACAAAAAATTTCCTCTAACTTGGGCCCAAAAAAATGTCTGAATGGAGCCTTACAGGGGGTGATCAGGGAGTCTATATGGGGTGATCACCCCCCTGTCATTGATCACCCCCCTGTAAGGCTCCATTCAGACGTCCGTATGATTTTTTACGGATCCACGGATACATGGATCGGATCCGCAAAACGAATACGGACGTCTGAATGGAGCCTTACAGGGGGGGTGATCAATGACAGGGGGGTGATCAGGGAGTCTATATGGGTGATCACCCCCCTGTAAGGCTCCATTCAGACGTCCGTATAATTTTTTACGGATCCACGTATACATGGATACATGGATCGGATCCGCAAAACGCATACGGACGTCTGAATGGAGCCTTACAGGGGGGTGATCAATGACAGGGGGTGATCAGGGAGTCTATATGGGTGATCACCCCTCTGTAAGGCTCCATTCAGACGTCCGTATGATTTTTTACGGATCCACGGATACATGGATCGGATCCGCAAAATGCATACGGACGTCTGAATGGAGCCTTACAGGGGGATGATCAATGACAGGGGGGTGATCAGGGAGTCTATATGGGTGATCACCCCCCTGTCATTGATCACCCCCCCTGTAAGGCTCCATTCAGAGGTCCGCATGTGTTTTGCGGATCCGATCCATGTATCAGTGGATCCGTAAAAATCATACGGACGTCTGAATGGAGCCTTACAGGGGGCTGATCAATGACAGGGGGGTGATCAATGACAGGGAAGTGATCAGGAAGTCTATATGCGTGATCACCCCCTTGTCATTGATCACCCCCCTGTAAGGCTCCATTCAGACGTTCGCATGTATTTTGCGGATCCGATCCATGTATCAGTGGATCCATAAAAATCATACGGACGTTTGAATGGAGCCTTACAGAGGGGTGATCAATGATGGAGGTGATCAGGGAGTCTATATGGGTGATCACCCCTCTGTCATTGATCACCCCCCTGTAAGGCTCCATTCAGAGGTCCGCATGTGTTTTGCGGATCCGATCCATGTATCAGTGGATCCGTAAAAATCATGCGGACGTCTGAATGGAGCCTTACAGGGGGTGATCATTGACAGGGGGGTGATCAATGACAGGGGGTGATCAGGGAGTGTATATGCGTGATCACCCCCTTGTCATTGATCACCCCCCTGTAAGGCTCCATTCAGACGTCCGCATGTGTTTTGCGGATCCGATCCATGTATCAGTGGATCCGTAAAAATCATACGGACGTCTGAATGGAGCCATACAGGGGGGTGATCAATGACGGAGGTGATCAGGGAGTCTATATGGGTGATCACCCCTCTGTCATTGATCACCCCCCTGTAAGGCTCCTTTCAGAGGTCCGCATGTGTTTTGCGGATCCAATCCATGTATCAGTGGATCCGTAAAAATCATACGGACGTCTGAATGGAGCCTTACAGGGGGGTGATCAATGACAGGGGGGTGATCAATGACAGGGGGGTCATCAGGAAGTCTATATGCATGATCACCCCCTTGTCATTGATCACCCCCCTGTAAGGCTCCATTCAGTGGTCCGCATGTGTTTTGCGGATCCGATCCATGTATCGGTGGATCCGTAAAAATCATACGGACCTCTGAATGGAGCCTTACAGGGGGGTGATCAATGACAGGGGGGTGATCAGGGAGTCTATATGGGGTGATCAGTGGTTCATAAAGGGTTAATAAGTGACCGGGGGGGGGGTGTAGTGTAGTGTAGTGTAGTGTTTTGTGGTACTTTACAGAGCTGCCTGTGTCCTCTGGTGGTCGATCCAAACAAAAGGGACCACCAGAGGACCAGGCAGCAGGTATATTAGACGCTGTTATCAAAACAGCGTCTAATATACCTGTTAGGGGTTAAAAAAATCACATCTCCAGCCTGCCAGCGAGCGATCGCCGCTGGCAGGCTGGAGATCCACTCGCTTACCTTCAGTTCCTGTGTGCGCGCGTTCACAGGAAATCTCGGCTATCGCAAGATGACGCACGGATGCGTCAAGGAGGAATAGATCAACCACCTTCCGGACGCATCCGTGCGTTACATGGTCGGGAGGTGGTTAAGAAAGCTGAGGATTACCGGAATATTCACTACTCGCAACAGAGTAGGAGAAACACTGTG
This sequence comes from Bufo gargarizans, assembly GCF_014858855.1. Taxonomy (NCBI): domain Eukaryota; kingdom Metazoa; phylum Chordata; class Amphibia; order Anura; family Bufonidae; genus Bufo; species Bufo gargarizans. Next base: position 344,476,286 of record NC_058080.1, read on the forward strand.
AAGGCGCTTGAAAGAAAGTCTGTGATCACGTGACCACGTGTCTGCTCTTTTGTGTAGGGCTGGCAAGAAAACTTAACACTGGGGGGGGGGGGGGGCGGGCAGGCCGCCCGGGTTATACAGGCACAGCATACTGCAGGGCGGGTCCACAGGCGGCCGGGCCCCCTGGGGTGCCGGGCCCGGTCGCAAATGCGACCCCTGCGACCCCTGTATGTACGCCCCTGGGGGAAGGATACAGAAAGCTCTCAGAAATTTCAGCTGTCTGTCTCCACAGTTAGGAACATATTGAGGAAATGGAAGACCACAGGCTCAGTTCAAGTTAAGGCTCGAAGTGGCAGACCAAGAAAAATCTCGGATAGACAGAAGCAACAAATGTTGAGAACAGTCAGAGTCAAGCCACAGACCAGCACCAAAGACCTACAACGTCATCTTGCTGCAGATGGAGCCACTGTGCATCGTTCAACCATTTGGCGCACTTTACACAAGGAGATGCTGTATGCGAGAGTGATGCAGAAGAAGCCTTTTCTCCGCCCACAGCACAAAAGTGCCGCTTGAGGTGGGCTAAATTTGGACAAGCCAGCTTCATTTTGGAATAAGGTGCTGTGGACTGATGAAACTAAAATTTAGTTTTTTGGCCATTATGCATGGAGGGAAAAGAACACAGCATTCCAAGAAAAACACCTGCTACCTACAGTAAAAAATGGTGGTGGCTCCATCATGCTGTGGGGCTGTGGGGCCAGTGCAGGGACTGGGCATCTTGTCAAAGTTGAGGGACGCATGGATACCACTCAGTATCAGCAGATTCTGGAGACCAATGTCCAGGAATCAGTGACAAAGCTGAAACTGCGCCGGGGCTGGATCTTTCAACAAGACAACGACCCTAAAAACTGCTCAAAATCCACTAAGGCATTTATGCAGAGGAACAAGTACAACGTTCTGGGATGGCCATCTCAGTCCCCAGACCTGAATATAATTGAAAATCTGTGGTGTGACTTACAGAGAGCTGTCCATTCTCGGAAGCCATCAAACCTGAATGAACTAAAGATGTTTTGTAAAGAGGAATGCTCCAAAATACCTTCAACCAGAATCCAGACTCTCATTGGAACCTACAGGAAGCGTTTAGAGGCTGTAATTTCTGCAAAAAGAGGATCTACTAAATATTGATTTCATTTCTTTTTTTGTGGTGCCCAAATTTATGCACCTGCCTAATTTTGTTTAAACAAGTATAGCACACTTTCTGTAAACTCAATAAACTTCATTTCACTTCTCAAATATCACTGTGTGTGTCTCCTATATGATATATTTAACTTTTTTATCGTTACAACCAACAATTTATACAGGAAAATCATGACGATTAACAAGGTTGCCCAAACTTTCGCATTCCACTGTAGGTGACACCAAAAGGTGATCACTGTGCTACACATCTACATAGCACAGCAGGAAGCGGTTAAAAGAAAAGAAAACTGGTATAGTCCATAGCAACCAATCAGATTCCACCTTTCATTTTCCAAAGAAGCTGTGAAAAATAAAAGATGGAATCTGATTGGTTGCAATGGGCAACTAAGCCAGTTCTACTTTACACCAGTTTGATAAATATATATATACAAACTGGATTCCCAAAAAGTTGGGACACTATACAAATCGTGAATAAAAACTGAATGCAATGATGTGGAGGTGCCAACTTCTAATATTTTATTCAGAATAGAACATAAATCACGGAACAAAAGTTTAAACTGAGAAAATGTACAATTTTAAGGGAAAAATATGTTGAATCAGAATTTCATGGTGTCAACAAATCCCCAAAAAGTTGGGACAAGGCCATTTTCACCACTGTGTGGCATCTCCCCTTCTTCTTACAACACTCAACAGACGTCTGGGGACCGAGGAGACCAGTTTCTCAAGTTTAGAAATAGGAATGCTCTCCCATTCTTGTCTAATACAGGCCTCTAACTGTTCGATCGTCTTGGGCCTTCTTTGTTGCACCTTCCGCTTTATGATGCGCCAAATGTCCTCTATAGGTGAAAGATCTGGACTGCAGACTGGCCATTTCAGTACCTGGATCCTTCTCCTACGCATCCATGATGTTGTGATTGATGCAGAATGTGGTCTGGCATTATCTTGTTGAAAAATGAAGGATCTTCCCTGAAAGAGATGACGTCTGGATGGGAGCATATGTTGTTCTAGAACCTGAATATATTTTTCTGCATTGATGGTGCCTTTCCAGACATGCAAGCTGCCCATGCCACACGCACTCATGCAACCCCATACCATCAGAGATGCAGGCTTCTGAACTGAGCGTTGATAACAACTTGGGTTGTCCTTGTCCTCTTTGGTCCGGATGACATGGCGTCCCAGATTTCCAAAAAGAACTTCGAATCGTGACTCATCTGACCACAGAACAGTCTTCCATTTTGCCACACTCCATTTTAAATGATCCCTGGCCCAGTGAAAACGCCTGAGCTTGTGGATCTTGCTTAGAAATAGCTTCTTCTTTGCACTGTAGAGTTTCAGCTGGCAACGGCGGATGGCACGGTGGATTGTGTTCACTGACAATGGTTTCTGGAAGTATTCCTGAGCCCATTCTGTGATTTCCTTTACAGTAGCATTCCTGTTTGTGGTGCAGTGTCGTTTAAGGGCCCGGAGATCACGGGCATCCAGTATGGTTTTACGGCCTTCACCCTTACGCACAGAGATTGTTCCAGATTCTCTGAATCTTCGGATGATGTTATGCACAGTTGATGATGATAGATGCAAAGTCTTTGCAATTTTTCGCTGGGTAACACCTTCCTGATATTGCTCCACTATCTTTCTGCGCAACATTGTGGGAATTGGTGATCCTCTACCCATCTTGGCTTCTGAGAGACACTGCCACTCTGAGAAGCTCTTTTTATACCCAATCATGTTGCCAATTGACCTAATTAGTGTTAATTGGTCTTCCAGCTCTAAGTTATGCTCAAATTTACTTTTTCCAGCCTCTTATTGTTATTTGTCCCAACTTTTTGGGGATTTGTTGACACCGTGAAAATTTGAATCAACGCATTTTTCCTTTAAAATGATACATTTACTCGGATTAAACGTTTGATCTGTCATCTACGTTCTATTACAAATAAAATACTGACATTTGCCATCTCCACATCATTGCATTCAGTTTTTATTCACAATTTGTTTAGTGTCCCAACTTTTTGGGAATCCGGTTTGTATATATATATATATATATATATATATATATATATATATATAAAAATATAGAGAGAGGGTTCAGTCGCTGTGTCTTACTGCCCTATTAGAAATATGCTATTTGTAATCGGGCAATGAGGGGCAAGGACTGAATTCCCTGAATTTCAAGCATGTGTCTGTGAGTGGTAGAAAGCATACAGAGGCTGCTGTGTAGTCAGTAATCAGTGTGTGTGTGTGCAGGGCCGGTGCAAGGATTTTTACCAACACTATTGAAGCTACATTTTGCCCCCCCCCCCCCCCCCCCCCCTCGAAGCTAACCTAGCCTTGGTCCAGTCTGCAGCAGCTGGCTTCTCCTCTGTGTGGTCCTGGTATCTTCTCTCTGCTTCAGACAATCGCTAGTTTGAGGACCGTATTTTTTGGCCTTTAAGACACACCTAGGTTTTAGAGGAGGATAATAAGAAAATAATATTTTCCATTACACCTCAGGTCAGACCAGCAATCAGACCCCAATGTTAATAAGACCTCAGCTCACAGCCCCATGTCAGACATCAGCCCCCATCCATCAGCCCCCCATGTCAGACATCATGCCGCCATGTCAGCCATTAGCCCCCCATGTCAGCCATTAGCCCCCATCCATCATGCCCCCATGTCAAATCACCCCCCTATGTCACATCAGCCCTCCATGTCACATTTCTCCCCCTCCATTTCACATTTTCCCGCCCTCCCTCAGGGTGCGCCCTAAGGCAGCCGCTTGGTCTGCCTTATGGTAGCACCGGCCCTGTGTGTGTATATATTTATATATACAGTTGAAAGAAAAAGTATGTGAACCCTTTGGAATAATATGGATTTCTGCACAAATTGGTCATAAAATGTGATTTGATCTTCATCTAAGTCACAACAATAGACAATCACAGTCTGCTTAAACTAATAACACAAAGAATTAAATGTTACCATGCTTTTATTGAACACACCATGTAAACATTCACAGTGCAGGTGGAAAAAGTATGTAAACTCTTCGATTTAATAACCGGTTGAACCTCCTTCGCAGCAGTGACTTCAACCAAACGTTTCCTGTAGTTGCAGATCAGACGTGCACAACGGTCAGGAGTAATTCTTGACCATTCCCTTTTACAGAACTGTTTTCAGTTCAGCAAAATTCTTGGGATGTCGGGTTGAGGTCAGGACTCTGACTGGGCCACTCCAGAAGGCGTATTTTCTTCTGTTTAAACAATTCTGTTGATTTACTTCTATGCTTTGGGTCGTTGTGCTGTTGCAACACCCATCTTCTGTTGAGCTTCAGCTGGTGGACAGATGGCCTTAAGTTTTCCTGCAAAATGTCTTGATAAACTTGCAAATTCATTTTTCCTTCGATAATAGCAATCCGTCCAGGCTACTGGCACATAATAGGAGGCTACTGGCACATAAAGGGGGCTACTGGCACTTGATGGGGGTCGACTGGCACATAAGGGGGCTACTGGCACATGATAGGGGGGCACTCTGGTTATTGGCACATAATGATGGGGGGGCTCTTATTTACTGGCACATGATTGGGGGCATCTATGGGGGCTCTTATTACTGGCACATGATTGGGGGCATATCTTACTGGCACATGATTAGGGGGCATCTATGGGGGCACATCTTACTGGCACATGATTGGGGGCATCTATTGGAGCACTTATTACTGGCACATTATTGGGTGGCACTATAGGGGCATCTACTGAGGCTAAAAAGAAGGAGTATTTTATATGGGGGGCTCTGTATAGGGGCATTTTATACTGGGGACACATTATGGTGGGTACTATGGGGAAGCGGGGAGAGGAGCACTATGGGTTTATCTACGGGGGCACTGAGAAGGGGTATTTTATATTGGCACATTATGGGAACATTAGATGAACTGGGGGCATTACAAGGGGGTATGTTTTGCACATTACAAGGAGAATTATTTCTACTGGGGGGGCATTATGGTGGGCTTTATTACTCCCCCATGGTATGACCCCTTAGTAGCAGCACCAGCCTCTCCCTGCTCTTCTATCCTTCTGCCCTTTCTCCAAATAAATCCTTATTATGAAATCTTTCTCATTAGGATAAAGCACAACATCAGCTCCACTGAACCTGCGGCCAAAGTGTTGAAGTGGTGTCCGAGATCCCCAAGGGCCAAGCCAAGTAATTGTAAATTTTCATGTGGAGTATTTTTATGTTATACACATATAGCCTACACTGTGCCACACAATATACAGTATACCTCTACACTGTGTAGGGGCTATACTGTTTATTGTACAGCATGGCACAGAGGTTATATTGTCCGGCATGGTGTAACCTCCATACAATTTATGTACAGTATAGAGTAATCCGCCTTGCAATCTCTGCTTTGAATCTAGTTTTATATGTTACTTGGTTTTTGCACATTTACTTGCGTGTGCTAGTTGAGACCTGCTGTAATTGGGTTTTAGTTAGTTATTAAATGCTAACGTGACAGTTTTTGGGTTTTGCACATTATTGATGATTGTATTTCTACTCTTCTAAGGGTATTGCCTTCCTTTATACTGCAGTTCTCCTGTACCACTCTGCCTGCGACTTTTAGCAGTTTAAGCAGTAATTTATGATTCTCTTTTGCTCTCAATAAATCTTGTGTTAAAGGGGTTATCCGAGTTATTTTTTTGTTCTTTCTATGTTCCTAACTAGGCAAATGTAACAGCTTTCCAATTAACTCACTTTATCTCCAGTGGCTGGTTTCTCAGATTTCACTGAGGGTCACATGACCTGTGATGTCAGTTTCTCTCCCTGCTCTGATAAAGGTCGTTTACAAGCCTGTAAACGAGACGTCACTGTGCTGGCCACGCCCCCCTTCACTGCCATCTACTCTCTGCTAGGATTCTTAACTCCTTCAGCTGCACAGCTCTGCAGGCAGTGAGGAAACAATGCTGGGCACTGGAGCTGACATACTAGAGAGAGCATTGCACAAGAAGGTAGGGGGAAGATCCTGTGTGTATTAGCAGTGTCATTATACAGGTGGGACATGTAGTTCTACACTTACAAGTTGCTGTTGATTCTCCCAACACTCAGGGCAGCTCTTGTATACACTCCCTTAGCAGTGTCATTATACAGCTGGGACTTGTAGTTCTACACATACAACATGCTGCAGAGTCTCCCAGCAGGCAGACATGTCACTCAGGGCAGCTCTTGTATTCACTCCCTTAGCAGAGCAGGGGGAGGGGCAGAGATTGTTTTTATTGCATGTAAACAAAGGGCCAGAAAAGAACAAGGGAAATGAGGAAATATATATATTTTATTTTTTTTGCATAAAACTCGCTTAGCCCAGTTATATATCAGATTTTCAGTGCTATATTATTTTTTTTCAGAACTCGGACAAACCCTTTAAACATAAAAAAAATAAAAAAATATATGGTGAGATGGTTGCAAGTACTCTTCTGCTATGATTTCATCAAGCAATTTTGATGGGGGGGGGGGGGGGGGGGGGTTTATACTCGCCCTGAGAGAAATTTTACCTAGAAACTGCACCAGACGCTGGGTTTGATCCACTTCTTTCCCATAAAAAACTCTTTGGTTGCTTTTGCAGTATGCTTTGGGTAATTGTAGATCTGCACTGTGAAGCGCCATCCAATGAGTTCTGAAGCATTTGGCTGAATATGGGCAGATAATATTGCCTGAAACACTTCAAAATTCCTCCTGCTGCTTTTGTCAGCAGTCACATCATCAATAAATACAAGAGAACCAGTTTAATTGATGAGGTGGTATGCTTAGGATCATGAGCAGTTCCTTTCCTTCTCCATACTCATCTCTTCCCATCACTCTGGTACAATTTGATCTTGGTCTCATCTGTTCATAGGATGCTGTTCCAGAATTGTGAAGGCTTTTTTACATGTCGTTTGGCAAACTCTATTCTGGCCTTCCTGTTTTTGAGGCTCACCAATGGTTTACATCTTGTGGTGAACCCTCTGTATTCATTCTGGTGAAGTCTTCTCTTGATTGTTGACTTTGACACACATACACCTACCTCCTGGAGAGTGTTCTTGAGTTAGCCAACTGTTGTGAAGGGTGTTTTCTAGGGATGAGCGAACTCGAACTGTATAGTTCGGGTTCGTACCGAATTTTGGGGTGTCCGTGACACGGACCCGAACCCGGACATTTTCGTAAAAGTCCGGGTTCGGGTTCGGTGTTCGTCGCTTTCTTGGCGCTTTTGTGACGCTTTCTTGGCGCTTTTTGAAAGGCTGCAAAGCAGCCAATCAACAAGCGTCATACTACTTGCCCCAAGAGGCCATCACAGCCATGCCTACTATTGGCATGGCTGTGATTGGCCAGAGCACCATGTGACCCAGCCTCTATTTAAGCTGGAGTCACATAGCGCCGCCCGTCACTCTGCTCTGATTAGCGTAGGGAGAGGTTGCGGCTGCGACAGTAGGGCGAGATTAGGCAGATTAACTCCTCCAAAGGACTTGATTAACTGATCGATCTGCAGCTGTGGATCATTGAGCTGCTGATCCTCAATTGCTCACTGTTTTTAGGCTGCCCAGACCGTTTGTCAGTCACATTTTTCTGGGGTGATCGGCGGCCATTTTGTGTCTTGTGGTGCGCCAGCACAAGCTGCGACCAAGTGCATTTAACCCTCAATGGTGTGGTTGTTTTTTGGCTAAAGCCTACATCAGGGTGAAGCTGTCACACCAAGTGCATTTAACCAGCAATAGTCTGTTCATTTTTTGGCCATATACAAAATCAGGGGCAAGCTGCGCCTGTCACCAAGTGCATTTAACCCTCAATGGTGTGGTTGTTTTTTGGCTAAAGCCTACATCAGGGTGAAGCTGTCACACCAAGTGCATTTAACCAGCAATAGTCTGTTCATTTTTTGGCCATATACAAAATCAGGGGCAAGCTGCGCCTGTCACCAAGTGCATTTAACCCTCAATGGTGTGGTTGTTTTTTGGCTAAAGCCTACATCAGGGTGAAGCTGTCACACCAAGTGCATTTAACCAGCAATAGTCTGTTCATTTTTTGGCCATATACAAAATCAGGGGCAAGCTGCGCCTGTCACCAAGTGCATTTAACCCTCAATGGTGTGGTTGTTTTTTGGCTAAAGCCTACATCAGGGTGAAGCTGTCACACCAAGTGCATTTAACCAGCAATAGTCTGTTCATTTTTTGGCCATATACAAAATCAGGGGCAAGCTGCGCCTGTCACCAAGTGCATTTAACCCTCAATGGTGTGGTTGTTTTCTGGCTAAAGCCTACATCAGGGTGAAGCTGTCACACCAAGTGCATTTAACCAGCAATAGTCTGTTTATTTTTTGGCCATATACTACATCAGGGGCAAGCTGCGCCCGTCACCAAGTGCATTTAACCCTCAGTAGTGTGGTTGGTCAAGCTGTGACACCAAGTGCATTTAACCAGCAATAGTCTGTTCATTTTTTGGCCATATACTACATCAGGGGCAAGCTGCGCCCGTCACCAAGTGCATTTAACCAGCAATAGTGTGGTTATTTTTTGGCCATATCCCAGTCTAATTCTGTCACTAAATCCATACCGGTCACCCAGCGCCTAAATACTAGGCCTCAAATTTATATCCCGCTAAATCTCTCGTTACCGCTGTCCTGTTGTAGCTGGGAAAGTTATTTAGTGTCCGTCAAAGCACATTTTTTGTTCTGGGTTGAAGTACAATTCCCAATTTAGCAATTTCATAATTTAGTGGTTTCTGCTATATCAGAGCTATTTGAAATCTATCCCTAAAAGGGTATATAATATTCAAGGTGCACATTGGGTCATTCAGAATAACTTCACACACACCCGCTACTGTGTATTTTCAAGTCTAATTCTGTCACTAAACCCATACCTGTCACCCAGCGCCTAAATACTAGGCCTCAAATTTATATCCTGCTAAATCTCTCGTTACCGCTGTCCTGTTGTAGCTGGGAAAGTTATTTAGTGTCCGTCAAAGCACATTTTTTGTTCTGGGTTGAAGTACAATTCCCAATTTAGCAATTTCATAATTTAGTGGTTTCTGCTATATCAGAGCTATTTGAAATCTATCCCTAAAAGGGTATATAATATTCAAGGTGCACATTGGGTCATTCAGAATAACTTCACACACACCCGCTACTGTGTATTTTCAAGTCTAATTCTGTCACTAAACCCATACCTGTCACCCAGCGCCTAAATACTAGGCCTCAAATTTATATCCTGCTAAATCTCTCGTTACCGCTGTCCTGTTGTAGCTGGGAAAGTTATTTAGTGTCCGTCAAAGCACATTTTTTGTTCTGGGTTGAAATACAATTCCCAATTTAGCAATTTCATAATTTAGTGGTTTCTGCTATATCAGAGCTATTTGAAATCTATCCCTAAAAGGGTAGATCATATTGAAGGTGCACATAGGGTCATTCAGAATAACTTCACACACACCCGCTACTGTGTATTTCCAAGTCTAATTCTGTCACTAAACCCATACCTGTCACCCAGCGCCTAAATACTAGGCCTCAAATTTATATCCCGCTAAATCTCTCGTTACCGCTGTCCTGTTGTAGCTGGGAAAGTTATTTAGTGTCCGTCAAAGCACATTTTTTGTTCTGGGTTGAAGTACAATTCCCAATTTAGCAATTTCATAATTTAGTGGTTTCTGCTATATCAGAGCTATTTGAAATCTATCCCTAAAAGGGTATATAATATTCAAGGTGCACATTGGGTCATTCAGAATAACTTCACACACACCCGCTACTGTGTATTTCCAAGTCTAATTCTGTCACTAAACCCATACCTGTCACCCAGCGCCTAAATACTAGGCCTCAAATTTATATCCTGCTAAATCTCTCGTTACCGCTGTACTGTTGTTGCTTGGAAAGATATTTAGTGTCCGTCAAAGCACATTTTTTGTTCTGGGTTGAAGTACAATTCCCAATTTAGCAATTTCATAATTTAGTGGTTTCTGCTATATCAGAGCTATTTGAAATCTATCCCTAAAAGGGTATATAATATTCAAGGTGCACATTGGGTCATTCAGAATAACTTCACACACACCCGCTACTGTGTATTTTCAAGTCTAATTCTGTCACTAAACCCATACCTGTCACCCAGCGCCTAAATACTAGGCCTCAAATTTATATCCTGCTAAATCTCTCGTTACCGCTGTCCTGTTGTAGCTGGGAAAGTTATTTAGTGTCCGTCAAAGCACATTTTTTCTTCTGGGTTGAAATACAATTCCCAATTTAGCAATTTCATAATTTAGTGGTTTCTGCTATATCAGAGCTATTTGAAATCTATCCCTAAAAGGGTAGATCATATTGAAGGTGCACATAGGGTCATTCAGAATAACTTCACACACACCCGCTACTGTGTATTTCCAAGTCTAATTCTGTCACTAAACCCATACCTGTCACCCAGCGCCTAAATACTAGGCCTCAAATTTATATCCCGCTAAATCTCTCGTTACCGCTGTCCTGTTGTAGCTGGGAAAGTTATTTAGTGTCCGTCAAAGCACATTTTTTGTTCTGGGTTGAAGTACAATTCCCAATTTAGCAATTTCATAATTTAGTGGTTTCTGCTATATCAGAGCTATTTGAAATCTATCCCTAAAAGGGTAGATCATATTGAAGGTGCACATAGGGTCATTCAGAATAACTTCACACACACCCGCTACTGTGTATTTCCAAGTCTAATTCTGTCACTAAACCCATACCTGTCACCCAGCGCCTAAATACTAGGCCTCAAATTTATATCCCGCTAAATCTCTCGTTACCGCTGTCCTGTTGTAGCTGGGAAAGTTATTTAGTGTCCGTCAAAGCACATTTTTTGTTCTGGGTTGAAGTACAATTCCCAATTTAGCAATTTCATAATTTAGTGGTTTCTGCTATATCAGAGCTATTTGAAATCTATCCCTAAAAGGGTATATAATATTCAAGGTGCACATTGGGTCATTCAGAATAACTTCACACACACCCGCTACTGTGTATTTCCAAGTCTAATTCTGTCACTAAACCCATACCTGTCACCCAGCGCCTAAATACTAGGCCTCAAATTTATATCCTGCTAAATCTCTCGTTACCGCTGTACTGTTGTTGCTTGGAAAGATATTTAGTGTCCGTCAAAGCACATTTTTTGTTCTGGGTTGAAGTACAATTCCCAATTTAGCAATTTCATAATTTAGTGGTTTCTGCTATATCAGAGCTATTTGAAATCTATCCCTAAAAGGGTATATAATATTCAAGGTGCACATTGGGTCATTCAGAATAACTTCACACACACCCGCTACTGTGTATTTTCAAGTCTAATTCTGTCACTAAACCCATACCTGTCACCCAGCGCCTAAATACTAGGCCTCAAATTTATATCCTGCTAAATCTCTCGTTACCGCTGTACTGTTGTTGCTGGGCAAGATATTTAGTGTCCGTCAAAGCACATTTTTTGTTCTGGGTTGAAATACAATTCCCAATTTAGCAATTTCATAATTTAGTGGTTTCTGCTATATCAGAGCTATTTGAAATCTATCCCTAAAAGGGTATATAATATTCAAGGTGCACATTGGGTCATTCAGAATAACTTCACACACACCCGCTACTGTGTATTTCCAAGTCTAATTCTGTCACTAAACCCATACCTGTCACCCAGCGCCTAAATACTAGGCCTCAAATTTATATCCTGCTAAATCTCTCGTTACCGCTGTACTGTTGTTGCTTGGAAAGATATTTAGTGTCCGTCAAAGCACATTTTTTGTTCTGGGTTGAAGTACAATTCCCAATTTAGCAATTTCATAATTTAGTGGTTTCTGCTATATCAGAGCTATTTGAAATCTATCCCTAAAAGGGTATATAATATTCAAGGTGCACATTGGGTCATTCAGAATAACTTCACACACACCCGCTACTGTGTATTTTCAAGTCTAATTCTGTCACTAAACCCATACCTGTCACCCAGCGCCTAAATACTAGGCCTCAAATTTATATCCTGCTAAATCTCTCGTTACCGCTGTACTGTTGTTGCTGGGCAAGATATTTAGTGTCCGTCAAAGCACATTTTTTGTTCTGGGTTGAAATACAATTCCCAATTTAGCAATTTCATAATTTAGTGGTTTCTGCTATATCAGAGCTATTTGAAATCTATCCCTAAAAGGGTATATAATATTCAAGGTGCACATTGGGTCATTCAGAATAACTTCACACACACCCGCTACTGTGTATTTCCAAGTCTAATTCTGTCACTAAACCCATACCTGTCACCCAGCGCCTAAATACTAGGCCTCAAATTTATATCCTGCTAAATCTCTCGTTACCGCTGTACTGTTGTTGCTTGGAAAGATATTTAGTGTCCGTCAAAGCACATTTTTTGTTCTGGGTTGAAGTACAATTCCCAATTTAGCAATTTCATAATTTAGTGGTTTCTGCTATATCAGAGCTATTTGAAATCTATCCCTAAAAGGGTATATAATATTCAAGGTGCACATTGGGTCATTCAGAATAACTTCACACACACCCGCTACTGTGTATTTTCAAGTCTAATTCTGTCACTAAACCCATACCTGTCACCCAGCGCCTAAATACTAGGCCTCAAATTTATATCCTGCTAAATCTCTCGTTACCGCTGTACTGTTGTTGCTGGGCAAGATATTTAGTGTCCGTCAAAGCACATTTTTTGTTCTGGGTTGAAATACAATTCCCAATTTAGCAATTTCATAATTTAGTGGTTCCTGCTATATCAGAGCTATTTGAAATCTATCCCAAAAAGGGTATATAATATTCAAGGTGCACATAGGGTCATTCAGAATAACTTCACACACACGCTTCTGTGCATTTCCAAGTCTAATTCTGTCACTAAATCCATACCGGTCACCCAGCGCCTAAATACTAGGCCTCAAATTTATATCCCGCTGAATTTGAATACAATACATTGGGCCAAATAATATATTTGTTGTTGTGGTGAACCATAACAATGAGAAAAACATCTAGTAAGGGACGCGGACGTGGACATGGTCGTGGTGGTGTTAGTGGACCCTCTGGTGCTGGGAGAGGACGTGGCCGTTCTGCCACATCCACACGTCCTAGTGTACCAACTACCTCAGGTCCCAGTAGCCGCCAGAATTTACAGCGATATATGGTGGGGCCCAATGCCGTTCTAAGGATGGTAAGGCCTGAGCAGGTACAGGCATTAGTCAATTGGGTGGCCGACAGTGGATCCAGCACGTTCACATTATCTCCCACCCAGTCTTCTGCAGAAAGCGCACAGATGGCGCCTGAAAACCAACCCCATCAGTCTGTCACATCACCCCCATGCATACCAGGGAAACTGTCTCAGCCTCAAGTTATGCAGCAGTCTCTTATGCTGTTTGAAGACTCCGCTGGCAGGGTTTCCCAAGGGCATCCACCTAGCCCTTCCCCAGCGGTGAAAGACATAGAATGCACTGACGCACAACCACTTATGTTTCCTGATGATGAGGACATGGGAATACCACCTCAGCATGTCTCTGATGATGACGAAACACAGGTGCCAACTGCTGCGTCTTTCTGCAGTGTGCAGACTGAACAGGAGGTCAGGGATCAAGACTGGGTGGAAGACGATGCAGGGGACGATGAGGTCCTAGACCCCACATGGAATGAAGGTCGTGCCACTGACTTTCACAGTTCGGAGGAAGAGGCAGTGGTGAGACCGAGCCAACAGCGTAGCAAAAGAGGGAGCAGTGGGCAAAAGCAGAACACCCGCCGCCAAGAGACTCCGCCTGCTACTGACCGCCGCCATCTGGGACCGAGCACCCCAAAGGCAGCTTCAAGGAGTTCCCTGGCATGGCACTTCTTCAAACAATGTGCTGACGACAAGACCCGAGTGGTTTGCACGCTGTGCCATCAGAGCCTGAAGCGAGGCATTAACGTTCTGAACCTGAGCACAACCTGCATGACCAGGCACCTGCATGCAAAGCATGAACTGCAGTGGAGTAAACACCTTAAAACCAAGGAAGTCACTCAGGCTCCCCCTGCTACCTCTTCTGCTGCTGCCGCCTCGGCCTATTCTGCTGCTGCCGCCTCGGCCTCTTCCTCCGCCTCTGGAGGAACGTTGGCACCTGCCGCCCAGCAAACAGGGGATGTACCACCAACACCACCACCACCACCTCCGTCACCAAGCGTCTCAACCATGTCACACGCCAGCGTTCAGCTCTCCATCTCACAAACATTTGATAGAAAGCGTAAATTCCCACCTAGCCACCCTCGATCCCTGGCCCTGAATGCCAGCATTTCTAAACTACTGGCCTATGAAATGCTGTCATTTAGGCTGGTGGACACAGACAGCTTCAAACAGCTCATGTCGCTTGCTGTCCCACAGTATGTTGTTCCCAGCCGGCACTACTTCTCCAAGAGAGCCGTGCCTTCCCTGCACAACCAAGTATCCGATAAAATCAAGTGTGCACTGCGCAACGCCATCTGTAGCAAGGTCCACCTAACCACAGATACGTGGACCAGTAAGCACGGCCAGGGACGCTATATCTCCCTAACTGCACACTGGGTAAATGTAGTGGCAGCTGGGCCCCAGGCGGAGAGCTGTTTGGCGCACGTCCTTCCGCCGCCAAGGATCGCAGGGCAACATTCTTTGCCTCCTGTTGCCACCTCCTCCTTCTCGGCTTCCTCCTCCTCTTCTTCCACCTGCTCATCCAGTCAGCCACACACCTTCACCACCAACTTCAGCACAGCCCGGGGTAAACGTCAGCAGGCCATTCTGAAACTCATATGTTTGGGGGACAGGCCCCACACCGCACAGGAGTTGTGGCGGGGTATTGAACAACAGACCGACGAGTGGTTGCTGCCGGTGAGCCTCAAGCCCGGCCTGGTGGTGTGTGATAATGGGCGAAATCTCGTTGCAGCTCTGGGACTAGCCAATTTGACGCACATCCCTTGCTTGGCGCATGTGCTGAATTTGGTGGTGCAGAAGTTCATTCACAACTACCCCGACATGTCAGAGCTGCTGCATAAAGTGCGGGCCGTCTGTTCGCGCTTCCGGCGTTCACATCCTGCCGCTGCTCGCCTGTCTGCGCTACAGCGTAACTTCGGCCTTCCCGCTCACCGCCTCATATGCGACGTGCCCACCAGGTGGAACTCCACCTTGCACATGCTGGACAGACTGTGCGAGCAGCAGCAGGCCATAGTGGAGTTTCAGCTGCAGCACGCACGGGTCAGTCGCACTACAGAACAGCACCACTTCACCACCAATGACTGGGCCTCCATGCGAGACCTGTGTGCCCTGTTGCGCTGTTTCGAGTACTCCACCAACATGGCCAGTGGCGATGACACCGTTATCAGCGTTACAATACCACTTTTATGTCTCCTTGAGAAAACACTTAGGGCGATGATGGAAGAGGAGGTGGCCCAGGAGGAGGAGGAGGAGGAGGAGGAAGAGGGGTCATTTTTAGCACTTTCAGGCCAGTCTCTTCGAAGTGACTCAGAGGGAGGTTTTTGGCAACAGCAGAGGCCAGGTACAAATGTGGCCAGCCAGGGCCCACTACTGGAGGACGAGGAGGACGAGGATGAGGAGGAGGTGGAGGAGGATGAGGATGAAGCATGGTCACAGCGGGGTGGCACCCAACGCAGCTCGGGTCCATCACTGGTGCGTGGCTGGGGGGAAAGGCAGGACGATGACGATACGCCTCCCACAGAGGACAGCTTGTCCTTACCCCTGGGCAGCCTGGCACACATGAGCGACTACATGCTGCAGTGCCTGCGCAACGACAGCAGAGTTGCCCACATTTTAACCTGTGCGGACTACTGGGTTGCCACCCTGCTGGATCCACGCTACAAAGACAATGTGCCCACCTTACTTCCTGCACTGGAGCGTGATAGGAAGATGCGCGAGTACAAGCGCACGTTGGTAGACGCGCTACTGAGAGCATTCCCAAATGTCACAGGGGAACAAGTGGAAGCCCAAGGCCAAGGCAGAGGAGGAGCAAGAGGTCGCCAAGGCAGCTGTGTCACGGCCAGCTCCTCTGAGGGCAGGGTTAGCATGGCAGAGATGTGGAAAACTTTTGTCAACACGCCACAGCTAACTGCACCACCACCTGATACGCAACGTGTTAGCAGGAGGCAACATTTCACTAACATGGTGGAACAGTACGTGTGCACACCCCTCCACGTACTGACTGATGGTTCGGCCCCATTCAACTTCTGGATCTCTAAATTGTCCACGTGGCCAGAGCTAGCCTTTTATGCCTTGGAGGTGCTGGCCTGCCCGGCAGCCAGCGTTTTGTCTGAACGTGTATTCAGCACGGCAGGGGGCGTCATTACAGACAAACGCAGCCGCCTGTCTACAGCCAATGTGGACAAGCTGACGTTCATAAAAATGAACCAGGCATGGATCCCACAGGACCTGTCCGTCCCTTGTCCAGATTAGACATTAACTACCTCCCCATAACCATATATTATTGGACTCCAGGGCACTTCCTCATTCAATCCTATTTTTATTTTCATTTTACCATTATATTGCAAGGCTACCCAAAGTTGAATGAACCTCTCCTCTGCCTGTGTGCTAGGCCTAAATATATGCCAATGGATTGTTGCAGTGGTGGCTGACGTGAAGCCTCATTCTCTGCTATGACATGCAGACTGATTCTCTGGTGACATGAAGCCAGATTGTCTGTTACGGGACCTCTCTCCTCTGCCTGGGTGCTGGGCCTGAATTTATGACAATGGACTGTTGCAGTGGTGGCTGACGTGAAGCCTGATTCTCTGCTATGACATGCAGACTGATTCTCTGCTGACATGAAGCCAGATCCTCTGTTGCGGGACCTCTCTCCTCTGCCTGGGTGCTGGGCCTAAATTTATGAAAATGGACTGTTGCAGTGGTGGGTGACGTGAAGCCTCATTCTCTGCTATGACATGCAGACTGATTCTCTGCTGACATGAAGCCAGATCGTCTGTTACGGGACCTCTCTCCTCTGCCTGGGTGCTGGGCCTAAATTTATGAAAATGGACTCTTACAGTGGTGGGTGACGTGAAGCCTGATTCTCTGCTATGACATGAAGACTGATTCTCTGCTGACATGAAGCCAGATCCTCTGTTACGGGACCTCTCTCCTCTGCCTGGGTGCTGGGCCTAAATATCTGACAATGGACTGTTGCATTGGTGGCTGACGTGAAGCCTGATTCTCTGCTATGATATGAAGACTGATTCTCTGCTGACATGAAGCCAGATTGTCTGTTACGGGACCTCTCTCCTCTGCCTGTGTGCTAGGCCTAAATATATGCCAATGGATTGTTGCAGTGGTGGCTGACGTGAAGCCTGATTCTCTGCTATGACATGCAGACTGATTCTCTGGTGACATGAAGCCAGATCCTCTGTTACGGGACCTCTCTCCTCTGCCTGGGTGCTGGGCCTAAATTTATGAAAATGGACTGTTGCAGTGGTGGGTGACGTGAAGCCTGATTCTCTGCTATGACATGCAGACTGATTCTCTGGTGACATGAAGCCAGATCCTCTGTTACGGGACCTCTCTCCTCTGCCTGGGTGCTGGGCCTAAATTTATGAAAATGGACTGTTGCAGTGGTGGGTGACGTGAAGCCTCATTCTCTGCTATGACATGCAGACTGATTCTCTGCTGACATGAAGCCAGATTGTCTGTTACGGGACCTCTCTCCTCTGCCTGGGTGCTGGGCCTGAATTTATGACAATGGACTGTTGCAGTGGTGGCTGACGTGAAGCCTGATTCTCTGCTATGATATGAAGACTGATTCTCTGCTGACATGAAGCCAGATTGTCTGTTACGGGACCTCTCTCCTCTGCCTGGGTGCCGGGGCCTAAATATCTGAGAATGGACTGTTCCAGTGGTGGGTAACGGGAAGCCAGATTCTCTGCTATGATATGAAGACTGATTCTCTGCTGACATGAAGCCAGATTGTCTGTTACGGGACCTCTCTCCTCTGCCTGGGTGCTGGGCCTAAATTTATGAAAATGGACTCTTACAGTGGTGGGTGACGTGAAGCCTGATTCTCTGCTATGACATGAAGACTGATTCTCTGCTGACATGAAGCCAGATTGTCTGTTACGGGACCTCTCTCCTCTGCCTGGGTGGCGGGGCCTAAATATCTGAGAATGGACTGTTCCAGTGGTGGGTGACGGGAAGCCAGATTCTCTGCTATGGAACCTCTCTCCAATTGATTTTGGTTAATTTTTATTTATTTAATTTTTATTTTAATTAATTTCCCTATCCACATTTGTTTGCAGGGGATTTACCTACATGTTGCTGCCTTTTGCAGCCCTCTAGCCCTTTCCTGGGCTGTTTTACAGCCGTTTTAGTGCCGAAAAGTTCGGGTCCCCATTGACTTCAATGGGGTTCGGGTTCGGGACGAAGTTCGGATCGGGTTCGGATCCCGAACCCGAACATTTCCGGGATGTTCGGCCGAACTTCTCGAACCCGAACATCCAGGTGTTCGCTCAACTCTAGTGTTTTCTTCACCAGGGAAATAATTCTTTGGTCATCCACCACAGTTGTTTTCTGTGGTCTTCCAGGTATTTTGGTGTTGCTGAGCTCCTTCTTCTTTTTAACCCCTTAAGGACCGGGCTCATTTTCACCTTAAGGACCAGGCCATTTTTTGCAAATCTGACCAGTGTCACTTTAAGTGGTGATAACTTTAAAACGCTTTGACTTATCCAGGCCATTCTGAGATTGTTTTTTCGTCACATATTGTACTTCATGATACTAGTAAAAAAAAGTCAAAAAAATTAATTTTTTTGCATAATAAAATACCTAATTTACCAAAAATTTGGAAAAATTAGCAAATTTCAAAGTTTCAGTTTCTCTACTTCTGTAATACCCCAAAAAATTGTGATGACTTAACATTCCCCATATGTCTACTTCATGTTTGAATTATTTTGGGAATGATATTTTATTTTTTGGGGATGTTACAAGGCTTAGAAGTTTAGAAGCAAATCTTGAAATTTTTCAGAAATTTACAAAAACCCAATTTTTAGGGACCACTACAGCTCTGAAGTCACTTTGCGAGGCTTACATAATAGAAACCGCCCAAAAATGACCCCATTCTATAAACTACACCCCTCAAGGTATTCAAAACTGATTTTACAAACTCCGTTAACCCTTTAGGTGTTGCACAAGAGTTATTGGCAAATGGGGATGAAATTTGAGAATTTCATTTTTTTGCCTAATTTTCCATTTTAACCCATTTTTTCCACTAACAAAGCAAGGGTTAACAGCCAAACAAGACTGTATCTTTATTGCCCTGACTCTGCTGTTTACAGAAACACCCCATATGTGGCCATAAACTACTGTACGGCCACACAGCGGGGCGTAGAGTGAAAGGTGCGCCGTATGGTTTTTGGAAGCCAGATTTTGCTGGACAGTTTTTTTGACACCATGTCCCATTTGAAGCCCCCTGATGCACCCCTAGAGTAGAAACTCCATAAAAGTGACCCCATCTAAGAAACTACACCCCTCAAGGTATTCAAAACTGATTTTACAAACTCCGTTAACCCTTTAGGTGTTGCACAAGAGTTATTGGCAAATGGGGATGAAATTTGAGAATTTCATTTTTTTGCCTAATTTTCCATTTTAACCCATTTTTTCCACTAACAAAGCAAGGGTTAACAGCCAAACAAGACTGTATCTTTATTGCCCTGACTCTACTGTTTACAGAAACACCCCATATGTGGCCATAAACTACTGTACGGCCACACAGCGGGGCGTAGAGTGAAAGGTGCGCCGTATGGTTTTTGGAAGCCAGATTGTGCTGGACAGTTTTTTTGACACCATGTCCCATTTGAAGCCCCCCTGATGCCCCCCTAGAGTAGAAACTCCATAAAAGTGACCCCATCTAAGAAACTACACCCCTCAAGGTATTCAAAACTGATTTTACAAACTTTGTTAACCCTTTAGGTGTTGCACAAGATTCAATGGAAAATAGAGATATAATTTCAAAATTTCACTTTTTTGGCAGATTTTCCATTTTAATATTTTTTTTCCAGTAACAAAGCAAGGGTTAACAGCCAAACAAAACTCATTATTTATGGCCCTGATTCTGTAGTTTACAGAAACACCCCATATGTGGTCGTAAACTACTGTACGGGCACACGGCAGGGCGCAGAAGGAAAGGAATGCCATACGGTTTTTGGAAGGCAGATTTTGCTGGACTGGTTTTTTGACACCATGTCCCATTTGGAGCCCCCCTGATGCCCCCCTAGAGTAGAAACTCCATAAAAGTGACCCCATCTAAGAAACTACACCCCTCAAGGTATTCAAAACTGATTTTACAAACTTTGTTAACCCTTTAGGTGTTGCACAAGATTCAATGGAAAATAGAGATACAATTTCAAAATTTCACTTTTTTGGCAGATTTTCCATTTTAATATTTTTTTTCCTGTAACAAAGCAAGGGTTAACAGCCAAACAAAACTCATTATTTATGGCCCTGATTCTGTAGTTTACAGAAACACCCCATATGTGGTCCTAAACTACTGTACGGGCACACGGCAGGGTGCAGAAGAAAAGGAATGCCATACGGTTTTTGGAAGGCAGATTTTGCTGGACTGGTTTTTTGACACCATGTCCCATTTGAAGCCCCCCTGATGCACCCCTAGAGTAGAAACTCCAAAAAAAGTGACCCCATTTTAGAAAGTACGGAATAGGGTGGCAGTATTGTTGGTACTAGTTTAGGGTACATATGATTTTTGGTTGCTCTATATTACACTTTTTGTGCGGCAAGGTAACAAGAAATAGCTTTTTTGGCATGTTTTTTTTTTTGTTATTTACAACATTCATCTGACAGGTTAGATCACGTGGTAATTTTATAGAGCAGGTTGTCACGGACGCGGCGATACCTAATATGTATACAATTTTTTTTATTTATGTAAGTTTTATACAATAACTTCATTTTGAAAACCAAAAAATTGTTTAGTGTCTCCATAGTCTAAGAGCCATAGTTTTTTCAGTTTTTGGGTGATTATCTTGAGTAGGGTCTAATTTTTTGCGGGATGAGATGACAGTTTGATTGGAACTATTTTGGGGTGCATATGACTTTTTGATCGCTTGCTATTACACTTTTTGTGACGTAAGATGGCAAAAAATTGCTTTTTTTACACAGTTTTTTTTTTTTTTTTTTTACGGTGGTCATCTGAGGGGTTAGGTCATGTGATATTTATATAGAGCCGGTCGATACGGACGCGGCGATACCTAATATGTATACTTTATTTTTATTTATGTACATTTTACACAATGATTTTATTTTTGAAACCAAAAAAAATCATGTTTTAGTGTTTCCATAGTCTAAGAGCCATAGTTTTTTCAGTTTTTGGGCGATTATCTTGAGTAGGGTCTCATTTTTTGCGGGATGAGATGACGGTTTGATTGGTACTATTTTGGCGTACATGCGACTTTTTTGATCACTTTTATTACCTTTTTTGGGAAGTAAGGTGGGCAAAATTTCAATTTTCTCATAGTTTTTATTTTTTTATTTTTATGGCGTTCAGGTCGTTACGGACGCGGCGATACCTAATATGTGTAGTGTATTTTATTTTTTTAATTTTTATTCAGTGATAAATGTTTTTTTTTTTTATCTTAACTTTTTTCACTTTTTATTTGATTTTTTTGACCCAGACCCACTTGGTTCTTGAAGATCCAGTGGGTCTGATGTCTGTAAAATACAGTACAGAACCTATATAGTTTTCTGCACTGTATTTTACTTACACTGAACAGATCTATGCTTTCAGCACAGATCTGTTCAGCACCATGGACAGCAGGACGCCTGATCAGGCGTCCTGTTGCCATGGGAACCTTCCCCGTCTGCTCAGTTATGGTCAGAACTTCGCAGACGGGGAAGGGTAAGGACGGGGTTCTGGGGGGGCTGTCTGGGGGCTCTCTCCTTCTCCCATCGGGGGGCTGCAAAGGCACAGCAGCCCCCCGATCGGAGAGGGAGGGAGCTCCCTCTTACTGTTAACCTTTTCCATACAGCGGTCCGTACGGACCGCTGTATGGAAAGGGTTAAACGGCTGACATCGCATCAACGATGTCAGCCGTTTATACCAGGGTGCCAGCAATGTGCTGGCACCCTGGTATACCCACTGTACACCAACGATTATGCAATGGGAGGCGGGCGGGGGATCGCGATCCCGCCTGCCGCACCGCCCGCCTCCCGCAACGCCCCCACTGCATGCGACACCCCCCCTGCACCTCCCGCCGCCATCAAATCATACAGGGGTGCAGGGGGGGGTTAACAATATTGATTTCGGGCACTCTGAAGTTTCTGATCCCCGCGGTCAGGGACCGCGGGGATCAGAAACGGCAAAAAGCGCAGCAAACCGCAGGTCTGAATTGACCTGCGGTTTTCTGCGATCGCCGATACGGGGGGGTCAAATGACCCCCCCCTGCGTTGTTACGGGATGCCGGCTGAATGATTTCAGCCGAAATCCCGTTCCGATTAACCCCAGCGGCGCCGGAATTAAGATTTTAAGTTAGGACGTACCGGTACGCCCTTGGTCCTTAAGGACTCGGGAAATAGGGCGTACCGGTACGCCCTATGTCCTTAAGGGGTTAAGAATGTTCCAAACAGTTGTTTTGGCCACGCCTAATGTTTTTGCTATCTCTCTGATGGGTTTGTTTTGTTTTTTCAGCCTAATGATGGTTTGCTTCACTGATAGTGACAGCTCTTTGGATCTCATCTTGAGAGTGGACAGCAACAGATTCCAATTGGGATAATGAGGGAATAACATACACCTGGCCATGGAACAGCTGAGAAGCCAATTGCCCCATTAATTTTGGTCCCTTAACAAGTGGGAGGCACACATGCAAACTGTTGTAATTCCTACACCGTTCCCTTGATTTGGATGTAAATGCCCTCAAATTAAAGCTAACTGTCTGCAGTTAAAGCACATTTTGTTAGTTTCATTTCAAATCCATTGTGGTGGTGTATAGAGCCAAAAATGTTAGAATTGTGTCGATGTCCCAATATTTATGGACCTGACTGTATGTACACATAGTATAATAAACACACCAGCACTCCTACTAACCCCAACTTGTCCCTGCTACTCATATATTACACACCTACACCTAACCTCAGCCAGCAGACATATAAAGGAGTCAGCCATGAACATTGTAGTGTAGATAGCTGGAAGAGCTAATCCCTACCTCTGCAGGTCACTTGTCGGGAGGTCAGGAGGAGGTCAGAGCAGTAAAGTTCTGCTGAACTTGCCCTCTCTCTAACAGAGCTCTGCTGCTGTAAGGGTACTTTCACACTAGCGGCAAGGAACATGTCGTACTTTTATTCCGGCCGCCTCTTGGCATATTTGCTGTGCTGCCGCCGGAACTTCGGCCCTCCCCCATTATAGTCAATGGGGCCGGAGTTATAGTCTGGGGGTACGCGTGCACTAGCGGCAGCACGGATCCGACAGGCTGTTCACCCGCCGGAACAGCCTGCCTGAGTTCCTTACCGCTAGTGTGAAACTAGCCTAAGGCCTCATACACATGACGGTGAAAAAAAAAGTCAGTTAAAAACGGACACACTGTCAGTTTTTCATGGCCATTTTGCATCAGTGTGTGCATCCATTTTTTAATCAAGTGTCTGTTTTTAATGTCAGTTTTTCATGTCCCTTAAAAACTGACATGAAAAATGGATGAATTTGATTGGCAGTTATTTCTAGACCCACCCTTCTGAGAATACCCACAGGATGGTAGGCCCCCAGCTAAAATAATGTCCCCCCACGGTGTTGTCACGGCAGACAGGAGACAAGATACACAGGATATAAACAAACAAGTGTCTAGGCAAGAAGCTGGGGATAGAGGTCACCTCCTGACAAATCCCTACCAGCTCTCCCTAGACTTCTATGCCCACGTTCAGACCCTGAAGGTGGGAATAACATTCCTTCTATCCTTCTCAAACTAATGACCCCACCCAGTGCACCTGAAGAGAGGCAGATATAGCTCAATTCCAAAACAAAAAGGCTACACACATGCTGCTAACCTGGCAAACCTCCGCACATAGCCTGAGCAGGGCATGACAGGTGTATACAATCTTTTTAACCGCCCCCTAGCTTTAATAATGCCCCCAATGTAGGACCCCATCTTAAATAATGTCCCCCATAGTGTGTGTTTTTTTTTGTTTTGTTTAGGGCCCCCAGCTTTAAAATGTCCCCCATGGTTTATATAATGCCCCCATAGAGTCCCACAGCCCACAACCAAAAAAACGAATCCTCGCCTTATCCACTTGCTTGTGCTGCAGCAGTCTCTTCTCTCCTCAAAGAACAGGACCTATCAATCGGCCGTTAAAGACGGTCCCATTGATTTCAATGGGGTCCGTCCGTCCGGCTGTGAAAACAGCCAAAAATAGGACATGTCCTATTTTTGGACGGACGCTATTCATTGGCCGTTAAAAGAATGGCCATGTGAATAGCCCCATAGACTTTTGCTGGTGCTAAAAATGGCTGTGTGACGGCCGTTACTTAGACAGCCGTCACATGGCCATTTTTAGCACCAGCAAAAGGGCTCTTTCACACCTGCGTTATTGTCTTCCGGCATAGAGTTCCGTCGTCGGGGCTCTATGCCGGTAGAATCCTGATCAGGATTATCCTAATGCATTCTGAATGGAGTGAAATCCGTTCAGGATGCATCAGGATGTCTTCAGTTCCGGAACGGAACGTTTTTTGGCCAGAGAAAACACTGCAGCATGCTGCGCTTTTTGCTCCGGCCAAAAAAACGAAAGACTTGCCGCAAGGCTGGATCCGGAATGAATGCCCATTGAAAGGCATTGATCCGGATCCGGCCTTAAGCTAAACGTCGTTTCGGCGCATTGCCGGATCCGACGTTTAGCTTTTTTAGAGTGGTTACCATGGCTGCCAAGACGCTAAAGTCCTGGCAGCCATGGTAAAGTGTAGCGGGGAGCGGGGGAGCAGCATACTTACCATCCGTGCGGCTCCTGGGGCGCTCCAGAGTGACGTCAGGGCGCCCCACGCACATGGATGACGTGATCGCATGGCACATCATCCATGCGCATGGGGTGCTCTGACGTCATTCTGGAGCGCCCCGGGAGCCGCACGGATGGTAAGTATACCGCTCCCCCGCTCCCTGCTCCTACTATGGCAACCAGGACTTAAATAGCGTCCTGGGTGCCATAGTAACACTGAAAGCATTTTGAAGACGGATCCGTCTTCAAATGCTTTCAGTACACTTGCGTTTTTCCGGATCCGCCGTGTAATTCCGGCAAGTGGAGTACACGCCGGATCCGGACAACGCAAGTGTGAAAGAGGCCTAAGGCTACCTTCACACTAGCATTTTTGCTGGATCCGGCAGGGTTCAGCAAAAGCGCTTCCGTTACGGAAAATACAACCATCTACATCCGTTATGAACAGATTCGGTTGTATTATCTGTAACATAGCCAAGACGGATCAGTAATGAAAGTCAAACGGGGGGCGGATCAGTTTTTTATTGTGTCAGAGAAAACATGCATGCTCCACATGCTGCAGTTTGCTTTCCGGTATGAGATTGGAAGGGAATGCATTTTGGAGCATTCTGTTCGGTTACGTTTTGTCCCTATTGACAATGAATGACGGATCTCAATACCGGAAAATATTAACGCTAGTGTGAAAGTAGCCTAATGATGCGAGACGTATCAGGCAGTGAAGCAGCAGAGTGAAGACAGGTCAGGTCATGGTGCCGAAAAATTCAGCTGGTCAATAAGCAGAACAGAGAACACAGCATCTCCCTGCTTATTGACCAGCTCTGACTATGTAGGGGGCACAGAGGACTTTATTGCTATGGAGGGGGCACAAAGAACTTTATTACTATGGAGGGGGCACAGAGGACATTACTAGCACAGTGGGCATTACTATTACTATGGAGGGGGCACAGAGGGCATTACTAGCACAGTGGGCATTACTAATATTAAGGGGGCACAATAGGCATTATTACTGTGAATGGGGCACAAAGAGGGCATTACAACTGTGAAAGGGGCACAGAGAGGGCATAAATACTGTGAGAGGGCACAATGTGGGCATAGCTATTGTGAGGGGGCACACATCTTTACAAAATTACTGTGAGGGGGGTAATTTTTTTTTTTTAAGTATTGGGAAGGGGGTGCCAGAGAAAGGACCCGCCCTGGGTGCCAAACACCTCACATGTGCCTATATGGGCGGTACGCCAGTGGTATGAATGCTGTGGACCCTGCTGATCTTTTATCCAACTTTACAAATTATTCTTCCCATCCATTTTTTTTCTATTTAAGGCCCCTTTCACACGAGCGGGTTTTCCATGTGGGTGCAATGCGTGACGTGAACGCATTGCACCCGCACTGAATCCTGACCTATTCATTTCATTGGGTCTGTGTACATGAGAATTTTTTTCACGTGTCAGTTCTGCGTTGCGTGAAAAATGCAGCATGTTCTATATTCTACATAGACAAAAAAATTCACTGAAAAAACAAAGGTAAAAACATCCTGCACAGTATGATATATAAATTTGCGGATGTCACTGGCCATATTATTGAAGAAAATCAGAGAAATAAGATAATAATGCACTTAGTAAAGTAGATGCAAGCATTATATATGGACAAAGTCCTCACTCTGATATGATAAGATCTGAGACACTTAGCCAAAATATTTTGATCAAAACACATCTGTGCCCGCCTACAAAGCACCAAGGTGGTCTCAGGTCAGGCGGGTCCTACACTAAACCTACCTAAGCCATTGGGCTTCTATGTCCAGGAGTGAAGGCGCTGCACATATGGTGTACTGCTCCTAGTCACCTCCATGTGCGTCAAGCAACCGATTGGAGGAGGAGCAAGCCCACCTATATGTACCACCTAATCAAGGCACTCTATTGGATAGGAAGGGCAAAAGTGCAAAGGAATGATACTCCCAAGCTAAAATAGGTGCGCATTCACACTTGAAGGTGCCACTCCCTCAAGCAAATACTACATAGACAAAAAAAATTCACAGAAAAAATAAAGGTAAAAACATTCTGCACGGTATGATATATAAATTTGCAGATGTCACTGGCCATATTATTGAAGAAAATCACAGAAATAAGATAACAATGCACTTAGTAAAGTAGATGCAAGCATTATACAGTATATAGACAAAGTCCTCACTCTGATATGATATAATCTGAGACACTTAGCCAATATATTTTGATCAAAACACATCTGTGCCCGCCTACCAAGCCTACGCTAAACCTACCTAAGCCATTGGGCTTCTATGTTCAGGAGTGCAGACGCCGCACATAGGCGGAGTGGCACCTTCAAGTGTGAATGCGCACCTATTTAATCTTGGACGTAGCATTCCTTTGCACTTTTGCCCTTCCTATCCAATAGAGCGCCTTGATTAGGTGGTACATATAGGTGGGCTTGCTCCTCCTCCCATCGGTTGCTTGACGCACATGGAGGTGACTAGGAGCAGCATACCATATGTGCAGCGCCTGCACTCCTGAACATAGAAGCCCAATGGCTTAGGTAGGTTTAGCGTAGGACATTTCTACTCCTCCTACTTCCCCCTCCTCTTCTAAATCCACTGGCATCAAAGTAGCTGGATTTAGAACAGTACATCGCTGTAAGGTAATGTGTGGACTGAGTAGTGTCATCTCATATATCGTGATTCTGGCTTGAGACAAATGTTTCAGCTTGGTGGTGTGTAGTAGTTCAGCAACTGAATGTGGTACTTGTAATGTAAGAGGGTGTTGTAGTACCTTCTAAGACTTGTAAGTCTTCTGTTTTTAGCACTAATTCAGAGACTGCAGCAACAGCTCTGAAACATGTGGGTAGTGCTCTGGCAATACAATCCAAACTGGTAGAATAGTATGCAATGGGCCGCATACGGTCCCCATGTTTCTGTGTCAGTACACCTGAGGCAAATCCCCCTGGCTCATGACAATACAATGTGAAATTTTGTTTGTAATTGGGGATGCATCAACTGAGAGCAATCCTTAATCCAGGGGCGACAGTAACTGACAAGTCCAATAAATGCATGCAGGGCCATTGGAGTACTTTGCAGCGGGTGCTGCTGTACAGCAGTAACCCTCTCAGAAATACAGTGACCTAGGAAAATCACAGTAGATTTACAAAGTTGCAGCTTCTCCTTGGAGGCTTTACAACCATTTTCAGCAAGGAAAATAAGCAAAGATAACGTTTCTTCCTTACACTGTTCAGGACTGTGGCAACAAAGCAACAGATCATCAATATATTGTAAAAGAACAGTGTCCGGATAGGCCGGCTGCCAGGACTGCAACACACAGTGGCGTACCGCCCATAGAGGCAGACCACGCCACTGCTATGGGGCCCGCGGCACTGGGGGGCCCGAAGCGCAGAGAAGGCCCCGCCCACACTATTTGGCCCCGCCCACTCATGGCAGCCTATAGCGCTATGCGGCTGCTCTGCTTTTATGAGCCAACTATTCTTCCTGCAATCGCAAATTAGAATCAGACAGGATCAAACCAGCCTGCAACCAGCCTGGCCAATCAGCACAAGGCAATTCTGTTGAAGCCGCTGCTGATTGGCCAGTGGCAGTGTGCGCAAGGGAGGCGGGAGAATTGGTTCGCCGTCGGCCGTCGCCAGTCGCCAGTGTGCCTGAGAGGAGACGAAGAAGGAAGAAGCACCCTGTCCCTGGCTGGCCTGAAGAACCATTCATCCGTCCTGACTCCTGCCTGAAGGGTGGCGTGTCAATGCCTGGCTCTGGCTGCCTGAGACGAGTGAGAGAGAGCAGACTGACACTCAGCACTGCAGAGACTAGGTATGATCGAGTCGATGTCTTGATAATGTCAGATACTAAGATTTGACCTGACAGCCTAGGCAGCAAGAGATAGGAGGGGTGGGAAGGGAGGGGGACAGCCAGGACAGGGTAACACTCTAGTGAGTCCTGTTGTCCTCTATGAGCCCCAAAATGCCCATGGGGGAGAAGTAGGAACAAAGCGCACTGTCCTGAGATTTTTTGGGGGGCATTAGGGGTTGGGGGGGCTCATAGAGGACAGTGTGCTTTCCTCCTACACCTACCTACTCCTTCCTAACAACCCCCCCCCCCCCCCCCAGACATTTTGGATGGATATTAACCCCTCTAACTCCTTGCTGCTAATGCTGAATGTGCACACTCAGCATCAGCAGCAAAGAGTTAAGGGGGTTTAAAAGAGTTAAGTTTTAAGGAGTTAAAGGGGTAAAAATACATGTAAGGCTACTTTCACACTTGCGCTTGATCGGATCCGTTCTGAACGGATCCGATCATATTAATGCAGACGGAGGCTCCGTTCAGTACGGATCCGTCTGCATTAATAACTTAGAAAAATTTCTAAGTGCGAGAGTAGCCTGAGCGGATCCGTTCAGACTTTCAATGTAAAGTCAATGGGGGACGGATCCGCTTGAAGATTGAGCCATATGGTGTCATCTTCAAGCGGATCCGTTCCCATTGACTTACATTGTAAGTCTGGACGGATCCGCACGGTCAGGCAGACACCCGAACGCTGCAAGCAGCTTTCAGCTGTCCGCCTGGCCGTGCGGAGGCTGAACGCCGCCAGACTGATGCAGTCTGAGCGGATCCGCATCCATTCAGACTGCATCAGGGCTGGACGGAGGCGTTCTGCACCGCTCGTGAGCTCCTTCAAACGGAGCTCACGAGCGGACCGACGAACGCAAGTGTGAAAGTAGCCTTAATTTTACACGTTACTGCAACAAAGTTGGTTAATAATAAAATAAAAATGTTTATCCCTAACAGTTTCAGTAGGTCATGTATAAATGTATTTACTGGGGGTGTGGCATGGGAGGAGCCAGGTCAGGAAGTGGGAGGGGCAATGGTGGGTAGTGGGCGGGGTTAAGGGGCCCAATTCAGATTTTTGCTATGGGGCCCAGTGATTTCTATGTACGCCCCTGGCAACACAGAATGTAGAGCAGTAGAGAAAATATCAGGGGAATTGGCACCCCCTTGTGGTAGAACGACCCATGCATATTGCTTGTGACGGAAAGTGAAAGCAAAATAGGGCCATCATTCTTCGTCTAAAGGGACAGAGAAGAAAGAATTTGCAAGATCAATGACAGTAAAGGATGTGGCATCTATGGGCACTTGGTCTAACAGTGTGTGTGGATTGGGCACTTGTGGTGTATTTATGACAGTTACAGCATTCACTGCCCTTAAATCATGTACCATACGATAGACTGGAGGCTGACTTCACAGAAAATAGGGGTGTATCGAAGTGGCTTTTTATAGGGATTATTAACCCTTTCCCCAACAGATCTTTTAGATCATTTGCAATAGCATCTTCCTGTGAAGAATTTAGTGGGTACTGACATACACATGGCGGGGTAATGCCATGTTTCAGCTGCACAACCACTGGAGTTACTGGTAGTCTGCCCACATCAGTCTTGGAAGTCGCCCACAAATGTAATGGCACTTCAGACAGCCAATCTGGGGGTGTAAATTTAGAGGTAGAGGAGGCACTGTCATCAAGGATCAAGTGCACACAGAGTTTCCTCTAGCACAGGGGCTGTAATTTGGGGTTTTCCTGAAGAGAAATCCACAGTAACCTTGTAACATCCCCAAAAAATAAAATATCATTCCCAAAATAATTCAAACATGAAGTAGACATACATGGGAATGTAAAGTCAGCACAATTTTTTGGGGTATTACTACGTATTACAGAAGTAGAGAAACTGAAACTTTGAAATTTGCAATTTTTTTTTAATTTTTGGTAAAGTAGGTTTTTTTATGCAATTTTCCCGAAATTTTTTTGACTTCATTTTACCAGTGTCCTGAAGTACAATATGTGATGAAACAACAATCTCAGAATGGCCTAAGTCAAAGTGTTTTAAAGTTATCAGCACTTAAAGTGACACTGGTCAGATTTGCAAAAAATGGCCAAGTCCTTAAAGGGAACCTGTCATGTGGATATTTGATTATAATATAACTAATTATATACAATCATTAACAACTAAAAAGTGCCTTAGATGTATTCACTTACTGGTGTGACAGATGGTTACCTTATAATATACACACAAAGATGCCGCATGCTAATGAGCTGATTCGAGTCCAACGTGATGTCATTGAGTCCAGCGTATATTTAATTAAGAGTTATAGCCACTCCCCTGCCCACCTGCTGCTGAGTCATATGGAAAATAACTGTCAATCAGCAGCAGTTGGGCGGGGAGAGTCAGGAGCTCATGAATATTCAGGACTCCTCATTATCAGCTGGAGCTTTTCAATACAAGATGTTGGCAGATTGACTGGGTCAATTAAAGAAAGTGACCCAGCAAGAGAATCAGTCACTTATTTATGTTGCCCTTAGTTAGGACACCATAAAACTGGTGACAGGTTCCCTTTAAGGTGAAATAGGGCTGAGTCCTTAAGGGGTTAATTACGACACACATTACTTCTGTTGTTCTGGTCTTTATATGGCATAGAAAAACAGAAATAATTTAGATTTTAATTCAAGACAGGAGACTTCCATTATGCTTTTAAAATCTTTCTTTTTGCTCCCAGCATCAAAAAATTAACATAAACAGAAAGATTTTTTTAAAATCAAATATGCAAATCCGCCTTCAGGAGTAGCCAATGGACAGGCAGCATAGGTTATATAAGGTTTGGCCCCCAGAAAAACGTCCTTCTTTCTTGCTGCTCCCAGAAAGATAAGTATTAAAGAATCTCCTCAGATAATAATTACTATTAATAATTTAATTATATTTATATATAGATTTGTGCAATAAATGCTTTATATTGTGCCTGTTTAATGGACATATCACCTGCTTTATAAACTAACGTAGCGTTACCAGCCTTACAGCTCCGTTCGGCATATATATATATATATATATATATATATATATATATATATATATAGTATATGTATAGAAAAAATCCAAGGCGGCACACAAAAAAACGTGAAAAACAGGGTGTTTATTCCCCCATGTGAAGACAGCAACGTTTCAGCTCTCTCTATGGAGCCTTTGTCAAGCCATAACAGTCAGTGCACACACAGGTGTTTATAAAAGGTACCAAATTACAATATAATTTACATGATTATACAAGAATTTTTATAAAAAAGTGAAAAATACATGATCCAAATTCATGACATATATATATGATCGATCATTATACAAAATTCATATCAGTGTTCCATTTGTGATATTATATAAAATCCATAAGTCAGTTAATTCTAATTTGTAAACATGATTAACAATAATTACATACAGGTGCCCATGATTGTGTAAATATATCAAAAAAAAAAAAATCAAATGGAGATCTTACATACTGGGGGAGAGAGAAGGGTTCACTCGGCGTCCGGGAATTGATAAGACGCATGTGCGGGACATCACTAGTACCGAGAGATTATCTATGGAAGGCAGAGATCGGAGGCCCGCAAACCCAGATGGCCGCCAGATTTTTTGTTATGTATATAATTCTACATGTGTTAATTCATAGTTTTGATGCCTTCAGTGTGAATCTACAATTTTCATAGTCATGAAAATAAAGAAAACTCTTTGAATGAGAAGGTGTGTCTAAACTTTTGGTCTGTACTTTATATATATATATATATATATAATTTATTTTTCATCAGCCATGTCCGCTGAAAACCTTAATAAATTACCTGAGACACCAGGTTCAGTTATTGTAGAGGAAGACATCCTCCAATAATGAGTCAGTGTCAAAATCCGTACAATGTGCGGTCTATACCGCCATGTCATCTTTACAAAATATCATCACACAATCAGTTGCCATGGCTATTACCAATATGCAAACTGCGCAAAAGCCTAAAGACCCTACTACCCCGTCCGACCAAGTTTGGTCCACAGAGAAATCCACTTCCCGGTTAGCGAAAGGGTTAAATAAGGGAAAAACGGCCTTAAAAAGTCAATATTTTTGTAATGACCGGCGTCACGCAAAGGGAGGGAAAAGGGAAGGCCCTGCCCAAGGGAGAGGGAAAGGTGGCGACCCCTGACTCACCTTGCGGCTGGCACCTGACTGCCCTGACGTCCCTAGACGGGTTCCTCACCCGTACGCCGATCACGTGCCTAAACCCTGGCTTTCCCTAAGATGAGCCCTAGGTAGTGAATGGGGCGGTGGGATCACTAGTCCGCACCACTGACACTAAAAGAAAAACACCAAGGAGAGGACAGACAATACAGACAAACATAATCCCAGGTGGGCGACAACAGCAGACCACAAAGGCCCAACAGGGATCCGGAGGGTAACGTTCTGGAACAACAACCAGGTAACGCAGCAACACAGCTCCAGTGGGTCAGTATAGTAATCCAGGCAGGAAGCTCTATATCTGGCAACCAGAGAAGTGGGAGAGGGGAATATAAGGAGGTTGGGAGTGCTGGACAAGGAACAGCTGAGGAGAAGGGGCTACGGATCCCTGAGTGAGCCAAAAAGGGTTGCAAAGCAAACACAGAAAGCTACCATAAAGAAACAGCCCTATCTTTCTACATAGAGCGTGCAGCCAACCGCTGCGAATTCCTGACCCCGGGTATAACGGAGTCAGGCGTGGTTCTTGACACCCTCGTGACAGTACCCCCCTCTCTACGATGGGCCTCCGGACACTCAGGACCAGGTCTCTCAGGATGAGAGGCATGAAAAGCCTGAACTAGCCTGTCGGCGTTTACTTCAGATGCAGGAACCCACATTCTTTCCTCGGGGCCATAACCTCTCCAATGCACCAGATATTGAAGAGAGCGGCGGACCCGACGAGAATTAACAATTTGGGATATCTGAAACTCTAGATTACCATCCACAACAACAACAGGAGGTGACGGTTCTAGAGGTGGAACATATTTCTTGAGTAACGACTTATGAAAGACGGGGATGAAAACCATGTGCACCAAGAAATGGTGACTTGCCAGTGGATTCCTGACGACGATTATTTATGGCAAACTCGGCTAACGGTAAATATGATGACCACAACTCTTGGTTTTCAGACACAAAACATCTTAGATATGTCTCAAGGTTTTGGTTGGTACGCTCAGTCTGTCCATTCGACTGAGGATGGAAAGCTGAGGAAAATGACAAGTGTACCCCCAAACGAGAACAAAAAGCTTTCCAAAATTTAGAAATAAACTGGGTACCCCGATCCGAAACAACATCGGAAGGGACCCCGTGAAGCTTCACGATTTCACTGATGAATACCTGAGCAAGAGTCTTAGCATTAGGTAGTGCGGGTAACGCAATGAAGTGTACCATCTTGCTAAACCTGTCCACTACTACCAAAATAACTGTTTTACCTGCAGACAAAGGTAAGTCAGTGATAAAATCCATTGACAGATGTGTCCATGGCCTATTGGGAATGACAAGTGGTAATAAAGACCCTGCAGGACGTGTGTGAGAGACTTTCGCGCACGCACAAGTAGAACAAGAAGACACAAAATCCATTACATCCTGACGCAACCTTGGCCACCAAAAACGACGAGACAATTGCTCCAAGGTTGCTTTACTACCCGGATGCCCAGCAAGTGCCGAATTATGATGTTCCTTTAATAATTCGAAACGCAGGTTCAACGGTACAAACAATTTCTCTGAGGGGCAAGAGACCGGGGCGTCCCCCTGGGCCTCTAACACCTTCCCCTCCAGAGCAGAGTGTACCGCAGAGACAACCACTCCTCTTTGTAGAATGGGTACCGGATCACTCACATTACCCCCTCCAGGGAAACAACGAGATAATGCATCAGCCTTGGTATTTTTTGCCCCAGGACGATAGGTAATAACAAAGTTAAACCTGGTAAAAAATAGCGACCACCTAGCTTGTCTAGGGGTGAGACGCTTAGCTGATTCGAGGTACAGAAGGTTTTTGTGGTCCGTAATCACAGTGACGGGGTGGATTGCCCCCTCTAAAAAGTGACGCCATTCTTCAAACGCTAGTTTAATAGCTAATAGTTCTCTATTGCCAATATCATAGTTATTTTCTGCTGCAGATAGTTTTTTAGAAAAGAAAGCACAAGGACGCCATTTGCCAGGAGACGGACCCTGAGACAGCACCGCCCCCACTCCCACCTCTGACACATCCACTTGAACAATAAAAGGCTGGGAGACATCAGGTTGGACTAGTACAGGTGCTGAGGTAAACCTCTCTTTTAGAGAGGAAAAAGCTATTTTAGCGGCGTCAGACCATTTAGAAAAATCAGTCCCCTTCCTAGTCATGTCAGTAAGGGGTTTTACAATAACCGAATAATTTTTAATGAATTTCCTATAGAAATTTGCGAAGGCCAAGAACCGTTGCAGTGCTTTGAGGTTCTCAGGAAGATCCCAATCTAAAATTGCCTGGACCTTCCTAGGATCCATATGGAAACCTGAAGCAGATAATAAATAACCTAGGAATTGTATCTCCTGAACGGCGAAGACACACTTTTCAATTTTAGCATATAATTTATTAGTCCGTAGGACCTGCAGTACTTGTCTGACATGCACCTCATGTGTTTCCAGATCAGATGAATAAATTAAAATATCATCTAGGTATATTACCACAAACCTGCCGATAAGATGACTAAAAATGTCATTAACGAAATGTTGGAAGACAGCAGGAGCATTGGTCAGACCGAAAGGCATGACTAGATTTTCATAATGCCCCGCAGGGGTGTTAAAAGCTGTCTTCCACTCATCCCCCTCCTTGATACAAATCAGATTGTAGGCCCCCCTTAAGATCAAGTTTGGAGAACCACCTAGCACCCGCAATCTGATTAAACAGGTCAGGAATGAGAGGAGGGGGTATGGGTCTCGGATGGTTATCCGGTTTAATTTGCGAAAATCTAGGCAAGGACGCAGGCCCCCATCTTTCTTTTTAACGAAGAAAAACCCTGCAGCCACGGGTGAAGAGGAGGGTCTGAGCTATGGAGGCGACTAAGCAATTGCTATTTAAGCAATTTTCTCTGCAATGCTCACTCCACTCCAATATCTCCCTGGCCTGCCAATCCACCACTGGATTGTGCGCTACCAACCAGGGAAGGCCCAGCACCACCGGAGTGGGAAGCCCCTCCAGAACATAACATGAAAGCATCTCGTTATGGTGGTCCCCTACCCGAAGGTGTAATTTATGGACAATGTGGGTGAGGTTTCTCTGAGACAGAGGAGCAGAATCAATAGCGAAAATGGGAATAGGTCTCTGTAGCGTACAGAGAGACAAACCCATAGTGTGGGCAAAATGGGCATCTATCAAATTTACTCCTGCTCCACTGTCTAGAAAAAAAAAATTGTCTTCGTCTTAGCGCCAAAAACAACAACCACTGGCAACACAAATTGCGATGTTCGTATGGAGGAAACATATACCCCCCGGCTGACATCCTCCACACAGCCTGGGGTTAGTAGTTTTCCGACGGTCCTTTGTTTTTGAGGAAAGAAGGACAGACATTAAAATGAAATGACCCCTCTCCCCACAGAAAAAACAAACCCCACGTCTACGGCGAACCTCCGGAGGATGGACCTGACAAGTAGTTCCTCCTAGCTGCATAGGCTCATCTAAGTCCGTACAGACTAACTGCTGCTTGGGAGGAGTTACCAATTGCTCCGGGTCTTTCAATCTGTCCCTAAGACGTCTATCTATTCGGATAGAAAGGGACATAACCGCATCAAGGGAAAAGGGGGTCTCATATAGCGCAAGTGCATCCTTAACCCTTTCGGATAACCCAGAGCGTAAGCCAAATAATTCCCCCTTCTCCACTCCCATCGGGAAGCTAGGGTTATCAAATATGGGAGTCATAGGACCTGGGAAAGACGTACACCCTGAGGAAACAGCGCATCTGTCCCACACCTGAAGAACACCCGCCGTGATGAATGGGAGCCTGCTACTACGTAAAGATTTAGGTACCCATAGAAGATTCTGAGGTGGTTCCCCAACATCGCTCCTCTTAAAACTAACCCACCTTTTAGAGGCCCCACCATGGAACCAATCCAATATATAAGCAAGGATCACCGCTCTATAGTTTGAAGGTATATCAGGGACTCCCACCCCTCCCCTCACCTTCGGTCTCATTAGAAACTTTATCCCCAGTCCAGGGGATGAACCCGCCCAGATAAAGTAAAAAAAACATAGTACGCATGGTTTCAGGGCCGGTGCAAGGATTTTTGCCGCCCCCTCATGTCACTCACTCACAGACACACACTCAGACACTCACTGAATGACGTACACAGAAACTGACAGACATACTCACTGACAGACAGACACACACTCACTGACAGACATACACCTACCATCTGAAACACACACACAGAAACTCACTGACAGACACTAACTGGCAGACAAACACACACATATACTCACTGACAAACATACACACTCACTGACAAACACACAGACACTTACTGACCGACAGACATCCACACTCACGGACATACACTCAATGACAGACACACATACCTTTACTGACAGAAAAACAGACATACATACACTCACTCACTGACATAAATACACAGGCAGACACTCACTCAGTCAAACACTTAAACACTCACCTCCCTGGGGTCCAGTGTGGTGCAGCTCCTCAGTCCTCCAGTGCGCCGTTTAGTATGCTCTGGCCGGAATGAAGTCATATTTCGGCATCACAGAGGGCGTGCGAGGGAGGAGTGGGGAGCTGCTAGAATAGCCTCCCTTGCCGCCTGCCTCCTCTCCTTCGGTAATTTACGGGCAGAGCAGGCACCTGCCATCGGGGGAAGTAGATGCCTTCTCTGCCATATTTAAGAAGGACCTCCACCTCCTGGTCTCCCTGTAACGGCGCTGGGGGCAGCTCAAGAGCTGCTCGCCCAGGGCTGCAGCCCCAGTCAGGGAGAGCCCACGAGGGCACCCCCAGCAGGCCGGCGCCCTAGGCGAACGCCTAGTTCGCCTATATGGTTGCACCGGCCCTGCAGGGTTTTGAAGAACACACGCGGCAGTGGGATAAGAATGGTCCTAAGTAGGTACAAAATCCTGGGTAGTACATTCATTTTCAGCGCATGTATTCTCCCAAACCACTACGAATGGTAATTGTTTCCATGCAGACAAGTCCCTCCTAATCTCTGAAAGCAATGTGGCAAAGTTCAACTGGTACAGGTCCTTAAGTCGGGATGGGATAGTCACCCCCAGATAAGATATTCTATCCGTTTTCCATTGAAACGGAAAAGCCTTTCTCAGGGATTGTACAGTAGCGTGTGGAACCGTGACATTCAAGATCTCGGATTTATGGAAGTTCACCTTGAAGTTACTTAAATCCCCAAATGAAGAGAACTCTTTCACAATGTTCGGTAAGCCGACAACCCGGTCGGAGCAATAGAATAATAGGTCATCTGCATAAGTAGCAATTGGAGGCGTTAGCCAGAAACTCCATGACCAGAATATACAGCAGAGGTGACAGAGGACACCCCTGCTGGGTCCCATTATGGATCTCAAATGGGGATGATAAAAGCACCATTCACCCTCACCTGGGCTTTTCACCGCCATTATTCTTAGCACCATGTTAGGACCAAGGCCGAATGTCCTCAGGGTCTCCTCAGGAAATCCCAGTCGACGCGGTCGAAATCCTTTTCCCTGTCGACGGAGAGAAGGCATAAAGTCGAGTTCGTGGACGTAGCCCTTGCAAACCCCACTTGATCTGGGTATATAAAAGAAGGTATATGGACCTTCAGTCTGTTAGCTAGAATTTTAGCATAGATCTTTACATCTATGTTAATTAGAGAGATTGGTCGGTAGTTACTACAAACCGAAGGACCCTTCCCTTGTTTAGGAAGTACGCCGATGTGTCCTGCCAGGGCCTGCGTCGGGAAAAGAGAGCCCTTCACAATAGAATTACACATATCCGTCAAAGGACCTGTCACCTTGTCCAGAATAATTTTGTAAAAACGTGGCGTGAACCTGTCCAGGCCCGGGCACTTACCCACCTCTAGCTGTCTCACAGCTCCCTGAATCTCCTGCTCAGACACTTCCCCCTCTAGGGCCTCCCTTTCCTCAGCCGACAGTCTTGGTCCCTTCAACCTTGACAAGTTCAGGAGCCAAGTCCGCGTATTTCCCCGTCAGATTATACAGATTCTCATAGTAGGCTGGAAATTCCTTCAGTATGTCCCCATTAGCATGCACCTCCTCCTCCCTGAAGAAGCTTACGTGAAACGTGCGTCGGGGTTCTCTGGTGCACCACCCAGGTATTTACTCTGTGGCTTTTTAGTAAACTGTTCAGTATGCATTATCCATGTACATTGTAGTTCTTGCACTTTGCACCTTATAAATATATGTACTGTATTTTATTTCAACTCTGTTGTGATAGCTTTGGTTGGGTATATATACTAGATACCCAGTCTGGGTTACCTATATATTATGTTGTACCCATATGACCTTGCCAGCCTTGACATGTTGATTGCCTAGTGGTGTCCTATTTTTTCCTGTGTTCTCCATTCACCATTGTATTGTCCCTTATCTGTATTTTATTTGATCTTTGTCTCATATTGAGACTATAATAAAGTTTATATCTATTACTATTTGTGCCAGCCTCTGTCTCTTTTGGTGTTTGACTTGGCACGGGTACTCACGTTTGTGAGTCATTTATTATTGGTGTATATCTGCAGGTAATGGATTGAATATAACCAGAGGCCATCCGTGGACGCAATGTCCTCGCTAGAAGCCTGCCACTTTTGTCCCCCAGTCCATAAAATAACCGTTTAAGCTTATCTCTGGCCACTAGATATTTCTGGTCAATGAGTTTCCGCAGGCGGATCTGGCATTGCACAGCTCCTGATAGACCCTCAGGTCAAGGCTGTCTTTATGGCGCCCTTCTAACATGACCAATTTCTGTAACAGTTCAGCAATCTGTATGGAGCGCATTTTCTTTAACCTAGATGCATGTGAGATCAATTGACCCCCTAATCACACATTTAAGAGTCTCCCACTTAATGGTAGGACTAGAGGGGTCCGACTTGTGAACTTCCACAAAGTCTGAAATAGCTGTTAATATCAGCCA
Source organism: Bufo gargarizans (assembly GCF_014858855.1). Lineage (NCBI taxonomy): Eukaryota > Metazoa > Chordata > Amphibia > Anura > Bufonidae > Bufo > Bufo gargarizans. The sequence continues at coordinate 344,516,290 of NC_058080.1, forward strand.
TGCATACACTATCCCTCAACACATTATCATTTATCTTCCAAGAGCCCTTCGTACAGGTGGGATCCCCCAAACCCAAAGCAACCCACGTCAGCGAATGATCAGAGAAAAGGACAGGTTCTATCCCCGCTGTCAGGCGCAGGTCCAACAGGTCGTGTGAAATGAATATATAGTCCAGACGGTGGTACGAGTTATGAGCTAGGGAGAAGAACTTGAAGTCCTTCACCGTAGGGTGGAGAACCCCCCAGACATCCACCAAACGGAGCGAATGTAGGTGTATCTGGAAGCTCCGGGCCACCCCAGAAGAGATAGAAGACCTACCTGAAGAGGTGTCCAATTTAGCGTCCAGAGGGAGATTAATGTCCCCGCCCAGGACAATCGTCAGGCCGTCCGCAAAGTCCTCCAATGCCGCATGTGCAAAACCCATCTGACCTGTGTTGGGACAGTAAGTGTTAGCAAGAACCAGCAATCTAGAGGCAATATTCACTTTCAAAAACAGATAACGGCCTCAATGTCCTGGGTAGAGTTCAGAATGGTGCACGGGACATATTTGTGAATGGCTATGGCAACCCCCCTGGACTTAGAATCAGCATAAGTACTGTGAGCCCACGTGGAGAAATATCTATTTCTACAGGTGGGGACATGGCCCGTTTTAAAGTGGGTCTCTTGCAAAAAGGCGATTCCCACTCTCTGTTTATGGAGGTTATATAAAATCTGGTTCCTCTTAACCGGTTCATTTAGGCCGTTAACATTCTAAGAGCAAAACTTAATGGAAGACATAGAGCTGTAGTATGATATTCACAAGACAGGACACACCAGGAGAAATGCAAAACTAACAAGTAATACATGTAAACCCTCGAAATACAAGGCAATAGAAGATGGTGGTGGACTAGAATGCCCATCCACTGCCCAAAGAACATAGGGAGAAGAGGAAGCCCCATTTGGCGAAAAAGCCCCCCCCCCCAACCCCAAATGAAATATGACAAATAAACATTCAAGAATACGTTATTCAAATAGCAAAAATATGAGTAGACATCTTGCTGCTGACACACAGTTGTTAACCTTTAGTGCCCCATGGCCCCCCTGCTCAATGCTACATAGGGAAAAGCAGAACCCCATATAAACATAACTCTTGTTCCTCATGAGTCCCCTGACATTGAGCAACTCTTCATGTAAGAACATAACAAGGCAACCTGCCAACTGTTACCCCCTTCTAGAGGGGGGCATCATCTGACTCTCTCCCGGACGGCCGGGTAACCAGCAATTGCGCCACTAATGTGCCCCCTAAGCGAGAGCCTCCAGGAACTTGGGGAGTCCTCCAGGTCTCTGAACACCGCCGATCTGCCGTCTTTCCTGGCATGCAGCTGGAACGGATAGCCCCATCGGTATAGAATATTTGAATAACAGACCCCCCCCCTAGCTCTAGTATGTCTGCCTGTCTGGCCGCTTGAAAGATATCCTCCTTAATCTTGAAGAAGTGCACTCTGCACACTATGTCCCTCGGTCTGGAGGCATCATTAGATTTGGGACCCAAGGCCCTATGAATACGGTCCAATTCCACTGGTAGTGACGCAGAGTCCCCTAGCAGAGAACCAAAGAAGGTTTGGATCGTCGCCTCCAATTCAGATATGAGGACAGACTCTGCCACCGCCGGATCCGCAGGTTATTCCTGCGATGGCGATTCTCGAGGTCATCTAGATGAGATATCAGGTCGGTCATCTGCTGATAGTACCGTATGCTGGTCCTCCAGCTGGTCTTGGAAGGCCTCCTGCGTCTTCTCAGAGGCCTCCACCCTGGTGCCCATGTGCTTAATATCCCCCTTGAGGGTCTCCATCTCAGAATGGTAAGTTTGCTCCAGTCTCTGAACCGACTGCGCCAGATCCTCCTTAGTGGGCAGCGCTTGTAAATAAGAACGGAGGTCCCAGTCCCTGTCCGGGGCATGGATGCCGGGCTCCTGGCCTCCTTGTCAGAGGGAGGCGGGCTCGTGGTTCCATCTGCAGCGGGGAGACCTCTCCCGGTCGCCATTTTAGGTGTCTCTGGAGGTCCCGCAGTGGTTGGCTGTGAACCAAAAAACTTGTGGATACCGGAACCCTCCGACTGATGAGCGGGCTCCTGTAGACCCTTGGTTGTTTTGCGCCCCATTTAGACCTTTGGCAGGCAGATAAGCACGTCAGAATAGCGGGAAATGTGGAGATGGCTGGAGAGCTTCACTTCCATGCGTCCTACACCGCCATGAGCAAGCAACGTCCCTCCCACATAGAATTTTGGATACTCCAGTTATTGATCCAACCCTTGTGAAATTTTTGTCTAAATTGGGAAAAAATCCCAAGAAAGGAGCGGATCGTTCCTTTAGGTTGATCCAAGACAGATTATTAGATGTAGTCAGTCCTTTAACAAAAATCTTAGATTTGACCAAACAGGCTTCTATCTCGGTGATCCAGTGGACTTAACAGTCCTGAAAGGTTGGTCTCAAAGGGCAATATGTTAATTAGGTAACACCAACGCAACTATATGTACGGAAAGAAAGAGGTCTATACTCATAAGATTAGACCCACAACTAACTCACCTAGCCACTGTACATAATAGCCCAGATAATAACCCAACTTCCGATGGTTTACTTTTCAGAGACTATTTTGTAAAAGGTATAAATAAATATGTAGGGCTATTTTCATCCCTGGATGAAGCCCAAACTTCGTTAAGGCGAGTCTTTCAAGGGCGTGTTTTTGGAAGAGCTCGGAAACTAAAGGGCCTGTTTCCCAGCCGAGGGTCTCATGAGAGACAATATTTTAGAGGCCCTCCCCCTCCTACTCAACAGGAATTCTCTTCCTATCCGACCACCTCCTACACTACCACCCCTTTCTTTCCCACAAGAGGAAGACCATGGCGTGCCAGAGGTAATAGAGGATTCCCAAGGTCCAGATCCTCTGCAGGTAAGAAATCATCTTCTTCTACATTCTTACTACATTTCCTTGGGAGGTCAGGTAAAAAAAAAAATAATCCACGCCTGGGCTATGATTTCAACAGACGTGGATATTAAACACTAAGAGGGTACCAAATCGATTTTTGCCACAAACAAATTCAAACTCAAATAACCCATCCAATAATATTTTCACAGACAGACCAGAGTCTGATACAATTGGAAATCAAAGAACTATGTTCCAAGGGCGCTTTAGTAGAAATACCCGTACACTCTCTGGGTTTTTTGAGCAACCTCTTCTTACTGAAAAAAGATGGCGGTCACAGACCGGTAATCAACCTAAAAACCCTCAACAATTTTGTCAGTTACAGACATTTCAGGATGGAGGGTATCCATTACTGAGAGATCTACTTTTACAAAAAGATTGGCTAGCAAAAATAGATCTGTAAGACGCCTATCTCACGGTGCCTATGCACCCAATGTCTTAACCTTACCTCCAATTTCTATGGAAGGGTCTAAAATATCAATTCACCAGCCTACCATTCAGCCTGTCTTCTGCTCCGTGGTGTTTCACAAAATTGTTAAAACCAGTAGTAGCAACCCTTCGAACACGAGGTGTATGTCTTATCATTTATTTAGACTACATCCTCATCATGGCTCAATCTCTTTCATTAATTCACCTCCATATCCACTTGACATTGACTCTCTTGACCAACCTGGGTTTTTTAATTAACCACAAAAAAAATCGGTATTAACCCTATTGAGACAGATGGAATTTTTGGAGTTTTTAATAGATACTCAATCTGCTACAATGAGTCTTCCTTCCAGGAAACTGAAAACTATCAGAAAAGAAATTATATCCTTTCTTAACAAAAAAATTTGTGTCTCTACGGACCATCGCACAAATTGTAGGCCTATTTTTGGCCTCAATCTAAGCAATCTTTCCTTCTTCCTATACACTACAGAGCTCTTCAACATTTAAAAGCTCAACATTTAAGGGAGGGGTTAGGCTATTCGGATGAGATAACCCTAACTCCGGATACCAGAGAAGAACTGCTCTGGTGGCTTCAATATATCCAAAACTGGAGTGGGAAAACTATATTCAATTGTGTTCCAAATATAATTATCGAGTCAGACGCCAGTCGGGTTAGGGTGCTCGGTGTGGCTCCCTTACCACAGGAGGGAAATGGTCCGAAGAGGAATCTTCCCTTCATATCAATTGTTTGGAACTTTTGGCAGGCTCTTTTGCCCTCAAGAGCTTCACAAAACACAAGTCCCATTGTTGTTTCCTCCTTCGGATGGACAATATAGCGGCGGTACAATACATCAATCGCTTGGGAGGAACCAGATCAGAAATGCTAGCGAACATTGCCAAAGGCTTTTGGCATTTCTGCCTAAACAAATATAATTCTGAAAGCAGAATACATTCCGGGCCTATCCAATACCGTTGCAGATTGCAATTCCCGATTCCTCTCAGATTCCAGCGACTGGAGATTAGACTCCAATATTTTTCATCGGATGGATTCGCTTTGGGGTCCAATGTATCTAGACCTTTTTGCCTCTCGACTCAATCGCCAGATTCTCCATTTTTTTCAGTTGGCGTCCCGATCCAGAATCCCTAGGTATAGATGCTTTATCTCAGTCGTAGCCCGCGGAAATTTTGTACGCCTTCCCTCCTTTCAATCTCATTCCGAGAACTCTTTTTCTAACCATGTCACAACAATCAACTCTGGTATTAATAACCCCACTTTGGACAACTCAAAACTGGTTTCCCCAGATATTGGCAATGACGATAGATTATCCACGGATCCTTCCGATTCATCAGTCAATCCTACTAAATCCGTCAGGACAACATCCTCTGATTCTATCGAACCTTTTAACCCTAATAGTCTGGTTCATTTCTGGCCGTCAGGAGTTGATTTCGAGATTTCACAATCAGCTAGAAACATCCTCTCTGACGCCTGGGCTCCAGGCACCCGATCTTACAGATCAGCCTGGAAAATTTGGTCTGATTGGTGCAGTCAACGGTGTTTGGATCCCGTATATATGCACCTTTAAATCAAATTATACATTTTCTGATTCTTTCGACGCAGGGAAAGCGTATAGAACGATTAATGTCTACCGATCAGCCATCTCCTTCTATCATTCTCCTATCCAAACGTTACCGGTAGGCAAACACCCTTTAATTTAAATTTAGAAGATCGCATATTCCCAAATACAATTCTACTTGGGATGTCAATTTGGTATTAAACTTAATTTTAAATTGGGAGGATAATCTCCTCCCGTTGAAATTACTGTCTTTTAAATTAACCATGTTACTATGCCTAATATCATTTAAACGCATGTCAGATGTCCGATCTGTAGACATTTCTTGTAGGCAGTTCCTTCCTCAGGGAGTCTAATTTTCTATATTTCGTTGTACGAAAACAAATATCTCTTCGGTTTTCTACCAGACTTTCCCTTTCCAGGAAAAACTTTGTGTAATGAAATGTCTACAATCCTATGAACATAGAACTTCACCCCTCAGGAATCCATCCGTTTCCCAACTCCTTATTTCTTATTGCAAACCCCATTTACCTGTGTCACCAGCGACGCTAGCTAGATGGGTCTTCCAAACGATGTCCTTAGCTGGGGTGGATACTTCTTTGTTTGGAGCTCACTCCACTAGAGGAGCTATGTCCACTAATGTTAGACAAGCCGGAAGATTGTTATCTGACATTTTAAAAGCAGCCAACTGGTCCTCCGAACTTTTAAAACTTTTTTTTAGACCGGAATCACATGTGTCCATGGTATTATTCAATAACCAATAATTATTTGTTTAGAGTTGTATCTTAGAACATAAGCTTTGAACTTGCATAATGGGAGTCTCCTGTCTTGAATTAAAATGTAAGATTTTCCTAGTTTTAATGAAGGAAAATATAGATTTTATGAAAGACAGGAAATGAACATTATCCCACCCTTTTGACCCGACCCTTGTGGCTTATTATTTATATTTTTCTCTTAGTTTAAAACTCCTATTATATTCAACATGGTTTGATTCTCAGCGGTTCATCGAGTTCAAGACTAATCTCCGACAACTGTGTTTGTGATGGATGTTTATTTTTCCAAATTTCCTGCTATCCTTCACCATCATCAAGAAAGGATGTTTTTATGGGGGCCAAACCGTTATATAACCTATGCTGCCTATCCATTGGCTACTCCTGAAGGCTGATTTGCATATTTTATAAAAAAAATAAAAATATCTGTTTATGTTAAATATTTGCTGCTGGGAGTAAAAAGAAAGATTTAATAGCATAATGTTCGTCTCTTGTCTTTCATAAAATCTATATTTTTCTTCATTAAAACTAGGAAAAATCTTCACTTTTGACACACATTTCTATGATATTTAATGTAATTCAATTCTTCATGAAGCAAATGTAATATCTAATATATGAGGCTAAGTGTATGTATGTACCGTATTTTTCGTCCCCATAAGTGTCTGTGGCGGACACTTATGGGGGCATCTGTGAATGGCACTGTTATGGGGACATCTGTGGATAGCATGACACTGCTATGGGGGGAATCTGTGGATGACAGATAAATAGCATCTTATGATATTTGATATCCACAGATCCCCCCCCCCCCCCCCCCATAACAGTGTCAGTCACTGTGAATGACCCTCAATACAGGGGGTGGGGGCTGGCATCTACACTAGTTTTTAAATGGCAGCAGGGGCCCAGTGCAGTCATTGTATTACATTGCACCGGGCCCCGCTCACTGTACTAATGATATCTACTGTAACTGCAGGCATGCAATGGTTAACTATAGATATGTTCGATCCAGCGCTGAGCAACTTACGATCATAGCAGGCTGGAGGCAGGAGGCTGGGCGGGCGGGCACTGGCAGCGCAACTTCCTAAGTCACGTGCCTGCTTCATTCATAAAGTGGTCGGAGCAGGCACGTGACGTAGGAAGTTATGCTGCCAGTTCCCGCCCTGCCTCCAGCCTGCTATGATTGTAAGTACAGGCTGCTCAGCGCTGGATTGAACAGATATATAGCTAACCATTACATGCCTGCAGTTACAGTAGATAGCATTAGTACAGTGAGCGGAGCCTGGAGCAATAGAATACAGTTACTGCACCGGGCCCCGCTGCCATTACAAAACTAAAGGCCGGCCCCCAGCTTTCGCTGATACACACGCCAGCCGCGCTGTGCAGCTTGCGGCTGGTGGTGTATCAGTGTAAAAATTGCAGCCTTCGCCCCATAAGACGCACTGCCATTTTCCTCCCACTTTTGGGGGGGGGGGGGAAGCGTCTTATAGGGCAAAAAATACGGTATGTCCGCTAAAGGCAGGGGCGTAACTATAGGGGAGGCGGCTGCTTTGGGGCCCTGACCCAGAAGGGGGCCCATCCAGGAAGAGGAGGATTTTGTCAGGGCCCCCTCAACAGTATTACACAATTAAATTATATACAGTGACAATATAGACAGTGTAGAAAACGGATGGAACAGCTGCCGGGCCTGGTCTGAGAGAGCAATCTTTACTAGCCACAGGAATGGGGTCGGCATGAAAGGAATGGGTTGTGAAAAAATTACTGGGGGAGGGGGGCCCCATTCAAAAATTTGCTGTGGGGCCCAGTCATTTCTAGCTACGCCATTGGCTAAAGGAATACGCACCGTCACATTTACAATCATGAAATTTGGCACACAGACCAGGTCTCAGCTCTCTAGGACATACAGTTCCTGAGATATTCCCAAAAAATGCAAATAATGCACCATCAAATCACCTACATTAGCCAATAGAAGCCTGCAGGTCTTTCTCCTCATATCCCAACTGCCATACACAAGGTCACATGACAGCTTTACACCAGGTTTCCATAACAACCCAGCCATTTTTCTTCACTGCTGTAGGTCAGCTTTAAAGGGGCAGGGTGCTGTGGAGGTCACAGTTAAGGGAGCGGAATGCTGAGGAGGTAACAGTTAAGGGAGCGGAGTGCTGTGGAGATCACAGTTAAGGGGACAGGCTGCTATGTAGTGTCAGTGTTAAGGGGCAAATTGCTGTAGAGGCCACTGTTAAGGGGGTGGGGTGTTGTGGAAATCACTGTTAACCACTTCACATCCGGGCCATTTCCCCCTTCCTGACAGAGCCTAATTTTGCAAATCTGACATGTGTCACGTTACGTGGTAATAACTTTGAAACGCCTTTACTTATCCAAGCCATTCTGAGATTGTTTTCTCGTGACACATTGTGCTTCATGACAGTGGTAAATTTGAGTGGATATATTTCACCAATATATTTCGGTATAAAATAATCAAAAATTTACCAAATATTTTGAAAAATTAGCAATTTTCTACATTTCTATTTCTCTGCTTTTAAAACTGAAAGTGATATCTCATAAAATATTTATTATTTAACATTCCCCATATGTCTACTTTATGTTGGCATCATTTTGGAAATACAAATGCAATCGCACTCTGCAACCAGCACTCTGCCCTGCCTCTATGCTGGATGTTGAATGAGGCATTGGTGTACATTTTGGCCAAAGCGTAATAAGCCACTCACTACGTCAAAGTTGCCTCCATGAGTGGTCCCTAACACTAGTTCCTACCTGTTATGGGCCATGACAGCCACACAAAGTCAAGGGAGCGCAGGTACAGCATGCTTTACAAGCACACTCTGTTTGGTCGGTGCCATTACAGCTTTCATCGGCCCATAACAGGTAGGAACTAGTGTTAGGGACCACTCATGGAGGCGACCTTGACGTGGTGAGTGGCTTATTAAGCTTTGGCTAAAATGTACACCAATGCCTCATTCAACATCCAGCATAGAGGCAGGGCAGAGTGGCTGGTAGCAGAGTGCGATTGCATTTGTATCTGTATTTTGCCATAGTAATGTGCACCTGCCTACAGGGTTGTGCTGGCTGAACCCCCCCCCCTCCCCCCCCCCACCACATCATTTTGGAAATGTTTTTTTTTTTTAGTACGTTCGAAGGCTTAGAACTGTAGAAGCAAATCTTAAAATTTGTAAGAATTTCCAAAACCCACTTTTAAAAGACCAGTTCAGGTCTGAAGTCACTTTGTGGGGCTTAAACCTCACTGAAAAAAGTGGCCTAAATGGGTGGAAATGCTCCAAACCCAGACACTGTAGCGAGTCTATAACCGGGTGAGCAATTCCTTCGAATGCGGTCCGCAGACAACAGCAATCCCCAGCAAAAAAATGCGTACAATGGAGGATGCAGGTGCGGACCGCATGCACCACAAAGACATCTTACACAAAATTATACATTGTACAGATGAAAATATATATATATATATATATATATATATATATATATACACACACACAAATCACTGCAGAAAATGCACCAAAATGATACGCAACTGACAATACTAGATAATTCCTCAAGCCGATGTTAAAAGCTAAGAACTTTGCCAATATCTTCCAGTCAGGAACATATCGGAGCCCCTCATGCACCACGTCACAGAGTCTCAGCACGCATGGGGTCCTACCACTGAAGCGCCTGTGGTGTGTGAACAGGGTCTGAGCAATGCTAGAAAATAACTCACAGCCAGGCTCTCACATGCCTCCATAGAGATATCACTGATGCATTGTGAGGTAAAATAAAACTGTGAGCCGCACCTACAACAGACCATGTGACACAGAAGCTACCAGGTGCAAAAGAATGCTACCAACAAAATTAAGTGGCACATTCCATATACATAAAGACAAAAACCTCACTGAAAAAAGTGGCCTAAACTGGTGGAAATGCTCCAAACCCAGACACTGTAGCGCGTCTATAACCAGGTGAGCAATTCCTCCGCATGCGGTCTGCAGACAACAGCAATCCCCACCCAAAAAATGCGTACAATGGAGGATGCCGGTGCGGACCGCATGCACCACAAGGACATCTTACACAAAATGATACACTGTGCAGATGAAAAAAAAATATATATACACACAAATCACTGCAGAAAATGCACCAAAATGATACGCAACTGACAATACTAGCTAATTTTGTGGGGCTTACCTAGTGGAAACCCCCATAAATGATCCCATTGTAGAAACTGAAAATTCATTGTGCATGCAAATGTATTTGTTAGACTATGAAAAGAAACAAATGCAAAAAATCTCTCAACAATTAGAAAAAGAAGTAGTTGATATCAAAATACTTTTGAGACTTTGAGTCAGGAAATATATATCCGAAAAAAAACACTAGCTATAGAAACGGTAATTTTAATTACCGGAAACCGTTCCAGTATACCGAGTCAGAAATTTCCGAACCTGACTCAGGGTCCAATACCTCAAAATCAGGCACCAAATTAAAAGCAAAAAATAGATTTGGACAGTACCAAAAGAAATATAATTATAATAGTGGATCAAAATGGGCAGGCAATCCACCAAACAAACCGAGCGGACAAACAGTATCAAATGCAGAAAGAACTACAGAAATAGTTCCATCATTATTTTCTTCAGCTCCATCCTTCCCATTTGTGGCAACACAAGCGCCAATAGGAACACCAAATATCGCTCCACACTTACCTTCTCCATCCTCAGTTTCCTCGTTTTTTTTTAGCCTCGGGGGTACAGTTGAGAGACCGGGACAAGTGGGGATATCAACCGAAGACATAGCACCCCCCTTAAAAACAACAGAAATGCAAGTAATTAATTTATCAAACATCATTCTAGATTCGGAACATGAAAAACTCATAAAAAAGGGTCTTTCATAGACACCAGCACCATATTTCGATTGCTTCACATGGGTAAAAGACATAAACCTATTTGCAAGAAAACTGGCACTCCACAAAGTGTTTAAAAGTAAAGAAAAAGACACCCAAGAAATAAGGAGACGAGAACAGCAAGCAATCGAAATATTAGAAGAATTACAGCAAGAACATCTGGGACAAATTCAAGTACCCAAACCACCATTCTCTACTATGACCCCCCAGTCTAAATTTACACCACCCTTTACTAAATACAATAATATACAAACTTTTGTAGATCTAGTTACTATAGAACTACAAACAATTAAAGGGCAGAAGTCACAAATTGGTAGTAATTTAACCAAAAAAGAAAAGAAGGCCCTACAAGAACTGACAAAGTAAAAATCTAGAAATTAAACCAGCAGACAAAGGAGGCAACATAGTAGTAATGGAGAAACAAGAATACAAAAGAATGGTCATGGACCTTCTAAAAGACAAAAATACATACAAAAAATTAAAGAGCAATCCTACAACAAAATTTGTACAGGAACTCAAGAGTATTTTACAACAAGGAAAATAAAAAAATCTGATTACTAAAGACGAGTTCAAAGTAATGTACAAACCAAACCCAGTACTTGCAACATTCTATGCTATCCCTAAGATACATAAAAAACGACATCCAGTTCCAGGTAGACCTATAGTATCTGGAAACCAGAGTCTATGTGAAGGGATAAGTGGCTATGTCGACGAGGTGATATCCCCATTTGTCCCCAGTCTAACATCACATCTAAAAGATACGAAAGATGTTCTGACCAAATTACAAAATATCCATGTAGAAAAAGGAACCTCCCTAACAAGCTTAGACGTAGAAGCGCTATATACCAGCATACTGCATTCTAAAGGTTTAGATGCAGTGAAATACTATTTAGATACAAAGGGCATCCAGTATAAAGAGCATAATGAGTTTGTTTTGTCACTTTGAAGGTTCTTACTCACTCACAATTATTTTATTTTTGACGGTGAATATTATTTGCAGATCACAGGTATCGCAATGGGTACGAAATGCACACCAAATTCCGCAAATGTATTTTTAGGGTGGTGGGAGGATAGAATAGTGTTCACTGAAGTATACAGTCAATTCACTAAACACATCACATATTGGGGTCGTTATATTGACGACGTCCTAATACTGTGGGAAGGTACACCAGAAAAATTTCATGAATTTGTTCAAATTCTCAATATAAACACTATTGGATTAAAATTCACCGGAGAAATTGACACAAGCAGACTCAATTTCTTGGATATAGCCCTCAGTCTTTCAGAAGATGGAATTATAACAACATAAATCTATAGAAAGCCCAGGTCGAGTAACAGCCTCCTCCACTAGTCAAGTTACCATCCAACACCTCTGAAAAGAGGAATTCTAGTAGGCCAGTATTTCAGAGCAAAAATAAATTGTTCAACAGAGGATGGTTTTGAACGCGAAAGCAAAGTATTATATCAAATTTTTTTAGAACAAGGATACCCAAAAAAAGTACTACATAAAGCATACTGGAAGGCGAAGGAAAAGGATAGAAATTATCTTTTACAAGACTGCAAAAAAGCAAGTCCCCAAAAAATAGTACGCTGTAAAGGTACGTACGATATTAAACACCAAGAAGTCAGCAAGATCCTTAGAAAATATTGGAACATTCTGAGATTGGATGAAGACATAAAGAATGCTATCACAGAACATCCTACAATTACATATAGAAGAGGACCTAACCTCAGAGAACAGCTTGTACACAGCCACTTTCAGTGGAACCCTCAATCAGTGGAAAAAACCACATGGCTAACCACCAAAGGGTCTTACCCATGTGGTGATTGCCAATTCTGCAGCAAAATGCAAGTGTGCAAAGAGTTTATAAATCCGGTTGATAACAATAAGTATAAAATTGCCCACTACATAAACTGCAAAACAACAGGAGTGGTGTATGCGATACAATGCAGTTGCCCCAAAATGTATGTAGGCAAAACTATACAAGAACTCCGCAGAAGAATATCAAAACACCTTAGTGATATCAACCTAAAAACAGATACCACCCTATCTAGGCACATACAAGCAGAACATAACGGCAAAAGTGACAACTTAAAAATATGGGGAATAACAAAGATCAAATCAGGCCCCAGACAAGGCGATATTGATAAAAAAAATTACAGCAAGAAGAAACCCGCTGGATATATAGATTAAAAAGCCTTTCACCTCAAGGTTTAAATTAAGGTTTTACCTATGCATCTTTCCTGTGAGATATGATAACTAAAAGCAAAAATTAAAGAGTATAAACCTAAAATAAATATATTTAATCTGACCTTCCTGAATTTAATAACAGAGTAGCGGCGCAAAACCTAAACACACTTTATCAGAAACTAAAATAAAAATTAATTACAAATAGTATATTACCTGTAATGGTTCTAGACGAAGGTACCGACCTGGAAGATAAATTTGAAAAGAAAAGGGAGAAAAATGTGAGAAACAGAAGTAAGGAATATAATCTAGAACAGAGAAACTAACATCAGTTAGACTATAAATAATAACAAATAACAAATAATAAACAATAATAAAAAAACTAATATTAAAATATGAGGTACACTTGCAAAGTACTAGGAGAGGAAAAAAAACGCAATTGGAGGAAAATAATAGAAAGAAAAAATGATAGAGATATATGCAAGTACCATATAGTCATATTTTTATATATTCAAGTAAATACCAACAAAATCCAAAGCTAGAGCAGAGATCTGCTAATATATGTAATAGCAAGCGCCAAATATATTTATAAATAATAAAGAAATCTAATAGAGATCGCCAGTATCCCCAAAACCAGTTAGGTTATTCCAAGTTCAGCATTAGATAACAAAACTTCTAAGTGCATAGACATGTGCGAGACTGGTGAATGATCGCGCGAATACTTGACGTCACGACCTAGTGAATCGAACTAGGTATTAGCCAAAATCACTAAGTGCCGAGACATGCGCGAGATTATGGTAAGATCGTGCAATTATTTACTCGCTCAGAACGGAGCGATTCAAACAGCCAGTCAAAATCCATGTACTAGGAATCCTTTTAAAAAGAAAAAAAGCTATTCGCTACCAATCCATTACGTCATAAAAGTAGGAGGTAATAAATACACCCGGTGGCGCCGGCCTCTGCGCAGACTGCCCGATCCCCTGAAGACGCCATGTATATGGCGAAACATGTCGGGGGGCAGTAATTAGTATTTTAGATTTCAGCAGACCCTGTATTAGTGTGCTAGCTACTTAGTAGCTGTTAGGTAGCTCTATGAGTGATTGCGCCGCCATCAGGAACTAGTATAGCCCCTGAACCAGGGAAAGCAGATATCCACAAGGCAGGAAGTGTAGCAATCGAACCGCTACTTAAAACAGAAAAAAATCAGTGCAACATTGTAATATAGATACATCAGCAAGCACTGGCAATGAAAAGCTAGTAGGCAGCAAAGAAAACAGTGCCATCACTAATAAATAGCAGGTGTATATAGAAACACTTAGCAAAGGACTGACAGTCCAATAACATAACGCCTCTGTAATACTGCCACACCGTCTCTGTGATTCTGACTCACAAAAGGGTAAAACTATATAAACCCAAGCACACAAAGACTAATAGGTAGCTCAGAGAGCGATTGCGCTGCTATGACTAACCAGTACAGTAGCTGAATAAGAGAAAGCAGACATCTATTAAGCAGCAAATGTAGCAATCGAACAGCTATTTAAACAATAAAAATAGTGCAACACTGCTATACATATGCACCAGAAAGCATTGATAATGACAAGCCAGTAAGTAGATAGAAGTACAGTGTTATCACTGCATCCAAACAGCAGGTGTATACAGAGGCATTAAGTTAAAAGACAGACAGTCTAATAATACAGCGCCATTGCAATACCTATTTCTACAAGAAGCAAAACCATACAAACCAAAGCACACAAGGGTCTACTGTAGAAAGTTTTAATATTAGAATATTAGGAGCTTAGATAAATGTGCTCACAGATTATAAAAAATAAACAATAAAAGTTAAATTTTAAATAAACACAACATTAAAATAAAAAAGTGCACGTGTCAAGAGCAGGCAACTAGTAGTCTCAGACTAAATGTAAATATTTCACAAGTGCCTCTACATGTGCAGGGTACAAATACCGGTAAGTGTAGTATAAGCATTGTAGAAACTACACTCCTCAAATTACTCAAAACTGAAACTTTGTTAACCCTTTATGTGTTTCACAAGAATTAAAGGAAAATGGAGATGACAATTTTTTTTTCTTTAACACATCGAGGGTTAACAACCGAACAAAACTCAATATTTATTTCCCCGATTCTGCAGTTTACAGAAACACCCCACATGTGGTCGTAAACTGATGTAAGGGCACACAGCAGGGAGCAGAAGAAAAGGAGCGCCGTTGTTACAATCCTACAGGCTCACCTGAGTTAGAGGACAGCTGGCTGGAGGTGGGAGCCCAGTGGCAAGGACCGCAGGCAGGTTGTAGTTGCAGAAAGTCAGGCAGAGGCGTAATCGGTTGGCGGGCGGTGGGTCAGGGCAGGCGGCAGTGAGCGTGGTCAGACAATCCGGATCGGGTACGGTAGTAGCAGTTCAGTTGGTAGGGACAAGCAGAAGAGTAGTCGGGGACAATTCCGTGGTCGGCAGCAGTCGAGTTGGTAGCAGTAGCAACAGAGGAACAGCAGTAGATTCAGCAGGATCAAGTCCAGAAGAACAATAACCAGCAGGGATCTGGTGCAAGAGGCTGGGCTTATAAAGAGGAAGTAGCAGGTGCAAGGAATCACAGAGATTAACAAGGCAAGGCTGGAACAAGGTAGATCAAAGAGTTCAGTAGAAGGAAAAGTCCAGAAGGGTTGGTAGTCTAGTGGCTACAGCTACCGCCTGGGACATGGCCGGTCATGGGTTCGAATCCTGACAGTACCCCCCTCCAAGGTGACCTCTGGGCACCGCAGACGATGGTTTATCGGGATGTCTTTGGTGGAAAGCTTTTACCAGTCTGGGGGCATGTACATTTTCCTCCGGCTCCCAGGAGTTATCCTCGGGGGAATAGCCCTTCCACCCAACTAGATACTGCAGCCTTCCATGGTGGAGTCTGGAGTCAAGGATCTTGGCCACAATGTATTCCTCCTGGTCTTGTACTCTGACCGGAGGAGGAGGAGGGGGGTGGCAGCCTGGGAAAGTGTTCTCAACATGTGGTTTCAGGAGAGAGCAGTGGAAAACCGGGTGCACTTGGATGGAGTCGGGAAGGTCGAGTCGGAAGGTGACTTCGTTGATTCGAGCCGTGATCTGGAAAGGACCCATGTATTTTTGGCCAAACTTCCGGGAGGGAACCTTTGGGCTTAGGTTTCTGGTGGAGAGCCACACCTTGTCTCCTACCTGGAATTCCGGAGCGGGTTTGCGGTGTTTATCCGCTGCCTGCTTGAAGCGGCTCTGGGCTCGTTGTAAATTGTCCCGAATATTTTCCTGTGCCTGTTGTAGACTTGCAAGACGTTCAGCCACAGCTGGGACTGTGGTGGACATGGGCAAATGAGGGATGAAGGTTGGGTGTAGGCCGGTGTTAGCGTAGAACGGTCTGTATTGGGTAGAACTGTGCTCCGCATTGTTATAGGCGAACTCGGCCGTGGAGAGGTGGTCCAGCCAGTCGTCCTGCAGATGGGTGACAAAACAGCGCAAATACTGCTCGAGGATTTGATTTGTTCTCTCTGCCCATTGGATTGGGGGTGGAACGCAGAAGACAGGTTCCCCTTGATCCCAAGGGCTTGACAGAAGTTTCTCCAGAACCTGGAAGTGAACTGTACTCCCCGATACGTAACTACATTGTCCGGGGCCCCATGTAGCGTAAAAACCTCTCGGAGTACCAGATCGGCCGTCTGTTTGGCGGTAGGTAGGCCCTTGCAGGGGATGAAGTGGGCCATTTTGGTGAGACGGTCGACGACGACCAGAACGGTGTTCATACCCTTGGAGGAAGGAAGGTCCACAATAAAGTCCATGGAGATTGAACCCCAGGGGCGGGAGGGAATCGGGAGCGGACATAGCAAGCCCACGGGGGAGGAGCGGGGGGTCTTGTTGCAGGCACACGTCGTGCATGAGGAGACAAACCTCTCGGTATCTTTTCTGTAAGTTGGCCACCAGAAGAAACGGGAGAGGAGCTCCTGGGTCCTTCTGATACCCAGATGGCCGGCCGGTTTGGAATCGTGGTTGAGTTTAAATACGAGTAAGGTTTACAGCTCCAGGTGGGTAGGTGAGGAGGTGATCGTTCTCATACCCTTCCTTGAGGGAACCCAGGAGTTCCCTCAAGTAGGTGGCTCCTAGGATGCTTCTGACGGGAAGGATACCGGCCGGAGCCTCATTGATCTGAGAGGGTTCAGAGAACATCCTTGAGAGAGCATCCGCTTTGCCGTTCTTCGACCCAGGGCGATAGGAGATAATAAAATTGAATCTGGAGAAAAACAGACTCCACCTGGCCTGTCTGGCGGTGAGTCTCTTGGCGCTGCGGATAAACTCTAGGTTCCGGTGGTCAGTGTATACAGAGATGGGATTGTGGGTGCCCTCCAGGAAGTGTGTCCACTCGGTGAAAGCGTCCTTGATTGCCAGCAGTTCCTTATTCCTGATGTCGTAATTCCGTTCAGACAGAACGTTGAGACAGAATTGCGCCCACCGCAGTGTTGGAGGCGTCCACCTCGACCGTAAATGGTAACTCAGGGTTTGGGTGGGCCAGGATCGGGGCAGAGGTGAAGAGGGACTTCAGTTTAGCAAAGGCCTCATGTGCCTCCGGAGTCCACATGAAGGGGACAGTCTTTTTTGTTAGTTGAGTGATTGGGGCGATGATTTTCGAAAAGTTCCTGATGAATTTCCGATAAAAGTTTGCGAAACCTATAAATCTCTGGACCTCCTTTTCGTTCTTCGGGGCGGGCCACTCAGTCACGGCCTGGATCTTCCGGGGATCCATACTTAAGCCCTCTGGGGAAATAATATAGCCGAGGAATTGGGTGGAAGTCTGTTCAAACTCACACTTCTCCAGTTTAATATAGTGAGACTGTTCACTGAGTTTCTGTAGAACCCTGCGGACATGCCGATGATGTTGTTCAGGGTCTTCTGAGAAAATCAAAATATTGTCCAGATATGCTACCACAAATTGGTCAAGCATGTCCCTGAGGACGTCGTTGATAAAATGTTGAAAGGTAGCAGGGACATTGCAGAGGCCGAAAGGCATGATCAGATACTCGAAGTGACCGTAGCGGGTTCGGAAGGCGGTTTTCCACTCGTCCCCCGGGCAAATTCAGACCAGGTTGTAGGCTCCTCGGAGATCGAGCTTAGTGAAGACTTTTCCCCCCCGAAGTCTCTCAAGGAGTTCATAAATCAGGGGGAGAGGGTACCGGTTCTTCACAGTAACGTTGTTGAGCTTTCGATAATCTGTGCAAGGGCGTAGAGAAGAGTCTTTTTTCTCCACGAAGAAGAAAGGGGCCCCTGCAGGAGATGTGGAAGGTCGGATAAAACCTTTTTTTTAGATTTCCGTCAAGGTACTCCTTCAGGGCCTTGAGTTCCGGCTCGGAGAGGGAGTATATACTGCCGAAGGGTATTTCGGCTCCAGTTAGCAGCTCAATCGGGCAGTCAAAAGGCCGATGCAGGGGCAGTTTGTCTGCATTTCTTTTGTCACAGACATCCTGGAACTCCCGATATTGAGGGGGTAAAAGCTCCTTGGTGCATAGTCCGAATATGGTAGGTTCTTCGGGCGGAGGAGGGACAGATTCACGTAAACAGTTCTGAGAACAAAAGTCTGAGCGAAACCGTATGCAGCGGGCATCCCAGTCCACCAAGGGGTTGTGGGTTTCCAACCAAGGGATGCCTAGGATCACCGGAAACTTAGGGGAGGTGATCAGGGAGAAGTGAATGGTTTCCTGATGATTGGGTTTGACGAGGAGTTGAAGATCAGCGGTTTGGTGCGTAACCGGCCCAGAAGAGAGTGGGGTCCCATCGACGGTTTCCAGATCGATGGGGGCTGCCCGGGTTACCAGTGGTATGTTGTTCTCATGGGCGAAGGTCAAGTCCATGAAATTTCCGCCGGCCCCCGAGTCAAGCATTGCAGAGCAGGGAAGCTGTCGTTCCCCAATGGTGATAAAAATGGGTACAATGAAGTGGGACCCGGTACCTGTAATGTCCATGGTTTCAGAGGCCAAGGGTGAGATTGTGGCTTGTTGTAATTCCCGTAATTTAGTGACAACGATGGTTCGGCGAGTCTTATTGGGGCACTTAATAGCGAAGTGCCCTGGCTCGCCACAGTAAAAGCAGAGGCCTGCGGCCAGTCGTCTCTCCTTTTCAGCAGCCGATAGAGTCTTGCGCAGTGTGTCGACCTGCATCGGTTCGGTGGAGGGTTGGTGAGCTGGCTGAGTGGTTGGAGTAAAAGGGTACGCGGTCCTGTTATCTAAGGACCAGAGTCTTTCTCTCCTTCTTTCCGCAAGTCTCCGGTCAATTCGGATGCACAGTTGGACGAAGTCATCCAGATCGTCTGGGGCGTCTACCCTGGCGAGCTCATCCTTTATAAGTTCGGAGAGTCCGCGGCGAAATTGACTTTTCTGAGCAGCGGGGTTCCAGGTGGTATCTGTGACCCAGCGGCGGAACTCGGAGGTATACTCGGCTACAGAGCGTCTTCCCTGCCGTAGACTGTGCAGCCTAGCCTCGGCAGTCGCGCAGCGGTTAGGGTCGTCGAAGACTTGGCTCATGGCTGCGGTGAAGTTGTCTAGGTTATTTAATAAGGGACTGTGGGATTCCACATATGGGGATGCCCATGCCAGGGCCTCGTCAGTTAGAAGGTTAATGATGAACAGGATCTTCTTTCTGTCTGAGGAAAAGGAGCCTGGCTGCATCTGAAAGTAGATACGGCACTGGTTGAGGAACCCCCGAAACTGGCGCTGATCGCCGTTAAACTTTGACGGGAGAGGCATGTGGGTGTCTGTGACCGCGCCGCGTACGTCCAGTAGTTGACGCTGCAAGTCAATAATTTCCCTCTGTTGGCTCTGGATTGCGCCTTGAAGTTGAGCCATTTCCTTTTGGGCAGAGGTGCCAAACTCCTGAAGTTCGGAGACTTGTTTGCGCAGGGTGGCCATCGCGGACTCCATTTTTAGGCTGGTTATTCTGTTACAATCCTACAGGCTCACCTGAGTCAGAGGACAGCTGGCTGGAGGTGGGAGCCCAGTGGCAAGGACCGCAGGCAGGTTGTAGTTGCAGGAAGTCAGGCAGAGGCGTAATCGGTTGGCAGGCAGTGGGTCAGGGCAGGCGGCAGTGAGCGTGGTCAGACAATCCGGATCGGGTACGGTAGTAGCAGTTCAGTTGGTAGGGACAAGCAGAAGAGTAGTCGGGGACAATTCCCTGGTCGGCAGCAGTCGAGTCGGTAGCAGTAGCAACAGAGGAACAGCAGTAGATGCAGCAGGATCAAGTCCAGAAGAACAATAACCA
The DNA here is from genome assembly GCF_014858855.1 of Bufo gargarizans. Lineage (NCBI taxonomy): Eukaryota > Metazoa > Chordata > Amphibia > Anura > Bufonidae > Bufo > Bufo gargarizans. The sequence goes on from NC_058080.1 coordinate 344,536,378, forward strand.
GCAGGGATCTGGTGCAAGAGGCTGGGCTTATAAAGAGGAAGTAGCAGGTGCAAGGAATCACAGAGATTAACAAGGCAAGGCTGGAACAAGGTAGATCAAAGAGTTCAGTAGAAGGAAAAGTCCAGAAGGGTTGGTAGTTTAGTGGCTAGAGCTACCACCTGGGACATGGCCGGTCATGGGTTTGAATCCTGACAGCCGTATGGTTTTTGGAAGGCAGATTTACCTGAACTGGTTTTTAGATGCCATGTCCCATTTGAAGCCCCCTGATGAACCCTTACAATAGAAAATCCAAAAAAGTGACCCTATTTTGGAAACTAGGGGATAAGGAGCCAGTTTTATTCATACTATTTTGGGATGCATATATTTTTTTTATTGCTCTATATTACATTTTTTGCAAGGCAAGGTAACAAAAAATGTCTGTTTTGGCACTTTTTATTTTTTACAACATTCATCTGACAGGGTAGATCATGTGCTTACAGATGCAATGAAATAAAATATGTCTACTTTCTTTGTTTCAGTTTTACATAATAAAGCATTTTTGAAAAAAAATGTTTTTTGTGTCTCCATTTTCTTAACGCCATATTTTGATTTATTTTTCTGCCGATCGTCTTGTGCAGGGGCTCGTTTTTTGCAGGAAGAGTTGATGTTTTTATTAGTACCATTTTTGGGTACATATGATTTTTTGATCATTCATTATTTCACTTTATGGGGCAAGGTGACCAACAAATTGGTTGTTTTAGCAGTTTTTATTTATTTTTACAGCGTTCACCTGAGGGGTTAGGTCATGTAACATTTTTATAGAGCAGATCGTTACGGACATGATAATGCCTAATATGTATACTTTTTCTTATTTAAGTTTTACACAATGGCATTTTTGAAACAAAAAAATGATGTTTTAGTGTCTCCATAGTCTGAGAGCTATAGCTTTATTTTTTGACCGATTGTCTTAGTTAGGGACTTATTTTTTGCAGGATGAGGTGACAGTTTGATTGCTTCTAAATCAAGGGGCATACGCCTTTTTGATCGCTTGGTGTTGCACTTTATGTGATGATTTGGCTTTTTTTTTTTTTTTTTACAGTGTTCATCTGAGTGGTTAGGTCATGTGATATTTTTATAGACCTGGCTTTTATGGATGTGGCGATATCTAATATGTCTACTTTTTCTTTTTTATATTTCACTTTAACACAATAATAGCAGTTTTGAAGAAAAAAAAATACATATCTTAGTGTCTCCATTGTCTGAGAGTTTTAGTTTTTTTTTTTTATGGTATGAGGTGACTGGTACTATTTTGGGGGGTGTTGCAATTTTTGTGATGTAAGCTTTTTAATTACTTAAATGGGGAATTTTTTGTGAAACCTTTTTTTCTTAAATTTTTTTTTTTTTACACTTCACATCCCCATAAAGGCCTCTGGGGGACATTTCCCTTAACTTTTTTTTTTACCATTGATTCCCCCCCCCCCCCCAAAAAAAGAGGCTGTACAGCATAATACAATGTACTGTGTACTTAGCGATCTAGAAGGCAGAGACACCTGGGAACTATCCCTCCCTTCTCTCTGGGCTGCCCTGCTGTCACTGACAGTTTCAGAACGTCCATTCAGAGATAAAAATCCACCCATAGGACGTTTATATCCTGTGGGCGGATATGAAGTGGTTAGGAAGATGGGGTACTTTGGAGGTCAATGTTAAAGGGGCAAGCGCTGTGGAGGTCTCTGTTAAGGGGGTAGGGAATGGTGGAGGTCACAGTTAAGGGTATAGTCCGCTATGGAGGTCAGTGTTAAGGGGCGGGGTGCTATAGAGGTCACTGTTAAGGTGGCGGGGTGTTGTGGAGGTCACATTTTAAGGGAAAGGCGCTCTGTGCAGGTCACTGTTAAGGGACGGGTTAATGTGGAAATCACTGTTAACGAGATGGGGTACTGTGGAGGTCACTGTTATAGGGGCGGGTACTGGGGAGGTCACTATTAAAGGAGCAGCTGCTGTCAAGGTCACTATTAAGGGGGCGGGATATTGTGGAAATCAATGTGAACTCCACCATTCCCAGGCCCCCTTAACAGAGAGCCCCACAGCGACTGCCCCTTTAACAGTGACTGCCACAGTACACCACTTCCTTAACAGTGACCTCCACTGTACCCCGCTGCCTTAAGTGACCTCACAGTACCCTGCTGCCCCTTTAATAGTGGGCTCCACATTCCCCTCCTCCTTTAACAGTGACCTCCACAGCAGACGCCCCTTTATTAGTGACCTCCACAGTACCCAGTCTTCTTAACCGCTTCCGGACCGCCGAACCCACGGATGCGTCCAGAAGGTTTTTGATTCATTCCTCCTGGACGCATCCGTGCGTCCTCTCGCGAGACGCGAGATTTTGGACTGAGCTGGCCCGCGCATGCGCATCGCGGGCCGGCAAAAGTTAAAGGAGTATTTCGTCAGCAACCTGCCAGCCAATGATCGCCGCTGGCAGGTTGCTGATTTTTAAAAAATCAAATCAGAAGCCAGCTAACACATCATATTAGTAAATATGATGTGTTATATGGCTTCCCTGCTCCTCTGCTGGTCCTTTTCGTCAGTTGGTCTCAGCAGAGGAGCAGGCTTCACAGTGAGTACACCAAACACTACACTTTAGCACCAGATCACCCCCCTGCACCCCAATTAACCCTTTGATCAGCCCTTCTTGCCCCTGTCAATCACTAGTGAAAGGGAAAAAAGTGATCAGTGTAAACTGTCACTTTTTTTTTTACTGGTATTGACTGTTAGGTTTTAGGGATAGTTTAGGCCCCTTGGTTAGGTAGTTTAGCGATCAGTTAGCGCCCAGCCCACCGCACCGCAGTCACTCGGTCGCCCACACGTGCGTTCACCCACACCCGCCCCGCCGCAGTGACAATTTTATTTTTATTTTTTATCACTGCACATTCACTGTACAAGCGCTGCGGCGATAAAAAAAATCAGTTTTAAAATTTTTTATCAACCGCAGCGGCCTCCGGTACTTCGCTAGACTCCCATTTGTAAGACAGGCTTTTTTTCTTGGGTAGTCTCAGGGAATACCCCTAAATTTAGTTGCCCAAATGTCAAACATGGGGTATTCTTCTGAAGACGCCTACAGGCTTCTGACCCAGTCGGATGAGGAATGGGAACCCTCATATGATGAATCAAGCCGGTCAGAATATGAACCTGTAGAAAGCAGTGGCAGTCTGACTCAAAGTTCGGACGAGGAGGTTGAGGTCCCTGATACCACCAGGCGTACCCGGCCCCGTGACGCTAGACCACAGGTTGCGCAGGATCCGCTTCAAGGGCAGCAGAGTGGGTCTGGCGCTGTCGGATTACGTGGTGAGGCATACAACAGCAGCGCAGCCCATCCTGGACCTAGTACCAGCACTGCCGTAGAACATGGTGAAGTGGCGAGCACCAGAAGGGCAGTTTAAGCTGGTACGGTGGCACGTGCATTAGCTACCCCGTCGCAGCCACCGCAAAGACGGGCCCGTAGACGCCCTAGAATCCCTGAGGTTCTGGCAAACCCTGATTGGCAGTCCCCAACTTCAGCCGCACCTGTAGTTCCCCCTTTCACCGCCCAGTCTGGAGTTCGGGTTGAGACAACTCAGATCGGTTCGGCCCTGGGATTTTTTGAGCTGTTCTTGACTGCGGAGCTCTGGGACTTAGTTGTGGCAGAAACAAATCGGTATGCCGCACAATTTATAACCGCCAACCCGGAAAGCTTTTATGCCCAGCCTTTCCGGTGGAAACCAGTCCAAGTTTCCGAAATTAAAATTTTTCTGGGCCTTCTCCTCAACATGGGTCTAACTAAAAAGCATGAATTGCGGTCATATTGGTCCACGAACCCGATTCATCACATGCCCATGTTCTCTGCTGCTATGTCCAGGACACGATTTGAGACCATCCTGCGTTTCCTGCACTTTAGCGACAATAGCACCTCTCGTCCCAGAGGCCACCCAGCATTTGACCGGCTCCACAAAATTCGGCCCCTCATAGACCACTTCAAACAGAAATTTGCAGATTTGTATACCCCAGAGCAAAACATCTGCGTAGACAAGTCCCTAATGCATTTTACCGGGCGCCTTGGCTTCAAACAATACATCCCAAGCAAGCGCGCCCGGTATGGGGTCAAATTGTATAAGCTCTGTGAAAGGGCCACAGGCTATACCCACAAATTTCGTGTCTATGAGGGAAAAGATCAGACCCTGGAGCCGGTCGGTTGCCCTGACTACCTGGGGAGCAGTGGGAAGACAGTCTGGGACTTGGTGTCACCCTTATTTGGCAAGGGGTACCATCTTTATGTGGACAATTTCTACACAAGTGTGGCCCTCTTTAGGCATTTGTTTCTAGAACAGATTGGCTGCTGTGGCACCGTGCGAACTAGTCGCACAGGCTTTCCCCAACGGCTCGTTACCACCCGTCTTGCAAGGGGGGAGAGGGCTGCCTTGTGTAACCAAGAACTGCTTGCGGTGAAATGGAGAGACAAGCGTGACGTTTACATGCTCTCCTCCATTCACGCAGACACGACAATACAAATTGAGAGAGCAACCCATGTCATTGAAAAGCCCCTCTCAGTCCACGACTATAACCTTCACATGGGAGAGGTGGACTTCAATGACCAGATGTTGTCTCCGTATTTAGTTTCCCAACGCACCAGACGCTGGTATAAGAAGGTGTCTGTATATTTGATTCAATTGGCTCTGTATAATAGTTTTGTTCTCTACAGTAAGGCTGGGAGAACTGGATCCTTCCTCAAATTTCAGGAAGAGATCATCGAGAACCTCCTGTAACCAGGAGGTTCCGTGGCCCCATCCACCAGTGTAGTTAGCCGTCTACACGAGCGACATTTCCCCAATGTCGTTGCTGGTACCTCAACCCATCCGTCACCCCGAAAAAGATGTTGTGTCTGTAGCAGGAGTGGAATAAGGCGTGACACCCGCTATTTCTGTCCTGACTGCCATGACCACCCTGCCCTATGCTTAGGGGAGTGTTTCCGGAAGTACCACACACAGGTACACCTAGCATAAGGATCACATCTCACCAGGACAGGCACACAGGGCTATTAGGGCCCATTTAAACACAGAGCTGCTGCAAACCTCTCCTTTCACCTGGGACAAAGTGCATAATGTACTTCGCCACATCTTTGGGCGATTTGCGCTTTGCACATTGTCCCATGGGGAAGGAGACGTTTGTCCTATAAAGGTAAAAAAAATAAATAATCACTAGTAAGCAAAAAGGTTAACGTTCAGTTCAAAAAGTTAAAGTTTATATGTTCTGTTCAAAAGTTATTATAAAGTTAATAAAATTTATTGCGTTGCGGCCTGGTTTTTTCTTTTTTACCTTCCAGGCGGACCAACCGATCGACTAGCTGCAGCACTGATGTGCATTCTGACAGAAGCATTGCGCTGCTGTCAGATTACACACAAGTCGGTGTATGCGGTGCTGCAAGACGAGATTTCTCCTCTGCATTAAAAGATACGTTTGCCGAGGCATATGAGCTGAGGAGGCGGCGGTGTTCATATGCTTTGGCAAACACTTTGTATAAAAAAAAAATATATCCCGGCAATGATTTATTCATCCACATCGATTGATGTGAATGGAGAAATCGGGTTTGCCAGGGCATACGAGCTAAGTGGATATGGATGTTCTTGGGCGGAGCTCCTATGTCCTGGCAGACGCCTTTCCCCTCCATTTTTTTTGGGCAGAGATTTTTTCATCCACATTGATCGATGCGAATGAAGAAATCTGTGCCGTTCATTTTTTTCTTTCAGCCCAGAGGCTGAACGGAAAAAAAAAATCTCATTACCTGTATGCTAAATATAAGGAGAATAGCAGAAACTCCTAATGCTGGCCATACATGTAATGACTGCGGAGACCCTCAAATGCCAGGGCAGTACAAACACCCCACAACTGACCCCATTTTGGAAAGAAGACACCCCAAGGTATTCGCTGAGGGGCACATTGAGTCCATGAAAGATTGAAATTTTTGTCTCAAGTTAGCGGAAAGTGAGACTTTGTGAGAAAAAACAATAAAAAAATCAATTTCCGCTAACTTATGCCAAAAAAATAAAATTTCTATGAACTCGCCAGGCCCTTCATTGAATACCTTGGTGTGTCTTCTTTCCAAAGTGGGGTCACATGTGGGGTATTTTTTACTGCCCTGGCTTTTTAGGGGCCTTAAAGCGTGAGAAGAAGTCTGGGATCCAAATGTCTGAAAATGCCCTCCTAAAAGGAATTTGGGCACCTTTGCGCATCTAGGCTGCAAAAAAGTGTCACACATCCGGTATCGCCATACTCAGGAGAAGTTGGGGAATGTGTTTTAGGGTGCCATTTTACATATACCCATGCTGGGTGAGAGAAATATCTTGGTCAAATGCCAACTTTGTATTAAAAAAATGTGAAATGTTGTCTTTTGCCAAGATATTTCTCTCACCCAGCATGGGTATATGTAAAATGAACCCCCAAAACACATTCCCCAACTTCTCCTGAGTACGGCGATACCAGATGTGTGACACTTTTTTGCAGCCTAGGTGGGCAAAGGGGCACACATTCCAAAGAGCACCTTTCGGATTTCACAGGCCATTTTTTACAGATTTTGATTGCAAACTACTTCTCACGCATATGGGCCCCTAAAATGCCAGGGCAGTATAACCACCCCACAAGTGACCCCATTTTGGAAAGAAGACACACCATGATTTTTTTTCCTTACAAAGTCTCATATTCCACTAACTTGCGACAAAAAAAAAAAAATCTAGGAACTCGCCATGCCCCTCACAGAATACCCTGGGGTGTCTTCTTTCCAAAATGGGGTCACTTGTGGGGTAGTTATACTGCCCTGGCATTTTAGGGGCCTATATGCATGAGAAGTAGTTTGCAATCAAAATCTGTAAAAAATGGCCTGTGAAATCCGAAAGGTGCTCTTTGGAATGTGTACCCCTTTGCCCACCTTGGCTGCAAAAAAGTGTCACACATGTGGTATTGCTGTACTCAGGAGAAGTTGAGGAATGTGTTTTGGGGTGTCATTTTACATATACCCATGCTGGGTGAGAGAAATATCTTGGCAAAAGACAACTTTTCCCTTTTTTTTTATACAAAGTTGGCATTTGACCAAGATATTTCTCTCACCCAGCATGGGTATATGTAAAATGACACCCCAAAACACATTCCCCAACTTCTCCTGAGTACGGCGATACCAGATGTGTGACACTTTTTTGCAGCCAAGGTGGGCAAAGGGGCCCATATTCCAAAGTGCACCTTTCGGATTTCGCAGGCCATTTTTTACACATTTTGATTGCAAAGTACTTCTCACACATTTGGGCCCCTAAATTGCCAGGGCAGTATAACTACCCCACAAGTGACCCCATTTTAGAAAGAAGACACCCCAAGGTATTCTGTGAGGGGCATGGCGAATTCCTAGAATTTTTTATTTTTTGTCGCAAGTTAGTGGAATATGAGACTTTGTAAGAAAAAAATAAAATAAAATAAAAATCATCATTTTCCGCTAACTTGTGACAAAAAATAAAAAGTTCTATGAACTCACTATGCCCATCAGTGAATACCTTAGGGTGTCTACTTTCCGAAATGGGGTCATTTGTGGTGTTTTTCTACTGTCTGGCCATTGTAGAACCTCAGGAAACATGACAGGTGCTCAGAAAGTCAGAACTGTTTCAAAACGCTATTTTTTTTTACCCAAACTTTTTTTTTTAATCAAAGACATGTAGAACAATAAATTTAGCGAAAAATGTATATATGGATGTCGTTTTTTTTGTGCAAAATTTTACAACTGAAAGTGAAAAATGTCATTTTTTTGCAAAAAAAACGTTAAATTTCGATTAATAACAAAAAAAGTTAAAATGTCAGCAGCAATGAAATACCACCAAATGAAAGCTCTATTAGTGAGAAGAAAAGGAGGTAAAATTCATTTGGGTGGTAAGTTGCATGACCGAGCAATAAACGGTGAAAGTAATGTAGTGCAGAAGTGTAAAAAGTGGCCTGGTCATTAAGGGGGTTTTAGCTAGGGGGGTTGAAGTGGTTAATGTTGATTTCCACAATAACCTGCCACCTTAATAGTGACCTCAACAGCAGCTGCCCCTTTAATAGTTTTGGAGTCTAGTCTGGAGTTTGATGCTTAACTGAAAATTATTTGAACATGATCAATCCTAAAATTTTGATTGAAATTGGATCATGGCCAATAAAATACCCTAGTCTGCAAAACCCATGTCAAGGGTCCTCATTCTCTTGCAAGTCCCTACCCTAACTAAATGTCAGAACTAATGGATGGAAAGGAATCCATATTGTGAAGACCTATGCAGATCACATTGCAAATTCTTATATGAACATTATGGTAACCATCTTGTCTGGTTTCTAAGAGGTCAAAGTGAGTTGAATTTCTCAAGGATTGCAAGCAAAGAGTTAGGAATGTTTGCATAAACATTCTCAGGTTGTAAATTGTGGGAAGTCAGACAGATACCATTAAGATGCCTTTAGAGAGACAACATGAATGAAATGTCTAAAAAAAAAAATTTCAATTCATAGAAAGAATATACACTCACCTAAAGAATTATTAGGAACACCTGTTCTATATCTCATTAATGCGATTATCTAGTCAACCAATCACATGGCAGTTGCTTTAATGCATGTAGGGTTGTGGTCCTGGGCAAGACAATCTGCTGAACTCCAAACTGAATGTCAGAATGGGAAAGAAAGGTGATTTAAGCAATTTTGAGCGTGGCATGGTTGTTGGTGCCAGACGGGCAGGTCTGAGTATTTCCCAATCTGCTCAGTTACTGGGATTTTCACGCACAACCAATTCTAGGGTTTACAAAGAATGGTGTGAAAAGGGAAAAACATCCAGTATGCGGCAGTCATGTGGGCAAAAATGCCTTGTTGATGCTAGAGGTCAGAGGAGAATGGGCCGACTGATTGAAGCTGATAGAAGAGCAACGTTGACTGAAATAACCACTCATTACAACCGAGGTATGCAGCAAAGCATTTGTGAAGCCACAACACGCACAACCTTGAGGCGGATGGGCTACAACAGCAGAAGACCCCACCGGGTACATCTCATCTCCACTACAAATAGGAAAAAGAGGCTACAATTTGCACAAGCTCACCAAATTTGACTGTTGAAGACTGGAAAAATGTTGCCTGGTCTGATGAGTCTCGATTTCTGTTGAGACATTCAAATGGTAGAGTTCGAATTTGGCGTAAACACAATGAGAACATGTATCCATCATGCCTTGTTACCACTGTGCAGGCTGCTGGTGGTGGTGTAATGGTGTGGGTGATGTTTTCTGGGCACACTTTAGGCCCCTTAGTGCTAATTGGCCATCGTTTAAATGCCACAGGCTACCTGAGCATTGTTTCTGACCATGTCCATCCCTTCATGACCACCATGTACCTATCCTCTGATGGCTACTTCCAGCAGGATAATGCACCAAATGTCACAAATCTCGAATCATTTTAAATTGGTTTCTTGAACATGACAATGAGTTCACTGTACTAAAATGGCCCCCACAGTCACCAGATCTCAACCCAATAGAGCATCTTTGGGATGTGGTGGAACGGGAGCTTCGTGTCCTGGATGTGCATCCCTCAAATCTCCATCAACTGCAAGATGCTATCCTATCAATATGGGCCAACATTTCTAAAGAATGCTATCAGCACCTTGTTTAATCAATGCCACGTAGAAATAAGGCAGTTCTGAAGGCAAAAGGGGGTCCAACACCTTATTAGTATGGTGTTCTTAATAATTATTTAGGTGAGTGTATACTATACTATTCATGGCATAAATATTAGTAACCATAATGTGATTGATATTATATGATTTATCCTATATGTGTATGTTTTAAGTAACTGAAGTCAAGTATAATCATGTAGTCTATATATCCAATGGATATATAGAGGTAGGGGGGATACTGATGTATCTTGTTAAGTGTGAAAGAATCATGGTTGGAGCTAATTACCCCATGTTTAAAGAATGTGTAGATAAGGAAATTAGGTATTTAGGGAGAGTTTGTTTGAAACTCATATCTATATAGCAGACGAGATGTCCGATGGTTAATTACATCAGTGTCTTTCTTGTGTTCTTTAAAGCTCTGGCTAAGACTTTGGTGAAGGGTTATCTTTTTTTGTCAAATTAAAAGAAAATAGAAGAATTAAAGTGTAATTATACATAGAGCACTAGTGTCCCCTTATGGTGGTGGTGAGTAAGAGAGAAGTGGTAAATTGATGCACTATGATCTCATTAGTCACGTGAGAGGCCATTGTAAGCCCACCTTCCAGAGGGGGGGGGGGATATAAAAGTTAGCAGGAGCCAACAAAGGGGATCCATCCATCAGATCAATTCAGGAAATCCACAAGACGACAGAGACACAAGAGAAAGGAGAGGTCAGAGGAAAAATAGGACCTGATATTACTTCATTTCTGAACCTTGACACTGATTTCTTCCAGACGGATTAATCCTGAATCTCTGGTATAGTATACATTTCTGTTTGTATATTAGGCAATTAATACACATACAGCCAGGTCCATAAATATTGGGACATCGACACAATTGTAACATTTTTGGCTCTATACACCACCACAATGGATTTGAAATGAAACTAACAAAATGTGCTTTAACTGCAGACTGTCAGCTTTAATTTGAGGGTATTTACATTCAAATCAGATTAACGGTCTAGGAATTACAACAGTTTGCATATGTGCCTCCAACTTGTTAAGGAACCAAAACTAATGGGACAATTGGCTTCTCAGCTGTTCCATGGCCAGGTGTGTGTTATTCCCTCATTATCCCAATTACAATGAGCAGATACAAGGTCCAGAGTTCATTTCAAGTGTGCTATTTTCATTTGGAATCTGATGCTGTCAACTCTCAAGATGAGATCCAAAGAGCTGTCACTATTAGTGAAGCAAGCCATCATTAGGCTGAAAAACAAAACAACCCCATCAAAGAGATAGCAAAAACATTAGGCGTCAGCAACACCAAAAGACCCGGAAGACCACGGAAAACAACTGTGGTGGATGACCGAAGAATTATTTCCCTGGTGAAGAAAACACCCTTCACAACAGTTGGCCAGATCAAGAACACTCTCTAGGAGGTAGGTGTATGTGTGTAAAAGTCAACAATCAAGAGACAAATTCACCAGAGTGAATACAGAGGGTTCGCCACAAGATGTAAACCATTGGTGAGCCTCAAAAACAGGAAGGCCAGATTAGAGTTTGCCAAACAACATCTAAAAAAGCCTTCACAGTTCTGGAACAACATCCTATGGACAGATGAGACCAAGATCAACTTGTACCAGAGTGATGGGAAGAGAAGAGTATGGAGAAGGAAAGGAACTGCTCACGATTATAAGCATACCACCTCATCAGTGAAGCATGGTGGTGGTAGTGTCATGGCGTGGGCATGTATGGCTGCCAATGAAACTGGTTCTCTTGTATTTATTGATGATGTGACTGCTGATAAAAGCAGCAGGATGAATTCTGAAGTGTTTCGGGCAATATTATCTGCTCATATTCAGCCAAATGCTTCAGAACTCATTGGACGGCACTTCACAGTGCAGATGGACAATGACCCAAAGCATACTGCAAAAGCAACCAAAGAGTTTTTTAAGGGAAAGAAGTACAATGTTATGCAATGGCCAAGTCAATCATCTGACCTGAATCCGATTGAGCATGCATTTCACTTGCTGAAGACAAAACTGAAGGAATGCTCCAAGCACAAGCAGGAACTGAAGAGAGTTGCAGTAGAGGCCTGGCAGAGCATCACCAGGGATGAAACCCAGCGTCTGGTGATGTCTATGCGTTCCAGACTTCAGGCTGTAATTGACTGCAAAGAATTTGCAACCAAGTATTAAAAAGTGAAAGTTGGATTTATTAGTATTATTCTGTCCCATTACTTTTGGTCTATTAACAAGTGGGAGGCACATATTCAAACTGTTATAATTCCTACACTGTTCACCCGATTTGGATGTAAATACCCTCAAATTAAATCCGACAGTCTGCAGTTAAAGCACGTCTTGTTCGTTTCATTTCAAATCCATTGGGGTGGTGTATAGAGCCAAAAATGTTAGAATTGTGTCATTGTACCACTATTTATGGACTTGACTGTGTGTGTGTGTGTATATATATATATATATATATATATATATATATATGTGTGTGTATATATACATATATACTCAAATAGACCATATTGTTCTTTGTAAGATCTAGATTGAATAGTGATAATTGTAACTGCAGTATCAACTATGCATTTCAATCTAAGGAGATAAATAGATACATTTGAGGTATACAATTTTATCATCTCCAAGGAACTGATTTTGGTTCTAGTCGATGGTCTGGTTGAATATATATATTATATATATTAACCCCTTAGCGCAGAACGCCGTACATGTACGGCGGGGGATGCATTGCCAGAATGCATTCCGTCTTACATGTACGGCAGGATGATCGGGCGGGCACCGGAGCGGTGCGCACCCGATCACTGAAGGGGTCCGGCAGTCCCTGGTAGCCGGGCCCCTGCTGTATCCGCCGGCATCGCTGTTTACAGCGATGCCGGCGGATTAACCCTTTCTATGCCGCGGTCCGCGCTGACCGCGACATAGAAGTTGTTTGCGGCGGGTGAGTGATCGCATCGAGTCCCCGCGCTGCTGTGGCGGGGACCCGATGCGTGACAAGGCAGCCCGATGCCGTGCAGAGGCTGCCCAATGCCCTGCACGGCATCAGGAACTGCCTTCTACGGGAGCCGAGGAGATCCAGCCTCAGGCTGGGTCTCCTAGGCAACCAGTTAGTGTATGACTCAGTGTCATACACTTACAGGCAATGCATTACAATACAGATGTATTGTAATATGCATTGCAGAGGGGATCAGAGTGGGATAGAAATAAAGTTTCAAGTAAAAAAAAAAAACGCCCCATTCCCCTGATTTTCTAATAAAAAATTGAAAAAAAAAGAAAAACACACATATTAGGTATCGCTGCGTCCGTAATGAACGGCTCTATAAATATATTACATGATCCACCCCATCCGATAGGCACCATAAAAAATAAAAAATAAAAACTGTGTATAAAAATCCATTTTTGTCAACTTACATCACTAAAAGTGCAACACCAAGCGATCAAAACGGCGTATGCCCCCCAAAATAGTACCAATCTAACCGTCACCTCATCCCACAAAAAATGAGCCCCTACATAGTACAATCGCCCAAAAACTGAAAAAACTATGGCTCTCAGACTATGAAGACACTAAAACATTATTTTTTTGTTTCAAAAATGAAATCATTGTGTAAAACTTAAATAAATTAAAAAAATATTTATATATTGGGTATTGACGCGTCCGTATTAACCTTCTCTATAAAAATATCACATGACCTAATCCCTCAGGTGAATACCGTAAAAATAAAAAACGGTGTAAAAAAAGCCATTTTTTGTCATCTTACATCACAAAAAGTGTAATAGCAAGCGATCAAAAAGTCATACGCACCCCAAAATAGTGCCAATCAAACCGCCATCTCATCCCGCAAAAATCATACCCTACCCAAGATAATCGCCCAAAAACTGAAAAAACTATGGCTCTCAGACTATGGAGACACTAAAACATGATTTTTTTTGTTTCAAAAATGAAATCATTGTGTAAAACTGACATAAATAAAAAAAAGTATATATATTAGGTATCACTGCGTCCGTAATAACCTTCTCTATAAAAATATCACATGATCTAACCCCTCAGGTGAATACCGTAAAAAAAAAAAAAAAAAAACTGTGTAAAAAAAGCCATTTTTTGTCACCTTAGATCACAAAAAGTGTAATAGCAAGCGATCAAAAAGTCATACGCACCCCAAAATAGTGCCAATCAAACCGCCATCTCATCCCGCAAAAAATGAGACCCTACCTAAGATAATCGCCCAAAAACTGAAAAAACAATGGCTCTCAGTCTATGGAGACACTAAAACATTTTTTTTGTTTCAAAAATGAAATCATTGTGTAAAATTGACATAAATAAAAAAAAAAGTATATATATTAGGTATCACTGCGTCCGTAATAACCTGCTCTATAAAAATATCACATGATCTAACCCCTCAGGTGAATACCGTAAAATATAAAAAATAAAAACGGTGTAAAAAAAGCCATTTTTTTGTCACCTTAGATCACAAAAAGTGTAATAGCAAGCGATCAAAAAGTCATACGCACCCCAAAATAGTGCCAATCAAACAGTCATCTCATCCCGAAAAAAATGAGCCCCTACACAAGACAGTCGCCCAAAAAATAAATAAAACTATGGCTTTCAGAATGTGGAGACACAAAAGAATCATTATTTTTTTTCAAATGCTTTGTTATGTAAAACTGAAACAAACAACCAAAAACAACCATATTTGGTATTGTCGCGTCCGTGACAACCTGCTCTATAAAAGTACCACATGATCTAACCTGTCAGATGAATGTTGTAAATAACAAAAAATAAAAATGGTGCCAACACAGCAATTTTTTGTTACTTTGCCTCACAAAAAGTGTAATATAGAGCAACCAAAAATCATATGTACCCTAAAATAGTACCAACAAAACTGCCACCCTATCCCGTAGTTTCTAAAATGGGGTCACTTTTTGGGAGTTTCTACTCTAGGGGTGCATCAGGGGGGCTTGAAATGGGACATAGTGTAAATAAACCAGTCCAGCAAAATCTGCCTTCTAAAAGCCACACGCCGCACCTTTCCCTCTACGCCCTACCGTGTGCCCGTACAGTAGTTTACGGCCACATATGGGGTGTTTCTGCAAACGACAGAATCTGGGAAATAAATATAGACTTTTGTTTGGCTGTTAACCCTTGCTTTGTTACTGGAAAAAATGGAGTAAATAAAAAATTTAAAAAAATAAAATAAAATTCTCGAATTTCATCTCCATTTGCCAATAACTCTTGTGGAACACCTAAAGGGTTAACAAAGTTTGTAAAACCAGTTTTGAATACCTTGAGGGGTTTAGTTTCTTAGATGGGGTCACTGTTATGGAGTTTCTACTCTAGGGGGGCTTCAAATGGGACATGGTGTAAATAAACCAGTCCATCAAAATCTGCCTTCTAAAAGCCACATGCCGCACCTTTCCCTCTACGCCCTACCGTGTGCCCGTACAGTAGTTTACGGCCACATATGGGGTGTTTCTGCAAACGACAGAATCTGGGCAATAAATATAGACTTTTGTTTGGCTGTTAACCCTTGCTTTGTTACTGGAAAAAATTGAGTAAATAAAAAATTTGGCAAAAAATGTAAATTCTCGAATTTCATCTCCATTTGCCAATAACTCTTGTGGAACACCTAAAGGGTTAACAAAGTTTGGAAAACCAGTTTTGAAGACCTTGAGGGGTTTAGTTTCTTAGATGGGGTCACTGTTATGGAGTTTGTACTCTAGGGGGGCTTCAAATGGGACATGTTGTAAATAAACCAGTCCAGCAAAATCTGCCTTCTAAAAGCCACATGCCGCACCTTTCCCTCTACGCCCTACCGTGTGCCCGTACAGTAGTTTACGGCCACATATGGGGTGTTTCTGCAAACTACTGAATCTGGGCAATAAATATAGACTTTTGTTTGGCTGTTAACCCTTGCTTTGTTACTGGAAAAAATGGAGCAAATAATAAATTTGGCAAAAAATGTTAATTCTCAAATTTCATCTCCATTTGCCAATAACTCTTGTGGAACACCTAAAGGGTTAACAAAGTTTGTAAAACCAGTTTTGAATGCCTTGAGGGGTGTAGTTTCTTAGATGGGGTCACTTTTATGGAGTTTCTACTCTAGGGGTGCATCAGGGGGGCTTCAAATGGGACATGGTGTAAATAAATTAGTCCAGCAAAATCTGCTTTCCAAAAACAACACGGCACACCTTTCCTTCTACGCCCTACCGTGTGTCCGCACAGTAGTTTACGGCCACATGTGGGGTGTTTCTGCAAACTACAGAATCAGGGCAACCCATATTGAGTTTTGTTTGTCTGTTAACCCTTACTTTATTGCTGGAAAAAATGGGTTAAAATTGAAAATTTTCCAAAAAATAGAAATTTCTAAATTGTTTCTCCATCTGCCATTAACTCTTGTGGAACACCT
The DNA here is from genome assembly GCF_014858855.1 of Bufo gargarizans. Taxonomy (NCBI): domain Eukaryota; kingdom Metazoa; phylum Chordata; class Amphibia; order Anura; family Bufonidae; genus Bufo; species Bufo gargarizans. The sequence goes on from NC_058080.1 coordinate 344,552,447, forward strand.
ACAGGGTTAACAAAGTTTGTAAACCCAGTTTTGAATACCTTGAGGGGTGTACTTTCTTAGATGGAGTCACTTTTTTGCAATTTCTATTCTAGGGGTACAAGGGGGGGGGCTTGAAATGGAACATGGTATAAACAAAACCAGTCCTGCAAAATCTGCCTTGCAACACCCATATGGTGTTCCCCTCCTTCTATGTCCTCCCGTTTGGCCAAACAGTAGTTTACGACCACATATGGGGTGTTTCTGCAAACTACAGAAGCAGGGCAACCCATTTTGAGTTTTGTTTGGCAGTTAACCCTTGTTTTTTTCCAGGAAAAAATTGATTATATTGGAAAATCTTCCCAAAAATCTTTTTGCCATGAAGTCTTGTGGAAGACCTAAAGGGTTAAAAAAGTTTGTAAAAACAGTTTTGAATACCTTGAGGGGTGTAGTTTCTAGAATGGGGAGGTTGGCATTTTTGGGAGGTTTCTATTATCTAAGCCTCACAAAGTGACTTCAAACCTGAACTGGTCCATAAAAAGTGGGATTTTGAAGATTTCTGAAAAATTTCAAAATTTGCTTCTAAACTTCTAAGCCTTGTAACATCCCCAAAAAATAAAATATCATTCCCAAAATGCTATAAACATGAAGTAGACATATGGGGAATGTAAAGTCATCACAATTTTTGGGGGTATTACTATGTATTACAGAAGTAGAGAAACTGAAACTTTGATATTTGCTAATTTTTTCAAATTTTTGGTAAATACTTTTTTGACTCAATTTTAGCAGTGTCATGAAGTACTATATGTGACGAAAAAACAATCTCAGAACGGCCTGGGTAAGTCAAAGTGTTTTAAAGTTATCAGCACTTAAAGTGACACTGGTCAGAATTGCAAAAAATGGCCTGGTCCTTAAGGTGAAATAGGGCTGTCCTTAAGGGGTTAAATGCCTAATTTGACTTTGATTATAATCAAACACGAGCATGAAGAAACAACTGTGTCATGCGCCGTTTAGATTTTAGATTATGAAAATCTGTTCGCTGGGAGAAGCAAAGTGTCAATCTTGAGTTCATGTTTCATGATTTTCCAGTTATTATTAAGATATCCAATTCATTATTGATTATATATATATAGATAGATAGATAGATAGATAGATATATATATATATATATATATATATATATAGTCGGAAAAGGACAGCAACTCCAATATTATCAAAAAGATTATTTATTGGGCCACAGTGGCACAGTCGCCATATGTCTACTTCAGGTTTGAATTATTTTGGGAATTATATTTTATTTTTTGGGGATGTTACAAGGTTTAGAACTTTAGAAGCAAATATTGAAATTTTTCAGAAATTTACAAAAACCCAATTTTTAGGGACCACTACAGCTCTGAAGTCACTTTGCGAGGCTTACATAATAGAAACCACCCAAAAATGACCCCATTCTATAAACTACACCCCTCAGAAAGATTTTGCTGGACTGTTTTTTTTGACACCATGTCCCATTTGAAGCCCCCCTGATGCTCCCCTAGAGTAGAAACTCCAAAAAAGTGACCCCATTTTAGAAACTACGGGATAAGGTGGCAGTTTTGTTGGTACTAGTTTAGGGTACATATGATTTTTGGTTGCTCTATATTACACTTTTTGTGCGGCAAGGTAAATAGCTTTTTTGGCACCGTTTATTTTTTTTTGTTATTTACAACATTCATCTGAAAGTTTAGATCATGTGGTAATTTTATAGAGCAGGTTGTCACGGACGCGGCGATACCTAATATGTATACTTTTTTTTTTATTTATGTAAGTTTTACACAATGATTTCATTTTTAAAACAAAAAAAGTTTTAGTATCTCCATAGTCTAAGACCCATAGTTTTTTCAGTTTTTGGGCGATTATCTTGAGTAGGGTCTCATTTTTTGCGGGATAAGATGGCTGTTTTATTGGCACTATTTTGGGGTGCATATGACTTTTTGATCGCTTGCTATTGCACTTTTTGTGACATAAGATGACAAAAAATAGCTTTTTTTAAACCGTTTTTATTTTTTATTTTTTACGGTGGTCACCTGAGGGGTTAACTCATGTGATATTTTTATAGAGCCGGTCGATACGGACACGGCGATACCTAATATGTATCCTTTTTTTTTATTTGTTGTTTTATTTATATGTAAGTTTTACACAATGATTCCATTTTTGAAACAAAAAAAATCATGTTATAGTGTTTCCATAGTCTAAGAGCCATAGTTTTTTCAGTTTTTGGGCGATTATCTTGGGTAGGGTCTCATTTTTTGCGGGATGAGATGACGGTTTGATTGGCACTATTTTGGCGTACATGCAACTTTTTAAATCACTTTTATTACCTTTTTTGGGAAGTAAGGTGGGCAAAATTTCAATTTTCTCATAGTTTTTATTTTTATTTTTTTATGGCGTTCACCGTGCGGGGAAAGTAACAAGACCGTTTTATAGATCAGGTCGTTACGGACGCGGCGATACCAAACATGTGTAGGGAATTTTATTTTTTTCATTTTTAATTAGTGATAAATGTGTTTTTTGATTTTCACTTTTTTTTCACTTTTTCTTACTTTTTTTTTACCCAGACCCACTTGGTTCTTGAAGATCAAGTGGGTCTGATGTCTGTATAATACAGTACAGAACCCTATATAGGGTTCTGTACTGTATTTTACTTACACTGAACAGATCTATGCTTTTAGCATAGATCTGTTCAGCACCATGGACAGCAGGACGCCTGAGCAGGCGTCCCGTTGCCATGGGAACCTTCCCCGTCTGCCACAACTTCGCAGACGGGAAAGGGTAAGGACTGGGGCTTCGGGGGGCTGTCGGGGGGCTCTCTCCCTCTCCCATCGGGGGGCTGCAAAGGCACAGAAGCCCCCCGATGGGAGAGGGAGGGAGCTGCATCTTACTGTTAACTCTTTCCATACAGCGGTCCGTACGGACCGCTGTATGGAAAGGGTTAAACGGCTGAGATCCATTCACAGATGTCAGCCGTTTATACCAGGGTGTCAGCAATGTGCTGGCACCCTGGTATAACCACTAGAAGCCAACGATTATTCGGCGGGAGGCGGGCGGGGGATCGCGATCCCGCTTGCCGCACCGCCCGCCTCCCGCACCACCCACACCGCCCGCAACACCCCCCCTGCACCTCCCACCAGGCTAAAATCATGCAGGGGTGCAGGGGGGGTGATAACTATATATTTATGCCACACTAAAGTTTCTGATCGACGCGGACCGCGGCGATCAGAAACAGCAGAAATCGCAACAAACCGCAGGTCTGAATTGACCTGCGGTTTGCTGCGATCACCGATACGGGGGGGTCATACGTACCCCCCAGGCGTTGTGACAGGATGCCGGCTGAATGATTTCAGCCGGCATCCTGTGCGGATTAACCCCTGTGGCGCCACAATCTCAATTTAAACTCATGACGTACCGGTACGTCATGGGTCCTTAAGGACTCGGGATCCATGCCGTACCGGTACGTCATGGGTCCCTAAGGGGTTAATCTAATATATAAAGCTGTGTGTGTGTGTGTATGTATGTATGTATGTCCACTAAGGAAATCCTCACCGTCGCATTTACAATCACGAAATTTGGTCACGAAGCTTGGTCACATGACCCTTATCAGCTAATAGAAGATTGCAGGTCCTCCAGTCTCCACATACACAGTTTTAATCCAGGTTTCCATAACAACCCAGCCATTAATCTTCACTGCTGTAGGAAAGCTTTAAAGGAAATCTTTTGCAAGGATAATTGCTATTGAAGTAAAGCCGTGGCCTAATAGCACTTAGTACCTTATTTCAAGATGTGCCTTTGTTCTAACAATAGATGTTTTTATCCTCTTAAAATCCAGTTCATTTGGAATGCAAATGAGTCGGTAAGGTGCCCAAAAGGGCGTCACTCTTGCAGGAAGGAGCCCAGACACGCCCCCTGCCACTATGTGTCCACCCTCCAAAGACTTAAAACCCCTCCCCCAGTCCCACTAAGCCACGCCCCTGATCTAGTTAGGCCTCGCCCCCTCCCACTCCTGAGCCAACAAAGAATGAAAAAAATGAAGGTAAAAATCAACTTCTGTTAGCTGCAGGGGTGGGAGGGAGGGTGACTTTCTCCCTGCAGCTCACACTCAGACAGTACAGTGTTGCTGTCTTAGAGTGAGCTGTTCAAAAGAACACACCCCCTGTTTAGGCCATGCCCCTTCCTTAGCTAACTAAGATTGAAAAAATAAAGTAAAAATTAACTTCTAGGTCCTGCTAATCCATGCCCCGATCTGGTTAGTCCACGCCCCCTCCAATCCTCAATCGGCAGGGATTGAAGAAATGAAGGTAAAAATCTACTTCTGTCAGCTGCAGAGGTGGGAGGGAGGGTGACTTTCTCCCTGCAGCTCACACTCAGACAGTACAGTGCTACTGTCTTAGAGTGAACTGCTCAAAATGACATACCCCCTGATCCAGTAAAGGCCACTGTTAAGGGGATGGGCCCCTGTGGAGGTCACTGTCAAGGGGGTGGTATGCTGTGAAAGTCATTGTTAAAGGGGAAGGCTGCTGTAAAGGTAAAAGTTAAGGGGATGGGCTGCTGTGAATTTCCAATTTTAAGGGGCGGGGCACTGTGGGGGGGGGGGGGTCAGTGTTAAGGGGTGAGGCGCTCTGGAGGTCACTGTTTTGGGGGCAGAGTGCTGTAGATGTCACTGTTATAGTGGATAGTGTTGATATCTTTTAACGACACACACAAACATTAAATATACCCGAGTGATGCTGGGTCCTTCAGCTAGTATATATATACTTTGTACAAAACTGTCTCCCTTTTGTTTTCAAGTTAGCACAGATAATGAGTTCTTGTTAGCTCTTGTTTTTATTTGTGGAAATAAGTCAGAATCTTCTCTATTATAGACTCTAGCTTGTTTTTCCATAAATAAATTAAACTGTTTTTCAGAACAGTATAAACATTCTGACATAAAGTAAACAAGTATACTAACTAAAAAAATAAAGAAAGCAAATGTGTCCAAAGTACAGATCAAATCAGCAAGTGCCCCTAATAGCTTCCATCTGCTATATCAATGCACTCTTAGAGCTGCTGAAATAGTCGGCGTAGATTTCCCGAACTGCAAGTCCTGCCTTTCCAGATCGCTCATGGCAGGTCTGGTCCAAACCAACAGATGATGTCAGAAATTTGGTCCAGTTCACCATCCGAGGAAGCATTGTGAATTTTGAACAAGAGCACACAGGCTTGAATCACTAGGGTGGCATTGTCAAGATCAATCTATAAGAACAACAGGAATACTCTTCACTTGTTGGGAAGTATCCTAAAGCACATTTCACAGTTGAAGATATGCTTCCTTTTATTCAAAGTCTGAACACAAGGAAGGCAGCAGGTCCAGATGCTATCTCTGGTCGAGTCCTTAGATCTTGTGCTAATCAGCTAGCCCCAGTGTTTACCATAATCTCGAATCAATCTCTGAAATTGTCTGCTGTCCCAGCATGCTGCAAAAAGGCCATTATCGTCCCTTGCCCGAAGAAATCACAACCAATCTGTCTGAATGATTATTGCCCTGTAGCATTGACTTCAATTGTGACGAAGTGCTTTAAAAGGCTTGTCGGAGACTTATCATCTCTTCATTCCTGTGAACCTGGATCCACTACAATTTGCATACCGTACTAACCATTCTACAGACAATGCTATCATCTATTGCACGCAGTACTGCCTCATCTGGACACTAAGAAAGGAAATTATGGTATGTTGGAATGCTGTTTGTGGACTACAACTCTGTTTTCAACACCATAATCCTCTCTATACTGGCTACTAAATTGGGGAATTTAGGTCTAAACCGATCACTATGTCAGTGGATCACTAACTTTTTGTCAGATGGACCTCAAATAGTATGTGGGGGCAAACATACATGTTTTACCCCCCCCCCCCCCCCACTTCAATGTTGGCGACATTTTAACTGTACTATGAAAAATTATTCAAGTGTGATATCATTGGAACCATACTGACCTGGAGAATGAAGATAACAGGTCAATTTTACTGCATAGTGTAAAAAAATAAAAACCTTTATCAGAATTGCATTTTTTCCCAATTCTACCCCATTTGGAATTTTTTTCCTGCTCCCTACTACATGAAATGCAACCGTAAATGGTGCCATTAGAAAGTACAACCTGTCCCGCAAAAAATGAGCACATGCAGCGGGCATCATCGCCGTCAACGTCAAGTCGTCGTTTCAAACAGCAGAGACCTGCTGCTAACTACTGTGACCGGCAATAATGCTGATCGCAGTAATTCAATCTTTTAGATACTTGTGCTTCCGGGAGTGTTACCGGCATCCCCTGCAGCCAATGGGGATGCCAGTAATTGGTTTGAATGCGGTCAGCCTCACTGAAGAGGCTGAGAACATTCAAACTGAAATTCTAATTTTAGACACCAGGTGGCAGGCCAACATAAGAAATGAGCCATTCTCAGTAATAAATCCAGCTTAACCCTTTAAGGACCCATGACGTAGCTCTACGGCATGGGTCCGATCCCTAAACATGGCGCCCGCTCGGGCGTGCAGCAGGCACCTTAGCCGCGGGGTCTCTGCTATTTTAAATAGCAGAGACCCGCAGAACATGTATGCGATCAGCCATAAGGCTGATCGATCGCATACATCTTACCTTTCAGATGCCATGGCCAAATGTGACCATGGCATCTGCGCAGACCGGAACCGGAAGTCGCGCACTTCTGGTCCGGTAACAGTGTTCCCTGGCTGAGATCGGGGGACCTGTTACCTCGATCTAATTGACCGAAGCCATAAGCTGGCTTCCGAGTCAATTAGATGTATATATCAATACACGCCACTAGGTGGCGGCCTTGTATTGATATAGTGCAATTGAAGTCTTCAATTATGGCTATTTAGCCATCACTGAATACTATGGACAATCGAATGATTGCCAGTTATTGTCACCCAAGGTGACAAAGTAAATAAAATAAAAAGTTAAAAAAGTTTTTACAAATATATAAACTTCATGGGCATCGCCGCGTGCGAAAATGCCCATACTATTAAAATATAACAATATTAATGGCATACAGCAAATGGCGTAGCGGTAAAAAAAAAAAAAAAGCCAATTTGCTATTTTTTGTCACTTTAACTACCCAATAATTTTTTAATAAAATGTGATAGTCGCACACACAAAAATTATTCAACTGTTATATTGTTGGAACTGTACTGACCTGAAGAATGAAGATAACAGATCAATTTTACTGCATAGTGTACAGTGTAAAAAAAAATAATGTTTTTTTTTTTTATCATAATTGCGTTTTTTCCCAATTCTACCCCATTTGTAATTTTTCCCTACTACATGGTATGCAACTGTAAATGGTGCCATTAGAAAGTACAGCCTGTCCCGCAAAAAATAAGCCCTCAAAGCTATGTGAATAGAAAAATAAAAAAGTTAGGACTATGGGAAGGCGGGTAGGGAAAAAAAAACACGCAAAAATGGAAAATCCCAGGGTCCTAAGGGGTTCAAAATCCATGATTGTTCAAAATTAAAAATACATTTTATATGCTCTTTTTATATAAGCTTAAAAATCATTACAAAAAACAAAGACTATATATAAAACATAAAAGAAAAGTTTTAATAACCACCCTTTTCGTATAATAAAAAAAAACCATAACGAAACAAAAAACGTAAATAACAAATATAAACATCATGGGCATCATCGTGACTGAAAACGCTCATACTATTAAAATATTTTTCCACTACGGTGAATGGCGTAACGAAAAAAAGAGTCAAAATGGCTAATTTGTCATTTTTTTTCAATGCTTTTTACACATTAAAATGTAATTAAAAAGTCACATACACTCCAAAATGGTATAAAAAAAACTAAAGATTGTCCCGCAAAAAAAAAAAAATCTGTCCCAAACAGCTCATTAGATCTAACTATAATTTTTTTTTTTTATCGGGATCAGAATATGGTGTTATAAAAAAAAATATTTATTTTTTCAAAGTTATACAGACGTGGACAAAATTGTTGGTACCCTTTGGTCAATGAAAGAAAAAGTCACAATGGTCACAGAAATAACTTTAATCTGACAAAAGTAATAATAAATTAAAATTCTATAAATGTTAACCAATGAAAGTCAGACATTGTTTTTCAACCATGCTTCAACAGAATTATGTAAAAAAATAAACTCATGAAACAGGCATGGACAAAAATGATGGTACCCCTAACTTAATATTTTGTTGCGCAACCTTTTGAGGCAATCACTGCAATCAAACGCTTCCTGTAACTGTCAATGAGACATCTGCACCTCTCAGCAGGTATTTTGGCCCACTCCTCATGAGCAAACTGCTCCAGTTGTGTCCGGTTTGAAGGGTGCCTTTTCCAGACTGCATGTTTCAGCTCCTTCCAAAGATGCTCAATAGGATTGAGGTCAGGGCTCATAGAAGGCCACTTTAGAATAGTCCAATTTTTTCCTCTTAGCCATTCTTGGGTGTTTTTAGCGGTGTGTTTTGGGTCATTGTCCTGTTGCAAGACCCATGACCTGCGACTGAGACCAAGCTTTCTGACACTGGCTAGTACATTTCTCTCTAGAATTCCTTGATAGTCTTGAGATTTCATTGTACCCTGCACAGATTCAAGACACCCTGTGCCAGACGCAGCAAAGCAGCCCCAGAACATAACAGAGCCTCCTCCATGTTTCACAGTAGGGACAGTGTTCTTTTCTTGATATGCTTCATTTTTTCGTCTGTGAACATACAGCTGATGTGCCTTGGCAAAAACTTCGATTTTTGTCTCATCTGTCCACAGGACATTCTCCCAGAAGCTTTGTGGCTTGTCAACATGTAGTTTGGCATATTCCAGTCTTGCTTTTTTATGATTCGTTTTCAACAATGGTGTCCTCCTTGGTCGTCTCCCATGTAGTCCACTTTGGCTCAAACAACGACGGATGGTGCGATCTGACACTGATGTTCCTTGAGCATGAAGTTCACCTTGAATCTCTTTAGAAGTCTTTCTAGGCTCTTTTGTTACCATTCGGATTATCCGTCTCTTAGATTTGTCATCAATTTTCCTCCTGCGGCCACGTCCAGGGAGGTTGGCTACAGTCCCATGGATCTTAAACTTATGAATAATATGTGCAACTGTACTCACAGGAACATCTAGTTGCTTGGAGATGGTCTTATAGCCTTTACCTTTAACATGCTTGTCTATAATTTTCTTTCTGATCTCTTGAGACAGCTCTTTCCTTTGCTTCCTCTGGTCCATGTCGAGTGTGGTACACACCATATCACCAAACAACACAGTGATTACCTGGAGCCATATATATAGGCCCAATGGCTGATTACAAGGTTGTAGACACCTGTGATGCTAATTAGTGGACACACCTTGAATTAACATGTCCCTTTGGTCACATTATGTTCTGTGTTTTCTAGGGGTACCATCATTTTTGTCCATGCCTGTTTCATGAGTTTATTTTTTTACATAATTCTGTTGAAGCATGGTTGAAAAACAATGTCTGACTTTCATTGGTTAACATTTATAGAATTTTAATTTATTATTACTTTTGTCAGATTAAAGTTATTTCTGTGACCATTGTGACTTTTTCTTTCATTGACCAAAGGGTACCAACAATTTTGTCCACGTCTGTACATATGGGGTATCGTTGTAATCATACTGACCCAGAGAATGAAGGGCATGGATCAGTTTTGCCGCAAATGAAACACTGTGTGAACAAAACCCATAAAATGGTGGAGGAATTGAGTTGGTTTTTTCCAATTCCCTATCGTTTTGAATTTGTCACCGCCAGTTCTGTGAGAAGGTCTGACAGACGTTCTTCTCTACCTCTTGTATGACATTCTTTGTTTTGGTTTCACTTTGTCATCTCCATTCCTTCTGCCAGGTGTCACTTATTTAGACTAATTGTCTTCCTTTATATTCCCTCCCATACTGCCTCACTTTGCGGTTTATACTACTTCCTGGATGAAGTGTTGAAGTGTGCTGGAGGCTGCTGCTGCTTCTATTTGCTCAGATAAGTATTTTCCTTTATTGTGTTCCCTTGCAGGCTTGATTCTAGGTGACCCTGACTCCATCTGTATTAAGTGCAGGGAGCCAGTGGTCGTGTCCCCTCACTATTATAGGGTTTTCAGGTGTCACACAGTCTTATGTACGTGGGCATGCAACCGACTACCATTGAGACCCTTGCATGTGCTTAGCAGTCAGGGAGAGCTCTTAGGGCTTTATAGGGCTCACCTATATGCTCCTTAGTTTGGGATCAAGCCAGTCGGTCGTTTATTTATAAGTTCCAGCTATCTGCAACTTCACCCGTGACAGAATTTTACCGCTTTTCCCTCTACATTGTATGACATAATTAATGGTGGCATTAAAAAGTACAACTTGTCCTGCAAAAAAAAAAGCCCTCATACAGCTTTGTGAATGGAAATATAAAAAAGTTATGGCTCAAGGAAGATGGGGAAGAAAAATGAAAACACGAAAATGAAATAACCTCCGGTATCCTAAGGGTTAAGCATTTTATCGCACG